>NC_134354.1:388930800-389289994 GCF_048569485.1 Anomaloglossus baeobatrachus | reverse complement strand
GAGTGAGGGTATGTGCGCACGTTGCTTTTTACCTGCTTTTTACCTGCTTTTTTGCTGCTTTTTCTTCTGCGCTGTTTAATGCCAAAATGGATGTGTTCTTCTATTCAAGCAAAGTCTATGGGAATTTGGGTTTCTTGTTCATACTATGTTGTTCAAAATGCTGCCTTTTTGAGGCAGAACTTTGGTCAAAAACTCAGCTTTTCAAAGAAGCAACATGTCAATTGTTTTTGCCATTTGGGTTTTGCACTGCAAAGCTGAGTTTTTGACCAAAGTTCTGCCACAAAAAGGCAGCATTTTGAACAACATAGTGTGAACAAGAAACCCAAATTCCCATAGACTTTGCTTGAATAGAAGAACACATCCATTTTGGCATTAAACAGCGCAGAAGAAAAAGCAGCAAAAAAGCAGGTAAAAAGCAGGTAAAAAGCAACGTGCGCACATACCCTCAAAGTTAAAAGGATCACCTGACTAGAGGAGTCAAGACAATCGGCTGAGGACCAGTTGATCAGAGAAATTGAGAGGACCGACTGACCAGGATCAAAGGGTGTCACGCTAGGTATGGGGAAGTACCAAACATATGGCAAAAGGAAAGGGAAATACTGTGTTTAGGGAGAGGGAAGATGATGACCCCCTGAACGAACCTACTGCTGGTCCCTGGGGTCCCTCACCACTCTAGATAGGTTCCACACGTATGCGCTGAGCCGAATACCTCAACCTAGGTATCCCAAATGCTTGGCCCTAAATAGGAAATGGATGGGATCAGCTCTTTGTCAACCCTACTAAACAAGTATAGAAGACACAAGGGATACACACAGGGGAAAAGCATGAACTACTTATCATTAGATGACTCAGGTAGCAGTTCAGCAGAGCTTTCAGCAAGGATACCACAAAGGAATTGTAACATTACATCCCCCAAGCCTGTACCATATTGTAATCAGGCTCCAGCAGTAGCTATTGTCCTTGATCTGGTGGGGGTTGCATGTATATTGTTCTCCTCTGCAGGGGGCTTCCCTAATACAACATCCCTGGAGACTGTGTTCTAGAAACCAGTCTTTATAACTAGGAGCTACAAGTAGCAAATGTTAAAGAGGTGGGTGTGAGCACTTCTGCCCATCCAGGGGGTGGATCTAAGGGGAGGTGGGAGATTCAGCCACATGTTTTGAGTTAGTTGATGCTTTGCTGGCTGAAGGATGAGGATTTGTGCTGAGGGCAGATCCTGGTGCCTGTGTATGGACTATGGGACACTGAAGATCAGCTGCTACATGGGATTGTGTTGTCCCAGTCACACTACCGGATTTAAGGAACTAATCTAAGGACAATTGTTGCATTTTCCTTGGCATCGGATTGCTGGGTGGCGCCCCCAGACCTGTTTTCTTTGTGTGGACTCATTGTGGACTCTAAAGAACCATTTGGATATTGGATGTTTTATGCTTCCTGCCTCAATAAAATTTGTTGGATTGTTCATCGGCCTGGTGTTACTGCCTGCTCTGTCGCATACCCCGTCACAGGACTACAAACCACCTGCTTGCAATCTAGGCTTGGGGGAACTGAAAATATCACTATCACAGTCCAAAGGAAGGAAGGGGTATTTAAACACCAAGGGAATACTGACAATCAACATCTGGGTGGAAGTCAAGCTTCCTGCTGGGTCCAAAAGGGAGAGAGATGTATGCAGCAGGAAAGCTACCTATACTGATAGCAGGAACAATGGAAAGTCAGTGAGCATTCTGTGCAGCCAAACATTGTGACCTTTATGGCCAGATACCACATGACTGTCTGTCACACGTGACACACTCATGACAAAGAGACCAAATAACCAGAGAAGTTGAGAGGACCGGCTGAAGGGAGTAATCAAGGGTAGTAGGTGACGAGAGGGCAGATAAATGGAACCAAGGCAACTGGCACCAGATACGAAAAAACGAACAATAGTGTGAGTTGTGATCTGAGGTGTATATTATGGTACAAAAGGGAGAAAGGCCGTGCTTTAGGAGATGGAGACAATCAGAGTAATGCTTTGCGGAGGAGACTCATCAGTAATAGACTTGTGGCCTAACTCTTGTTAGGGCATGTACCAAGATCAAAATAGTAGACTAATTGACCAAGTGGCTATGATATCGACCCCTCGTGTTACCAACTAAGGCACCAACTAAGGTACTAGACAGAGACACCATTGTAAATGGTAACAGTTTATTTACCTGCATAACAGAAGTGTATGGTTAGAATTGTAATAATAACCTTCATACCCAGAATCAGTATATTTAAATTGTAAAATATATTGTACCACATTCCTATAATTTGTTACCTTCAAAGGTACCTAAATTGTTTGTGTTAAGTAAAGACTCTTTTGTTTAAGTTACCACTGTGTCATCATCTGCACCGTTGCATCATCGCACCTGTTTGCAATTGTGGTGTGACGCACATGTGATATTTTGCCAGGTTGGCTAATCAAAGAAAAGCCACGGATGCTGGTAGGTAGGAGGCGGCTCTCAGGGCTTCCATCCAGTGGTCACATTGATTCCATTTTTTTTCAGCTCTATTTATAACTTACATGCACTTACATTCTTATTTTTAGACCTCATTTAGCAAATAGAGTACATGTTAACAAATTTTGTCTTGATGCTCACCATAAATGTGGTTTCTTATGTAAATTCAGTACATCTGCTAAATATGCAACAATTGTCACTTTTAAGGGGACCTCAGTGAGACAACTCTAGTTGAATACATATCCCTACTCATACCACTCATATTGACATGCTCCTGAGGTGGTCATTAGATAAAAGACGGCTGAAATGGAAGATTTCAACCATAATGAGGGCTTGGGTAAACAAGCAAGTGTTCATTTTGACCATTCGATGAAGGTTTGTTATTGTTCAAAACATTGGTCACACATTTGGATATTTTGGTTGATGCGGTCTGAGATGTTTTTTGGCCATTGAAGATTGATCATTCATCCGACAGATGAACAAATAGTCGTCAGCCCACTTTGATCTGATATACAAGGGACGTTTAGGATGGACTCCTTCCTAAACCAGTGTGAAAGTGAAATGCAGCATCATGGACAAATCTTTACACCAACCTACAGTAATGGAAACCATTAGCCATTATCTTGTGTAATGGATTCTCCTCAGGTAACAAATTGTTCTCAGTGTGTGTTTGCATATGTACATGTATAATTCAATGGCCATGGGTTTTAAGGGTTTTATAAGGGCCATGGTGAGATTTAGACACTATGAATAAGTCATTAATATTATGTGACCTTTTAATTATTTGTGTCCTGATACATTAATGCAACATATTAATGTGATATAAAGTTGTAACTAACTATATAATTTGTATGTAGCACTTACAAAAGAGTTAAAAATAGCTGCAGATCTAACACAGGATCCTGCTGAGTTCATCCTGTAGAATGCATTCAAACCAAATGCAGTAATTATTTTTTGTAAATGCTGTATAATTATCTAAGATGTAGATTGCTGTGACTTAAAAGGGTGATTTAAATGGTCATTCTTGGACATTGACGAATTATCTTTTCACGTGTCTTTTTAAAATGTCACTTTATCCTGTTCAGAATAAATCTTCTAAGTTCACCCAAGGAAAAACTCTCAAGTTCACAAATAAATGTGAATATATATTTTCTGAAAAAATAAATAATATATATAAAATGAAAAAAGAGAGGGCTGGCAGCACTTCCTAATGTGAATAGGTGAGTATCTGTTCATGATGCAAAATATAACAAAGAGATAGTAGTCGCACATTATACACTAAATACTTATCTTCCACCATAATTTGCAAAAAAAAAAATCTTGCCAAATCAGACAAGGTGATTTTCTGGAATTGTTTTCTCATTCTGTCTCTCATAGTTGTGGTCTACCTATGATGTCAATTACAAGCCTCCCTTATCTTTTTAAGTAGGACAACTTGCACAATTAGTGGCTGACTAAATACTTTCTTTCCCCACTGTATGTATAAATATATATATATATATATATATATATATATATATATATATATATATATAAAATCCATCACATTTATAAAGACAATATGCTCACATATACAGTGCCTTGAAAAAGCATTCATACCACGTGACGTTTTCTACATTTTGTTCACGCTACACCCACAAACATAAAGGTTTTTTATTGTGATTTTATGTGATATTTGCTCATGGAGAAGTATGTAAGGTTAGGGTCCCAGTAAAAGGGTATGGCTTGTCACTGGCTGTTGGGCTCTCATGATTTGGCCTATTTGTGAGCCAACTACTCCATTTTTTAACATAGTTTAAATAGCAGTAATGCAATTCCAATTTCATATATTCAATGGGTAAATATTATAGTATTTCAGAGTGCAGCTATATTCTTTATTCAAGTTTGCAGTTGACTTTATCTTCTGTCATTTCCTTACTACCCTATTGTTGTGGACTACAGCCCACCAACCATGGATTTGGACTATATATTGCTTGCAGTTATATCATTGCATGTTTGTATGTTTACTTTGTGAGTGTTTACTTTTTGTCTTTCAGGTTTTAAGAGCCAGCAGTGGGCATCATTCAAGCACATTGTATCAAGATTAAAAGACAGGGTGTGTCATTTAACCATGAGTTTAGGAATTATACAGTATTGTATTATGGTGGTCCAAGAAAAAGAAGAAAGAAGGGCCACTTACCAGTGGTATAAAACGTCTTTCTTTATTTGTGCTTCATAAAAATCGATGGGCAGCAAGCAGATATGCTGGAGGATGCACAGAGTGTCTGGACGATAGCTATTTTGCAGTTCCCAGTGCTGCTACGGGTCTTATCTCCAGGTGATGTCTTTCTTCTTTTTCTTGGACTATTTGTATGAATTATTTGGGCATCGAGGGTGAGAACAACCACAAGTGGCAGTGCAAGTGGTTTTCCACAAACACCATAGTTTTGCGGAAGGTTGTTGCCCGGTAGTACGGTTCCACTCCTTTTTGGTGATTTTTAATTATGATTGTATTATTGCTATGCAATTAAGTTTGTCCTTCTTGAAGTTTGTCTATTCCCTTCTTCTCTTCTTGTTAAGAATTGTCTCAGTTTAAATTATCTTCTGTTACTCTTTCTACATCCCAGACTAATGTGAGCGTCACACGAGACGAGCTATCGTGTGATGCATCATCGGGGTCATGGTTTTCGTGATGCACATCCGGCATTGCTTGTGACGTCGTTTCGAGTGACACCTCCGAGCGATGCAGAATCGCTCACAAATCGTCAGTCGTGTACTCATCGCTTATTTTTAAAAAATTGTTTATTTTTAATGGCGCCGGTTGTTCATCGTACCCGGGGCAGCACACCGCTCCGTGTGACACACCGGGAACGATGAACACAGCTTACCTGCGTCCCGCGGCTCCTGCCGGCAATGCGGAAGGAAGGAGATGGGCGGGATGTTTACATCCCGCTCATCTTCGCCCCTCCGCTTCTATTGGCCGGCCGCTGTGTGACGTCGCTGTGACGCCATACGTCCCTCCCCCTTCAGGAAGTGGATGTTTGCCGCCCACAGCGAGGTCGCTCAGCAGGTAAGTACGTGTGACGGGGGTTTAACGACTTTGTGCGCCATGGGCAACTAATTGCCCGTGGCGCACAAATGACGGGGGCGGGTACGATCGCTCGTGCAATCGCACAATAGATCGTACCATGTGAAGCCCGCATAAGAATTATAATTTTATCTGCTGCTGTTCCTGTGTGGATATTCTAGAATTCTACGTGAGAATAACCCACTTATGGAATCTTAACACTTGCCTTGAAGCTGAGTTTACACAGTGTGCCAAAGTTCTAGATGTGAGTACTGTTTCAATACAAACATTCATAGAAATGTTGTCTCAAGAGCCCCACACTTGCAGCCCAGTTATGGAGTCAGAAAAAGGAAGCCTGCGTGGCCTTGCCTGCGGGCATGAGCCTGACCTCTGGCTCATGTAATCTTCAGCAGTATGGGAAATGGTGCTGGGTGTTACGACCAGTGAATTTTAGAAAATTCATCTAGTAGTGAATCAGTCAACTTATCCGTAATATTTAGCTTAAAGGGAACTTGTCATAAACTCCATTCTCCAAACTGAATACTTGTGTGTATAGGTATTAGATCGCCATAAGAATTCTAAAATATATTGTGATCTCCCTCAATTAGATACCAACTGCAAGGATCCGCTATACAAGGCTACTGCTCTCCATGCATAGTTTTTAAAAGCTGCACAGGGAGAAAATATTGAATATTGTCATTGTTCCGTGCTCTGTTATGTTCTGTCATGCCTTCCTGCAGAGCCGGTACTTGACTGTTTCGTCGTGCAGAGAGTTTTGCAGGTTTAGATGCTCTGCTGTTTGTCTTGAGCTCCGGTGAAAGGGTTGTTTCTTACCACTGGGTCCTACGTTGGTGCTGGGAGGGGCTTTCTCAGATGCTCCTCGTTCCGGGTGATTGCTCTGCTTCATTAGGGAGCATGCTTGCCTGGAACGCCGCCAGTCAAATTTTCTGGTTCCGCATGTCACCTCCACCTCAAAAACCCCTCTAGAATTCGACCTATTCTTACCATTGACTCTGCAAAAACTCTTACTGTCGCTCTTATTCATTCTAACCTGCATTACTGTAATTCTTTACAAATTGGTCTCCCTGTTAGTAAACTTTCCCCTCTTCAATCCATCCTGAATGCTGCAGCCAGGATCATTTTTCTCTCCAACCGCTTCACCGATGCCTTTGCTCTGTGGCAGTCAATGCACTGGTTGCCCATCCACTACAGAGTCGAATATAAACCTATCACTCTCACCCACAAAGCTCTCCACAGTTTTGCACTGCCCTACATCTCCTCTCTCATCTCTGTCTATCATCCCCCCATGCCCTCCATTCTGCTACTGACCTAAGACTGACATCCTCAATAATTCGAACTTCCCACTCCCGTCTTCAAGATTTCTCACGAGCTACGCCAATGATCTGGAACACACTACGATGAACAATTCAATTAATTCCCAACATCCACACCTTCAAGTGGGCCCTAAAAATGCATTTATATAGACTAGCCTATCACCTCACCTCTCTCATCTAACTATTCCCATTCTGCCCTTCATAAAATTTACTTCCAATTCTTGTCCCCTGTATCTTCTGGTTGCATTCCTTTTCTGTATCTATACTTGTGTAAATTCTGGCTGGTGACCAGTTCATGCAGATGGTTTTGAATCCCCTATTATTTTGATGGCCGAACCATATATGACAAGCTGTTTTTCCCCCAATTTACCTTTTGTGCCTCCCCTCTTTCCTCAGACAGTAAGCTTACGAGCAGGGCCCTCACTCCTCTTGGTATCTGTTGAATTTTGTTATTAAGTAATGTCTCATATTAAGGAGTGAAAAAAATTGAATTCAGCCTACCACTTAGTTGTCCACAGCTCCACTGATGCATGGCCTGAAAACGGAGATCACATCTGGACAATGGCAAGAAACAAGGGAAAAACAGCCAGCACCAAAATTCTCAAGAATAAAAAAGTCCTATGATTAAGGACCCTGTGAGGTCAGAAACATGTAAGGGTACTGCCATGTTTTTTATTCCACTTTTGCACACTCTTTTTTTAAAATGAAGAAATAAAGAAAAGTTTATTATTCTTGAGAATTTTGGTGCTGGCTGTTTTTCCCTTTTTTATTGCCAATGTCTCATATTGTCTGTACATGTCCCCTCTTAATTGTAAAGCTCTGCGGAATATGTTGGTGCTATATACAGTAAATAACAATTATTATTATTATAAAAGCATGTGCATTAGTGTGACATGACACTTGGGATAATACCTCAATTGAGAGAATATATATACAGTGGGGAAAAAAGTTTTGATACCACTGCCAATTTTGAACGTTTTCCCACCTATAAAGAATGGAGAGGTCCGCAATTTTGTATTGTTAGTACACTTCAACTGTGACAGGAAGAATAAAACAATAAATACAGAAAATCACATTGTATGATTTTTAAAGAATTAATTTGCATTTTATTGCATGAAGTAAGTATTTGATATAATAGAAAAACAGAATTTAATATTTGGTAGAAACCTCTGGTAATTGGTAATTAGAGAGGTCAGACATTTCCTGCAGTTCTTGACCAAGTTTGCACACAATACAGCAGGGATTTCGACCCACTCTTCCATAGAGATTCTCTCCAGATCTTTTAGATTTCGAGTCTGTAACTGGGCAAGATTGAGTTGCACCTGGCTGTGAGTTTCAGGTCATTGTCATACAGGAAGACCCAGCCATGACCCATCCTCAGTGCTTTTACTGAGGGAAGGAGGTTGTTAGTCAAAATCTCATGATACATGACCCCATCCATCCTCTCTTCAATACGGTGAATGGGTTTTTTCTCAGCACTGGGTCCTACATTGGTGCTGGGAGGGGCTTTCTCAGATGCTTCTCATTCCAGGTGATTGCTCTGCTTCATTAGGGAGCATGCTTGCCTGGAAGTCATATTTCCTGGTTCCGCACTAAGTGCTCTTGGCTCCCATTTGTGTACAGTTATCTGATCTTGGCTTCTCAACCCTGAACTGTAGTTGACTCTGCTCTGCCCGCCCCCTCACTTTGTCGTTACCTCCTGGCTTCTGACCTTGGACCTTCTACTGACCACGCCTCCTCCTGCTCCCTGTGTCCTATACGTACTCTCCTGGAATCCTGACCCTCGGCCTGTATCTTGATATAATCTCTGCCTGCTTCCTATGTCCTTTCGTGTCCTCATGGTTCATGATCCCGGCATGTTTGACTACCTCTCCATTCACACTGCACACAAGTAGTATCTAGTACCACCTAGTACCACCTAGTGACTAGCATCACACTACACCACATAGTGTCAAGCATCACAAATATCTTATAGAAGGGAGAGCCATGTGAAAAACTACCACCATGGTTTCAAATATAAAGGTATCTATTTAAAGAATATGTGTGACCTTCTCATGATCCACCTGCAAACATCTACTTTAAACATTTTATGTGGACAATAACTTGTACAGTAGACATTTTGGAGTCATATATCTCTCTTACCACAACTTGGTAGGACATAAAAAACAGATAAGTCATAGTAGCGATTTTCTATATTGTGTTCTTTAGAGGATGGTAAACTTAACTTGTTGCCTTTATTTTATTTTTTTCAGCTCCCCTTTAGCCTTCTATGATCCTTCTGATTTGTTTTAATTACATCAAGAATACCAGCTAACCCTCTGTGACTCTGGACTTCATTTACCACGAGGCAGAGCTGTATCTGTCCCACATCTCCCTTACGCCGGTTTCAGACATCCGTATTTAATCTGATACCAGTCACACGCATGGTTATGGTCGAACATGTGGCATACATGTGTCATACGTGTGTTACATGTGTGTCACGTGTGTGACATCCGTGTTTGCATACATGTGACACGTACCGGGCAAAACACATGTCTCTGCAATGATAAGATTTTCTTTATTTACCTGCATCCAGCGATGCTATCTTCTGCTCTGCTGCCTCTTGCTCCTGACCCTCGCTCATTATTTTCATTGATTATTCACTGCCCGAGGATCTGGAAGCCGGAGCATCGCGGGGACAGCGCCGGACAGCACAGCCAAGGACAGCACCACCGGGGACACCGCCGGGGACATCGCCGGTGACAGGTGAGTATACAGCAGTTTGTGCAGTGACATCCAAGGGGTCATCGGAGTTCACAATGAACTCTCATGAACCCCTGAAAGTCACCATCATGACACTCGCTGTAGTGCAGTTGTCGCAGGGGTGTCATCAGGAGGTCATCAGAGTTCATTGGGAAATCCGATGACCTCCTGGACGTCCCTGCACACACACTGCTGGCAGGATACTCACCTGTCACTAGCAATGTCCCCAGCGATGCTGTCCCCAGCAATGCTGTCCTCGGCGGTGCTGTCTCCAGCGCTGTCACCGCTATGCCCCTGCTCCCAGCTGCTCAATGCAGTGAATAATCAATGAAAATAATGAGCGGGGGTCAGGAGCAGGAGGCAGCAGAGCCGGAGACAGCATTGCTGGATGCAGGTAAATACAGGTAAATATAGAAAATCTTTTTATTTAAAAAGCCATGTTTTCTCCGGCCCATGCTGCCGGAGAAAAAACGGACACGTCTCCATGTGAAATAGCGGGGCCACACGGTCCATGTGAAAACACGTGTGAAAATGTGAAAATGGGTATGTGAAGCCCCGCTCACCTGCAGGTCACCTCAGGGTCTTCACATGCTGGAACTCTTCCGGCAACAGGTATGTCGGGTTAACTTCAATGGGAATCGTGATGCCACTTTCGGTAATTGTGGTCAGGGAGTGACCGCCACTGCAGTTTAAAGAGCTTCTGGGGCTGATGGTAGATGCAGTCTGGTGTTATGGCCTCCCGAGAGTGAGTCTGGCCCCAGGGGCTCAGGTGTAAGTGTGTAGTACCACAGGTCGAGAAGAACTCACACACAGGCAACAATGTCTTTCAGGGTTTTTACTCACTTTTTGCTGGTAGAGTGAGGCAACCCGGTCGATGCTATGATGAACCAGGTGGAACCAGGTATCCTTCCGGCTGATTAAGGGGTGACTGTCAACTCGCCTTCCTAGCCCTTCTTGTTTCGGATGATCCCTGACTTGAAGTACTGCGGGAATCACCCAGGGAAGTCGCAACTGCTTTTCTCCCCTTTCTGGCCCATTTGCTGGCAGCGTGGATCAAGTAAAGAACTGGTTTCTTGCCCCGTCTCACTTATAGGCCCCCTCATTGCTGCTGATGCTGCAGGCTCTGTGTAGGTTGGTGAGGCACATTCAGCACCCTCACCAGCAGGTTTAGCAGACCAAATACTTGGTTTGTTGCTTCAGGGACCTGTTTACCCATGCGGGCCTGATCTACCAGGAGTCCCCTTACTCAGTCACCACGCTCCTTCCTGAGGTGCCTTTCAGTCTGACTGTGTGATAACCGAACTCCCCCGCCGACAGCCACCACACGTGCAGGGTCTGACTAGTGACACCACGCATGTCTTCCTTCTGTGACTGCACACTGCGCTTCAGACTTGTTCACTACTACCTCCCCACTGTGCCTGACACTACAGCCTAGCAACCAGCTTCTCCACCCCACCACTAGCTGAGATGTGGGGGTCACGCCCCCTCCTGGGTCTGCCCAGGGGTCCCCTCTATGGTGTGTGCAAACTAGCCACTATGTGTCTGTGTGTCCACACCCTAGTCAACCTTTGGGATTACCTGTTTGTACTGACCCAGCATGGGTGCAGTACTCAGTGGTGCCTGACTAGGTCAGGGGCACCACAGGTACGTGAGACATCCGTGTTAACAACGGATGTCATACGTACCTAAAACACGGACATCTGAAACCAGCCTTACTCTCACATTCTGTGAGGCCCACTCCATGTTTTTTTCTTTGTATATTTCTAGTACTTGGTGTATTTTACTTCAAAATTCTGAGAAGCCAAATCTATTGTCTTTCTATAATAATTCCCGCATTGTTCACTTAAATTTCACATATATTTGCAATCTTTTAATGGGGATCACTGAACCCTACTGGTCATCTCAGCTGAAATCCATTAATCTAGTATCACAGGCTGAACATATAGAGGGAAAAATGCCTATATGCCAAGGCTCACAGTTCCATATTAATGCAGGGTTATCAAGCTTTATCAGCTACAGGAAAAGTTGAATATTTCTGAATTTAGGCACTTCTCTGCCTTTCCTTAGAGACATTCATTGAGAATGAAATACATCTTACTTGGATCTTGATAAATTAAGACACATATCTTGTATATAAATTATGGATGGGACAGACGAGGTGGTAGGGATGAGCAGATGGGTTCACAGCACGAAACCATTACAAGCACAAAAGATTAGCTTTAAATGGCTCTGCAGGCCTTTATAATGGAAGTTCACACTATATTTGATTTTAGCCACAAAGGAATGCAATAAAAGGAGGTAGCAACAGATAAAAGACCCCCCATTTCATTATGTAACAAGTAATGATAGACCATAAGTTACTAATCCATATATGCCATTTCAACGTATCCAACCATAATTAATAATTTATTTCGTTACATAATTGTCAATTATTAATATTGTATTTTGTTACATAATTCTAAACTAGTAAAGCAATCACAAAACTGATATTTTTCTAAAACAATTAATGTTAATTAGATGTACAGATGTAGATAATCTGCATTTGTCATTTATTTTTTTTGTCTTGGGCATTTTAAACTTAATAGATTATTTCCAGAATCCCATTATTTTTCCACAAAGTACAGCAATTGTCTGTAAAGCGCTATTGAACTAATGGCACTATATACATGAATAAATTAAATATATTAATAAATAAATGCATACTTATTGTTTATATACAGATGGAGCCCAACATAAAGTTTTCTTCTTGTATCTTTATGGCTTTTTTCTTTTTTATCTGCTCCTCTGAGCATCCAGCTAAACATAGCTGAATGGGTTGTCCTATTCTTACATGCTAAGGCTATATTTTCCAGCAGCACTTTCTTCTTCTAAGTGCTGCAGGACCCATTAACCCACAAACACGCGCTCATCTTTCTGAGTTATCATGAAGCTAATATAAGAGCAGAATTCGCCTTATGCTTCTATATAGCCATTGCTCCATAATATTCTCAAACAAACCTCTGAGGCCTTTATAGAACAGCTTTAGTTATGTAATCTCAAGTGATACACAGGAAATATCAAACAAATAAAGGATGCTAAGAGGCAGAAGATCCAACTAGAGATCCAACTGATTGATAAAAAGTAAAAAAAATCTCTGTACTGCTGATAGTTCTAATGATGGTCTACTAGGTGAATATATAAAGTGTTGTTTTTTCTCTGCACATGTAAAAGTCCTACTAGCTTTTTCTCAGGACAAAACACATGTACTAGAAAAATACTGGTACACATGCACTTAAATATCAGATAAAATGAATGGAAGGAGGTTAAGTCACCTGGGAGGCAAAGGTTAACAGTGTTCTTTTATAATATAGTTTAAAAAAAAAAATCTGTTCTTGTTTTTTAGTTTAGCTAAGAATGTTCTGATATTCATGTTCATTAAAAACACATGAATGCAGGACAAAGAAAAGAAAATAGAAAAAGGAAATAAAAAGGGAATCACTCCCCATGTTTTTTTTTAAAACACCAATTGGGATGTAAACAAGGAGAGATTGTGTGTGCTCTAAAAAATTATAATGAAACCCTGCAGAGTGCCCTGGATGAAGCTGCACCTGCTACACGCAGAGCAACTCGGTACAACACATTGTAAACACATTTTCTATAGTGGTGCTCCAGGTGTGCTGAACGTCTGTGGAGAAAATCCAATCTAGCCAAAGATTTCATCCATTATAAGTTTATGCTCAAAACATACAATGTTGCCCTTTACCTCTCCAAACAAGCTTACTCCAACAACCTCATCACCTCACTAGCCAACAATCCTAAACGACTCTTTGATATTTTCTACTTCCTCCTCGGCCTAGAGTTCTGGCCCCAACCACCAATCTCAGCACCGACGACATGTCCAATTATTTAAAAAAAATAAAATTGACCATATACACCAGGAAATGAAATTTTGTCACAGCCTCATAACATCACACAGTCTTTTCCCTCCAACACTCCATCTCGCTCACTTTCACGTTTTGATCCGGTTACAGAAGAAGTTACCAGGCTCCTCGCATCTTCTTGCCCTGCTATCTGCACCAGTGAGCCTATTTCCTCACATCTCCTTAAATCTGTCACCACAGCTGTCACCACTCAACTAACTAAAGTTTTCAATCTTTCTCTCCTCTGGTGTCTTTCCCTCCACCTTCAAACATGCCAGCATACACCCCTTACTTAAAAAAACATCCATGGACCAAAACTGTGCCGCTAACTACAGACCAGTCTCCAATCTCCCCTTCATCTCTAAACTCCTGGAACACTTGGTCCACTCCCATCTAATCCGCTATCTTTCAGATAATTCTCTCCTCAACCCTCTACAATTTGGTTTCCGCTCCTTACACTCTACTGAAACTGCTCTTACTAAAGTCTCTTTTGATCTACTAACAGCTAAATCTAATGGTCACTTCTCTCTGCTGATTGTCCTGGATCTCTCTGCTGCATTCAATACTTTAGATCACCAGCTCCTCCTCACTATGCTCCGCTCTGTCGGGCTCAAGGACACCATTCTCCCTTGGTTCTCCTCTTACCTTTCTGATTTCTCCTTCACTATATATTTTGCCGGCTCCTCCTTCTCTCCTCTTCCCCTTATGGTTAGTGTTCCTCAGGGTTCGGTCCTAGGCCCCCTTCTCTTCTTTCTATACACTGCCCCTATTGGTCAAACCATCAGCAGATTTAGTTTCCAGTACCATCTCTATGCTGGGGACACCCAACTGTACACATTATCTCCTGACATCACCTGTGTATTATTACAAAATACTAGCGATTGTCTGTCCGCTGTCTCCAACATCATGTCCTCCCTCTATCTAAAACTGAATGATCATGTATCCTGCCTCTCTTAACCTTCCCAAACCAAATATAACCTTTTCTGTGTGTGGGTCTACAATTACTCCCCAGCAGCATGCCCACTGTCTTGGGGTTAGATTTGACGCTGATCTCTCCTTCATTCCCCACATTAGTTCACTCATTTGCTCATGTCACCTCCACATCAAAAACATCTCTAGAATTCAACCTTTTGTTACCATTGACTCTGCAAAAACACTAAAGCTATGTGCGCACTTAGCATTCTGCCCTGCAAAAAGTTCTGCAGCGATTTCAACAGCACACGTGCTCTTCAAATCGCTGCAGAAAGAGTCCGTAATGAAAAATAAAAAAAAAAGCTGATTTCATGCGCTCTGAGTGCAGCCCCTCCCATAGACAGAGCAGGAGCTGCATTCAGAGCGCAGGAAAGAAGTGACATGTCACTTCTTATAACGCGCACTTCGGGCAGCAGCCGAAGCGCTGCGCTCTAATACGGCATGTGTGCACGTCTCCTGCATAATCTTCATAGATTATGCTGGGGACGCAGGACACATGCAGTTACGCTGTGGTGCAGATCGCAGTGTAACTGCATGCAAATACGCAATGTGCGCACATAGCCTTACTGTCGCTCTTATTCATTTTCGCCTGGATTGCTGTAATTCTTTACTAATTGGTCTCCCTGTTACTAAACTCTCCCCTCTCCTGAATGCTGCAGCCAGGATCATTTTCCTTTCCAACCACTTCACCGATGCCTCTGCGCTGTGCCTGTCACTGCACTGGTTGCCCATCCGGTACAGAGTCCAATATAAACTTATCACACTCACCGACAAAGCGCTTCACTATTCTGCACCGCCCTACATCTCCTCCATCATCTCTGTCTATCACCCCACCCGTGCCCTCCATTCTGCTAATGACCTAAGACTGACATCCTCAATAATTCGAACCACCCACTCCCATCTTCAAGATTTGTCACAAGCTGTGCCAATGCTCTGGAACACACTACCAAGAACAAGTCCCAACATCCACACCTTTAAATTTAGAATTGTAGAAGCAAAACAGTGACAATGCAGTGACATGACAAGAATCTGCATAGTGAATCTTATGTTAAATAGTTGGAATGTACATTTACGTATGAGATAGCCAAGATGATTGTCTATAAAATGAAGGTAGTCTTAAGCTGGGTTCACACTAAACGACAGCGACAACGACGTCGCTGTTACGTCACCATTTTCGGTGACGTAGCAGCGACCTTGTAAGTCGCTGTTATGATCGCTGCTTTGCTGTCAAACACAGCAGAAGCAGCGATCATAACGTCGCTGTGCTACATGTGCAGAGAGCAGGGAGCCGCGCTTAGCGCTGGCTCCTTGCTCTCCTACAGTACACATGGGGTTAATTAACCCGATGTGTGCTGCAGCTACATGTCACAGTTCAGAGAGCAGGGAGCCGCGCGCACTGCTTAGCGCTGGCTCCTTGCTCTCCTTGCTACAGTACACATAGGGTTAATTACCCGATGCATACTGCAGCCACATGTCACAGTGCAGGAGCCGGCACTGGCAGCAAGAGCGGAGGCTGGTAACCAGCGTAAACATCGGGTAACCAGGGAAAGGACTTCCCTTGGTTACCCGATGTTTACGCTGGTTACAGCTTACCGCAGCTGCCAGTGCCGGCTCCTGCTCGCTTCATTTCGTCGCTCTCTCGCTGTCACACACAGCGATGTGTGTGTCACAGCGGGAGAGTGACGACCAAAAAATGAAGCTGGACATTCAGCAACGACCGGCGACCTCACAGCAGGGGCCAGGTCGTTGCTGGATGTCACACACAGCGACAGCGACGGGACGTCGCTGCAACGTCACAGAAAATGGTGACGTAGCAGCGACGTCGTTGTCGTTGTCGCTGTGTGTGACACCAGCTTTACACTCAAAACTGTAGTGGATGGTAAGATTTGGAACCTAAAAATCAAAAGTTCAAAACATTGTTACCCTTTTGCTTGTCACTGTATTTTTAAAAAATATAACAATCTATGAATTGTTTCCTTTATGTTTGACAAATACTTGCTACTTAGTGTTGGTATATCACACAAAATCCCATTAAAATACATTTAAGTTTGCAGGTGTAACGTGAACAACTGTGAAAAGTCCACAGGTTATGAATACTTTTTCAAGGCACTGTGTATTGATAGCAAGTAGCCTTATATTTTTTATCATATTCTCATGTTTATTGTGATACTTTCTAACACCGTTTGACCTCTGCTTTTATCTTGACATTATATTTAATAAAGATTTGTATTATTTTCATAACCTTTTTTCAAACATTTTAGTGGGCTTATAACCAAATTGATAATTCCTTTTGTTTGCTTTTTGTCTTTATTGGTTTGCATTTTGCTTTATCCCTTTTTTACTTGCCTTCTATATCGTTACAGCTATTTTCTTTTTGATTTTATATCATTAGTTGACTCTAGCAGAGCTCAACTGTCCTGCAGTTCTCCACAACGGCAGTGCAGAGCTGTGTTTGTTGTCTGCTGCTGAGAGATCAATTATGATAAACTACAAATGCTGCTTTATTGATGCATATAGCACAAGATAATCCAATGTCATATGCATTTATCTCAGCCCTTCTGTACAGAGCCAAATCCTACAGTATATTACTCCTCTCAGCTCAATTCTGTATTGTATCTCTCCTCTTAGGCGGGCTTTGCACACTACGACATCGCAAGCCGATGCTGCGATGCCGAGCGCGATAGTCCCCGCCCCCGTCGCAACTGCAATATCCTTGTGATAGCTGCCGTAGCGAACATTATCGCTACGGCAGCTTCACATGGACTCACCTGTCCTGCGACCGTCGCTCTGGCCGGCGACCCGCCTCCTTATTAAGGGGGCGGGTCGTGCAGCGTCACGGCGATGTCACATGGCAGGCGGCCAATAGGAGCGGAGGGGCGGAGATGAGCGGGATGTAAACATCCCGCCCACCTCCTTCCTTCCGCATATCCTATGGAAGCCGCAGTGACGCCGGTAGGAGATGTTCCTCGCTCCTGCGGCTTCCCACACAGTGATGTGTGCTGCCGCAGGAGCGAGGAACAACATTGGACCATCGCGTCATGGATTACGCCATTACGACCGTCATGGATTACGCCGACGCTGCACCGATGATACGATTACGACGCTTTTGCGCTTGTTAATCGTATCATCGAGCCTTTACACACTACGATGTCGCATGCGATGCCGGAAGTACGTCATTTTCAATTTGACCCCACCGACATCGCACCTGCGATGTCGTAGTGTGCAAAGCCCGCCTTAGTCCCCTTTATATAGCCCATTCTGGAGTGTATTGCTCCTCTTCGTTACCAGAATACAGGTAAACCGATGATCCCTGTTAAAGCTCACACAGCATAATGAAATAGGCTCAGCCCTTTTCTGAAGACCTTATGTCTGACAGTAGAAGACCCATTCTAAACACATCACAGCTATGTTGGCATGATGGTAGCTGAAACAGACTGCACTGTGCATGATTGCCAGTGAGCTGGAACTACTAAGGGACTGTTCCAATGGCAACTGAAGGGTAGAGCAAGCCTGGAAGGTCATCCTTAAAGCGGTGATATGTGTTAAATGGGTCACATTAAAAATGTGTACAAATGAATAAATGTATGTGTACAATATTATAAGACCACATTGTAATTTTAGAAGTAACCCTTTAAGTTGAGAAAATATTTTACCTTTACCACTAGTCTTGTGTAAGGTTGGATTCACAAAGGCAATATTTAGTGGAAAGTTTACACTTCTTTCTGTTGTATCTGTGACCACTCCGCATGAATGAGGACAACCTGGCCACTTGTGCTGGGGAGAACTAGTCTTAATTATGCCACACTTACTATTCCTTTGTTCAGTAGGTCAATGGACATGAGCCATTGTTTTATGTGAGACTATCCAGTGCCCTTTTTGTATGTTAATTTGAGTTATGCCTGCTGATTATGGATTACATCAGCCCCTTGTAGTGTGCTAGTCTGCATCATTTGGAGGATCATATGGAGTGGAATTGAACCAGTGAACAATGAGGAAACAAACATGTTTCTCTCTCCCCTATCCTGTGGGGCACAATGCCCTGAAATGGGAACGGAGGAGTATAAAAAGGGATCTGCTCCTGTTACCGGTTTGATTTTATAGGACTTCAGGCTATGAACTATGGTTCCGGCTAGGCGATTGCAGAACTGTCCAACTCCCAACACTGAGTCCACAAAATTGTTTGGAGGACCCAGGTTGGGACAATCAGTCACCTGGCCACATATCTCGCTGTGCTTGGATGGCTTCCTAAATTCTCTGCTATCTTTTCTCAATGGGTGCCTACCAAAAGAAGGTTTATTCTACCTGGCGTATTGGCCCTTAATGCCCCAATGTCATGCAGGTTCTATTCCCTGTTGAGCCAGCTGAAAGATGAGACTCTGTCACTTGCAATATCTTGTGTCATTGCTGGGAATGTACTATAAGGCGTTGTCTGTTGCTAACCCAATAAAGTCTTTCCACACTGTGATACCCTGAGTAGTGTTCTGCCATCAGGGAAGGAGTATTGGCATTCATCGAGATTAGCACCAGCCCGTGCGGTCTTTCTAAAGACAGTATCGACTCATGTTTTTAACTGCATTAAAAACTACATGTTGGAAACAATCAGAATAAACATGCCAAATGACAAAGAGGGCTCTGCTAAATGGTCTATTTCTAAGAGAGCAAATATGTTCCTCTATAATTCCAAGAGATGAAAAAAAGTTTTGGACACCAACAGTCTTTATGACACCTCATGTAGGCGCTTCAAATGAACACAATTTTCTATTTTCACCAGAGGAGTCTTGGGAGAGACATTTTTAGTGAGTAATATAGAGGTAATAATAATCTGTCAAATCGAGTAAGAGGTAAAGAATCTCATTAAATGGTAACAGATCTAAAGGGAGTATACATTTCAAAAGTGGTTTTGTTTTCCAGCTTGAGAGCCTGTAATTGTACCAATTCCATATTACAAGGTAATGTAGTAAACAGTCCCTTGGTAGACTAGTTATGGATTCAGGAGCTGTACATGCTCATGATAATCTACCCCTAACAACTAGGCAAAATGTCATCCTTTCTATTTGGCTTTGGTGGGCAATTTACTGGTGAGAAAAGATAGATAGAAAAGCATATCACTTTTCTGATGTTTTATTTTATTTTAAGTCAGTAATATTACTGTACCAAATTATAGTATTATACTCTGTGATGCTATAGTTAAAAGGTTGTCTCAAGTTCTTAAATGTTTATTATTGGAAAGTGCTTATGAAAAAACAAGTTTGCAATTTAACTCTTACTTAAAATCTTCTTTGTTCTCAAGAAAGTTTATTAAATCTATAGCTTAGAGCTTGCTGTATAGTTTAGCAGTAGTGATAGGCTGACCCGCAAATACCTGAGATCAGCAAGCCCAACTGAGCTTAAAAAAACCCCTGGTTCTGGAATTGATCCTAGATATATGCCCGGACACTGGTCCCCATATACATCTGAAAATGGTTTCAAATGGTGGTAAGAAGAGATAGTGGGATTAGAACAGGTGCTTTATATTTACCAGTCTCCTGTGCGGTTGTAACAGTTCTTCAAGGGCCGTTCATTATCTTTCATACATATTCACTGCTTCCCCCCTGCCCTCCAGTAGTCCCAGCATCTCTGATTGGTTGCAGTCAGATGTGCCCCTACCCTATGTGACAGCGTGTCTGACTGCAACCAATCACAGGGACTGTGTGTGTGTCCCTATTGTATAATTGCGTGAATATGTCTGGCTCACAATTACACGATCTAGGTGCCCAGAAAAATTAGTAGACAATAAAAAGTGATAATTCTGGCACACTGAAGTAATTCAAGACATATGAGACTTTTCTTTTGAATGCTGAATCAATTTATTAGTGCAAAAAGGTTGAGGATAATTCATCCAACGTTTCGACCGTATCTTATGGCCGTTATCAAGGACAGAATTATCTAAGATCAGGAAAAATATATATACAAGAAAATACAAAAGCAATTAGTACAGAACATACAGTCAATATTGCAAAAAAAGAACCTACATCATAGGTTTGATCATATACAGCACATCATAAACATGTGAATGATGAGAAAAGGGAAAAACAGGATTGCACATAATACAAATACCTATCAAATAGGAGACAAAGATCAGTATAATAATATAGATGCAGCATGCACACCCACCTATATCAACAATGCGAAGATGTGTGCTCAATGAACAACGGACATCGCCATTTAAGTATAATGGGATCAAAATAAATTCGATCCTACATATGAAATGAAAAGAGGTATATGATAAATAATACGGCACAGAGTAACACTTCTCATCATATAGCGTACTGCTAAGAAATGCTAGTAAAACAGGGATCTATACCTCACGTACTTATCAGCTGATAATGGGAGAAGATGACTAATGCCTTTATTGCAGGACTGGAAAGAGTTCAAGTTTGTAGTTGTTTCTAAATGTGAATCAAATATATCATCAATATGGCATGAAAAAAGGATTTATACCTAATGAAGACTCAATATAGGGAAAGAACACACTACCTGGTTTGTGGGGCAGAAACCATAGTAAGAGACATTAATGGGAGTGATGTGATTCCCACATTAAATGTTTCTTGGTTACCTCCAAGAGAACAGATGCTAAAATGCAGGGTACACAAAAGTACAAAAAATGAGACCATGTCTGAGAACATAACGTCAGTATAAGTTACATATATCAGGGAATATAAAGGATCAATACTCCATACTACCTTAATGCAGTGTTCCTGTATACTAGCTATCAAATGCTGCTATCATAGGAGATAGGGAGCACCTGTCCCTTTAAGACTCTATGGAAGATCACATGAAAAAATGTAAGTATTTTAAAGACAGTAAGTCAGGAGTGGGAAAAAGCACCAATCAAGACACATACCTGGAGAGGTAGATAGGAACCCAAATGCAGAGATTTGCTGGGTAGAATATGGAAAAAAGGGATCTGGGAGAAAACAGATGGAAATCAGAGGTGATCTAAATAAGAACCGGACAGCGTGGACAATCTGAAAACACATACCTTATGCTGCGGGTGTGGGATATGGGCCCCTGGGTAGTGTGCGCTGTGCTCCGCCATGGTGGCTATATATAGTCTAAGTGGCTATTTGACTATTTTTTTGTTCTGAGCTCCAATATCAGTACCTATTTATCCAGATGTCTTTCACCACTTTTTCGTATAACACAGATGAAGTCAGCAGCATACTATCTAAAGTGACTGTACCCAACACTTTTTTGACAGTCCCTACCGAAGAAGTTCGTTCTAGGGACTATGAGAAAGAATTAAGAAGACACACTGCCCTTGAATTGCATTGTGCCACTTTGGCCGAGTACCACCGTGTCCAACGTATCCCTAGAGGATTGCGGGTTTCACTAAAACCAACCCTTTTCTCTGACAAACCCGACTATTGTACCAAATTCGAGAGCATTATAAACAAGTGTTCCATGGACTTGATTATACTCACCATCGAGTTTTTACAAGTAGAGATTGAGGATCTCGGGAAGAACATTCATTCCATTGAACAGCAATTACAGAACACCACTTCCAATACCGAATGGGATAAGATCCATTCCCGAACTAGGGACAACATAACGGAATTCAGAAAGATTCTCCAGGAACGAAAGAGGTCTAAATTTCTCCGTGATCAAGAGGATTACTCAAAAAATCGAGTCTACCGGTGGCAATATACAGAGGACATTCCCAGACGTCCTACTTTCTATAATCGCTATTCGTCATCCTCAGGTTCTGAAACTGACCAATACATTCCCCGGCAACCCCATTTTTTGGCTCAGCGTTCTACCCAAAGAGGAAAACGAGGCGCAGTAAGAGGGGCCGCCGGGCCTGCACCAACATACCGTGTACAAACACGGTCACAGGTACTAACCTAGTCTATAATATTTCATCGTATAATTTGTCTATCACTGAATCTGAAGTTTTGCAGAAAGGGTTGTCATTTTGTCCTACTCCTTCTCTTGATCCATTTGTTTTGGACCAAGAGATGAGGAGATTCTATAGGTCACTTCGTTTGAAGGCTCATTTCAGTCCTGATAGACTCACACAATCTGACTCTTCCTCTATCTCTCCCGATTCTACTAATATGTTACATAGTTACATAGTTACATAGTTACATAGTTACTTAGGTTGAAAAAAGACCTAGGTCCATCTAGTTCAACCTTCCTCCACCAGTTCTACATTTAGTCACTAAGTCATTTATAACCAACAATGTTTTGTGTACTGAGGAAATCATCCAGCCCTTTTTTAAAAGCTGTTATAGTATCTGCCATTACTACCTCTTGTGGTAGGGCATTCCACAGTCTGACCGCTCTAACTGTAAAGAACCCTTTCCTATTTAGGTGTCGGAATCGCTTTTCTTCCACTCGCAGTGAGTGCCCCCTGGTCCTTAGTATTGTTTTCGGAAGAAATAAGTTATGTGCCAGTCCTTTATATTGACCACACATGTATTTATACATATAAATGAGATCTCCTCTGAGACGTCTTTTTTCTAAGCTAAACATATCTAACTTTTTCAATCTGCCATCATATGGGAGGCCTTCCATTCCTTGTAATAGTCTAGTTGCCCGCCTTTGAACTGACTCTAACTTCTGAATGTCCTTTTTAAAATGTGGAGCCCAAAACTGGATCCCGTATTCCAGATGTGGCCTTACAAGTGATTTATAGATGGGTAACAATACGTTGGGATCACGGGATCTAATCTCTCTTTTTATACACCCTAGAATCTTGTTTGCTTTAGCAGCTGCTGCCTGACATTGAGTGCTGCTGCTCAGCTTATTTGTAATGAGAATACCCAAGTCCTTCTCCTGTTCTGTAGTCCCGAGTTTACTTCCATTTAATGTATACGCAGCTATAGGATTACTCCGTCCTAGGTGCATTACTTTACATTTATCAACATTAAATCTCATTTGCCAAGTATCTGCCCATTCTGACATCTTATCCAGATCTTTTTGTAATATTGTACTATCCAGGTCAGTTTTTAATATCCTACATAGTTTGGTGTCATCGGCAAAGACTGACACTGTACTATCAATCCCATCCACAAGGTCATTAATATAGAGAGTAAAAAGAATTGGTCCTAGCACAGATCCCTGCGGCACCCCACTGCTGACTATAGCCCATTTAGAGAATGTAGCATTTATGACTACTCTTTGTTTCCTATCTTTTAGCCAATTCCTTACCCAGTTGCATATTGTGTCCCCTAGTCCTTGCTTCTGGAGCTTTAGTATAAGGCTATTATGTGGTACAGTATCAAATGCCTTTGCAAAGTCCAAATAAATCACATCAGCTGCATTACCAATATCCAGGTTTGCACTTACCCCCTCATAGAACCCCAACAGGTTGGTTAGACACGACTTATCTTTCATGAATCCATGCTGTTTGTCAGTTATCATATTATTTTCTGCAATATATTTTTGCATGTCATCCCTTAAAATGCCCTCAAAAACTTTGCATACTACTGATGTCAGGCTTACTGGACGGTAGTTGCCTGGATCTACCCTCTTACCTTTCTTAAATATCGGTACCACATCAGCAATCCTCCAATCCTGAGGCACCAACCCTGTTACAAGTGAGTCTAAAAAGATGAGATACAGCGGTCTGTCGATTACGGAGCTCAATTCCCTCAATATTCGTGGATGAATGCCATCTGGCCCTGGGGATTTGTCAATGTTTAATTTACTCAGACGTAGGCGTACTTCATCTTGTGTTAAATTAATTATATCAGGTGGTGGACTTTGATTTTTCACTTGTTGAATGATCCCTGGTACAGTCAGTTCCTTGGTGAATACAGATGAGAAATGCCTATTTAATATCTCAGTTTTTTGTTTGTCCTCTATAACTAACTTGTTATTATATTTTAAGGGTCCGATACTATCCTTTGTTTTCCTTTTGGCATTAATGTATTTATAAAAGATTTTGGGATTTATTTTAATGTCATTGGCGATTTTTGTTTCAGTAGCTAGTTTTGCTTGTTTGATTTCTTTTTTGCATTGCCTATTGATATCTTTATACTCCTGCAATGCTATTTCTGTATTCTCAGCCTTTAAGATGTTAAACGCCCTTTGTTTTTGTTTTATTATACTTTGTACAGTCTTATTTATCCATAGTGGTTTCTTTTTATTCCTGGACATTTTATTACCAGAGGGTATAAGTTTTTTACAGGACTCTAGCAGTATATCCTTAAACTTACCCCATTTATGTTCGGTATCCCCAGTTACCATGACTCTGTCCCAATCTACACATTTAAGCTCTTCCCTTAATTTGTTGAAATCAGCTTTCCTAAAATTCCAGGTTTTAGCATTCCCCCTTTGAAATGTTCTATTGAATATTATGTCGAAGCTTACCATATTATGATCGCTGGTGCCCAAGTGCTCCCGGACCTGTAGATTTGAAATTGTATCCGGTCTATTTGACAGGACCAGATCTAGCAAATTATCTCCCCTGGTCGGTTCATCTACCATCTGAGAGAGGAAATGGTCCTGAATGGTAGATAAGAACTTACAGCTTTTAGCAGAACCAGAAGATTCTATGTCCCACTGTATGTCTGGATAGTTGAAATCCCCCATAATAAGAACCCGATTATTATTATTAGCTGCCTTTTCAATTTGTTCCAGCATTTCACCCTCTATTTGTTCAGGTATGTTAGGAGGCTTATAGCAAACTCCAATTAGCATTTTTCCATTATTCCCCTCCCCATGTACATTTACCCATACTGACTCTACATTGTTGCAGTTCCCCCCAATGTCATCATTCAACACAGGTTTTAGGTTAGATTTGATAAATATACACACCCCACCACCTTTTTGGCCTTTCCTGTCCTTCCTAAATGTACTATAACCCTGTATGTTTGTCACCCAGTCATGGCTTTCATCCAGCCAGGTTTCCGTAATGCCCACCACATCATAATCCATGGTTGACATAAGAGTCTCCAATTCATTCATTTTGTTTGCAAGACTTCTTGCATTTGCCAGTAGACATTTAATCCTATTAACACCTTTATTACTCCTAGCCTCCCTACGTTCCTTGTATGTCCCATCCCCCCCTAATCCTTCATTGACCCCTACCGTCTCCCTGTCTCTATCTGCTCTATCTATCCCCTTATTTGCTCCACTACCCTCCCTCCCCCCCGATCCTAGTTTAAAAGCTCCTCCATCCGTCTGACCATTTTCTCCCCCAGCACAGCTGCACCTTCCCCATTGAGGTGCAGCCCGTCCCTACCGTAGAGCCTGTAGCCGACTGAGAAGTCGGCCCAGTTCTCCATAAACCCGAACCCTTCCTTCCTGCACCAATTTCTAAGCCACATATTTATCTCCCTAAGCTCCCGCTGTCTTTCTAGTGACGCTCGTGGCACCGGTAGTATTTCTGAAAACACCACCTTGGAGGTCCTGGACTTCAGCTTCTCTCCTAGTTCCCTGTAATCCCTGTGTTCCTATTGAAACAATTGGATCTCAGGATCCCTAGTTCCTTTAGTCCTCCAAAGACGTATCACCCTATAGAAACATTTGTTACCATGGTTTCCAGAGAGATCAGCCATACACTAAAATCCATAGATGAAGGGCATCTTAAAATTAAGAGTAATCTCACCATAGAGGAGAGCCGTGCAATACAAGATCTTAGGAATAATTCCACTATTGTCATTAAGCCGGCTGACAAGCGGGGTGCTATAGTGGTACTTGATAAGAAATATTACACTGAGGAGATCCTGAGCCAACTTAGGGATACTGACACCTATGCACCCATTCCACGGGATCCCACTTCCCACATACAAGGACTCATCAAACGTACCGTTGATTTTCATCTTGCTAACCACACTATAGAACAGAAACTTGCTGATTTTCTGATTAAGATCCATCCTGTGACACCGGTTTTTTACACACTGCCTAAAATACATAAAAATATGAACCAACCCCCAGGACGCCCGATTGTGGCCTCAACTGAATCAGTTTTATCACCGCTTGCCATCACTGTTGAGAGGATTCTCACTCCTCTCATCCCTAGGATTAGGTCATATTTGAAAGATACTACGGATTTTTTGTCACATTTGCAGGCCATCGGGCCATTATCTACTAGTTGTATCCTTGTTTCTTTTGATGTCAACAGCCTTTACACCAGTATCCAACATCAAGATGGTATCCGGTCTGTGGAGTGGTTCTTAGGCAGACACAGTTCCCATTCTGCTTCGCAGAATAGATTTTGCCTTGATCTTTTGCAATTGGTTTTGGAAAACAACTTCTTTCTTTTCCAGGATCAATTTTATTTACAGAAACGGGGTACCGCTATGGGCTCGAATTTAGCACCCCCGTATGCTAATATTTACATGGAATATTTTGAAGAGTCGTTTGTATATCAGCACACCCTATGGTTGGAACACTCAGTCAGCTGGAAAAGATATATCGACGACATCTTTATGATCTGGCGCGGTGACCTTACATCCCTGTTACAATTCTATACTGACATGAACTCGTTCAAACAGGGGCTTTCCTTTACTATCCATCATGATTACAATAGAATTAATTTCCTTGACACATTGGTGATTCTATCAGAGGGTTCCCTTAGCACCGACTTATATGTAAAACCCACTGACCGCAATAGTTTGTTGCATTACTCCAGCTGTCATCCACGCCATACGAAACAGGGACTCCCTATTTCTCAGCATAAACGTGTTGAACGCATAGTGTCGGACCCTTTGCAGCGGGAGAGGCGGGCCTTGGAGATGAGTGAGAAGTTCCTCCAGAGGGGATATCCAGCTAATATTGCAGACAAGAGGTCTTCCCATAAACCCACGACCAACAAGTCGACCCCTCGGATCACATGCGTAAGCACGTATCATCCGTTTTCTCCTCTAATCAAGGGTATCATATGTAAACATTGGCCACTCTTAGGGAAGGCTTACCCTGAGATAAGGGAATTCAGCTCACCTCCTCTTTTCTGTAATAAG
Organism: Anomaloglossus baeobatrachus; assembly: GCF_048569485.1. NCBI lineage: Eukaryota > Metazoa > Chordata > Amphibia > Anura > Aromobatidae > Anomaloglossus > Anomaloglossus baeobatrachus. Next base: position 389,262,568 of record NC_134354.1, on the reverse strand, counting down.
AGACCCCGCAATCTTCGTGACAATTTTGTCAGGGCCGACATCGGCTCCAATAAGATCATGCAGAGACAAACCTTTCTTGGTACTCCCAAGAAGGGCAATTTCCCCTGCCATCACTGTGTGCAGTGTAACAACCTCACGAAGGGGAGCACCTTTACTCATCCTCTTTCGGGCCGGGTGTTTTCCGTGCGAGGGTTTTTTACTTGTGAATCCTCATTTGTGGTCTACTTAATCAAGTGCCCGTGCGGTCTCGGATATGTTGGAGAGACCACCCAGCATATCCGAGACCGCATTAGCAAGCATAAATCTACTATACGGTGCAAACAGATCCTCTTACCAATTCCATATCATTTCATCACACAAGGCCACACCATTGCCCAACTCAAGTACCAGGTATTAGAACATGTTCCTCCTGCTAGGAGAGGTGGTAACCGCATACGGGTTCTTAAAGAGAGAGAATCCTACTGGATTTTCACCTTAAATACATTGGAACCCAAAGGTTTGAATAGAGAACACGATATGTGCATATAATTATGATGCTCTTCATCTTTTGTCTCTCTAATGATGCAGTTTATTTGTATATTCTTTGAGGATTTAGTGATTCTGCTTTCCTCATTTACTGCTTGTACGACATCTTGGTATGTTTTCTTCTTGTACATTTACCTCTTGTGCATTTTTCTGTAAAACCTCAGTATAAGGACTGGTATAAGGAGAATTCTTGTTTTAATTTATATGAGATCATGGTTTTAACGTATTCCTCTTATTTTCAGGCTCCCTCCACTTGGTTCTAATTTGTTCCTCTTATTTTCAGGCTCCCTCCACCTCCACCTGATCCTTCACTTAATGGCACCAGCAACTTCCTGCCTTCACCCTGTAACAACGACACCTGGCACTTTGTAGGCATTATCATTGCTTCTCTAGGATACTGTCATTGGCCTTACACCCTGACCTGTGCTCTGTGCCCGGCTCGTGCGTTGTGCAAATAGCCAGGCACGGCGCGCGTGCTGCGTGCAATCCACAGGCCAGTTCACTGTTATCCCCCACTTGGATTGTTTACAGGTACGCCCCTTTAGATATACGTCATATCACCTCCTCTTTTGCCTTCTGCCCAGTGGTCCGCTCCCTGCGCATGCGCGATGCTGGTGACGGCGTTGCGCATGCGCGGCGTGCGCTCCACGGTCAGCACACTGCGTTCCACTTCCAGGAAGTGGGACGGAGGGCGCCGGTTCACTTAGACTATATATAGCCACCATGGCGGAGCACAGCGCACACTACCCAGGGGCCCATATCCCACAACCGCAGCATAAGGTATGTGTTTTCAGATTGTCCACGCTGTCCGGTTCTTATTTAGATCACCTCTGATTTCCATCTGTTTTCTCCCAGATCCCTTTTTTCCATATTCTACCCAGCAAATCTCTGCATTTGGGTTCCTATCTACCTCTCCAGGTATGTGTCTTGATTGGTGCTTTTTCCCACTCCTGACTTACTGTCTTTAAAATACTTACATTTTTTCATGTGATCTTCCATAGAGTCTTAAAGGGACAGGTGCTCCCTATCTCCTATGATAGCAGCATTTGATAGCTAGTATACAGGAACACTGCATTAAGGTAGTATGGAGTATTGATCCTTTATATTCCCTGATATATGTAACTTATACTGACGTTATGTTCTCAGACATGGTCTCATTTTTTGTACTTTTGTGTACCCTGCATTTTAGCATCTGTTCTCTTGGAGGTAACCAAGAAACATTTAATGTGGGAATCACATCACTCCCATTAATGTCTCTTACTATGGTTTCTGCCCCACAAACCAGGTAGTGTGTTCTTTCCCTATATTGAGTCTTCATTAGGTATAAATCCTTTTTTCATGCCATATTGATGATATATTTGATTCACATTTAGAAACAACTACAAACTTGAACTCTTTCCAGTCCTGCAATAAAGGCATTAGTCATCTTCTCCCATTATCAGCTGATAAGTACGTGAGGTATAGATCCCTGTTTTACTAGCATTTCTTAGCAGTACGCTATATGATGAGAAGTGTTACTCTGTGCCGTATTATTTATCATATACCTCTTTTCATTTCATATGTAGGATCGAATTTATTTTGATCCCATTATACTTAAATGGCGATGTCCGTTGTTCATTGAGCACACATCTTCGCATTGTTGATATAGGTGGGTGTGCATGCTGCATCTATATTATTATACTGATCTTTGTCTCCTATTTGATAGGTATTTGTATTATGTGCAATCCTGTTTTTCCCTTTTCTCATCATTCACATGTTTATGATGTGCTGTATATGATCAAACCTATGATGTAGGTTCTTTTTTTGCAATATTGACTGTATGTTCTGTACTAATTGCTTTTGTATTTTCTTGTATATATATTTTTCCTGATCTTAGATAATTCTGTCCTTGATAACGGCCATAAGATACGGTCGAAACGTTGGATGAATTATCCTCAACCTTTTTGCACTAATAAATTGATTCAGCATTCAAAAGAAAAGTCTCATATGTCTTGAATTACTTCAGTGTGCCAGAATTATCACTTTTTATTGTGTCCCTATTGTGGCATTAAAATAAATAAATAAAAAAAATTGACTTAGGGTACCCCATATTATGATATCCAGCACAGATAAGTATAGTTAGAGGCTGCAACCCCCAGTCGTGCGCTTATCTTGGCTGTGTATCAAAATAAAAGGGACTGGATGCAGCTTTAAAAATAGTATTTAAATAAATAATTTAAAAAAAAACATGTGGTCCCCCCCAAATTGGATACCCAGCCATGATAAAGCCGACAGCTGTGGGTTGGTACTCTCAGGCTGGGAAGACCCATGATTATTGCCCCCCCAGCCTAAAAATAGCAGCCTGCAGCTGACTAGGATTGTCGTATCCATTAGATGCAACAATCTCGGAACTTTACCCAGCTCATCCCGATTGAATTGTTGCGGTGGCAATCGGGGTAATAAGGGGTTAATGACCACTCACATCTGCCACTAAGCCATAGATTAGTAATGGGGAGGGTATATGAGACACCCCATTACTAATCTGTAAGTGTAAAGAAATAAAAACAAACACCGAAAAAATCCTTTATTTGAAATAAAATACAAGAAAAGCCACCCTCTTTTTTTCAATTTGTAACCCCAAACACCCAGTTCCAACATAATCCACATGAGGTCCCATGATGATTCCAGCTCTGCTGCATTACTGAAGTGACAGATCGTGGGAACAGAACATGTCCACATGCTGTGGCTTGAGGCAGAGACTGACCTGCAGCGATGAGCAGTGATGTTACTGTTTATCTGTGGTCACAGCTGGAGATTTCCACAGTCCTCCACCTGTAACTGCAGGTAACCTGACCTCAGGTAACCTCATTAAACTCAGTGACCTCAATGAGGTCACTGAGTTCACAGACCTGCATCTCCTAGCAGAAATAATAGCATGCAGTTTTGATTCAATTTTTTGCCAGGAGATGTAGATTGGGTGTAAGAAAATGGTATAAAAATGTCAGAACCAAATCTGCATCTCTTGGCAAAGCAATGTACAAAAATGGTTTTCACACAGATTTGGTGCAGTTTTATGCCAGAAAATGCAAATTTGGTGCTGAAATGTCTGTCTGAAATATATGTGCATGTCTGCCTGTGAATGTAAATATCTGCATGTGTGTGCATGTCTGTGTTTATGTGCATATCTGTGTATGTGCATATCTGCATTTATTGCATGTCTGCATTTTTTTTCATTTGCTGACTTTTTGAAAGATTTTTACTATTTTTTTACTTTTTTAACTTTTTTATTTAGTCCCTATATGGGATATTAGCCTTTATTGCCCTTATCGCTGATATAATGTTTTTCAATGCACCTGCATTCCAATACATTTTATCTGTCATACTCCTGCCTTGATCTCAGAGGCTTTCCATAGCTGAGTGAACCGATTGCCAATCCCAGACCCCTAAATGCTGTGATTGGCATTTAGGGGGTTGAATAGCCAGGGAAGGCACAGGGACCATCGTTGGCTGTGAAAGCTGAGGTTCTGGGAGTACTTGTATGGGCACAGCTCCTGTGCCCACACAATCATTAGGACGTACAGATACATCCAAGGTCGTGAAGTCCCTGCCTTATAAGACATTTCGGTACGTCCAGGGTTGTGAAGAGGTTAAGTTCATGTTAATGGCAAGGGATGATTGCAATGTTTTACAATGTATTGATCATTCTCCATAGCAGTATCGAATTAAAAGGGTTGTCCCATTAACAAAGTTCATTTTAATCAATTGACCTTGGAATTCTGGGCATGGGAGGAAGAAAAAGAGAGTATACAGAGAGGTCAGCATGGCTTCACAGCTGAATATTTTTGTGAGGTTAAATATTGCTTAAAAACAGGTAGGGAAATGTTTCACCTCACAGAAAGAGTCAGCTTCGCTCCTGTACTGTAATGTCTGTATACGTTTTTGCTTCCTCACCAGTCCAGTAGCTGTGGAATAAGCAAACAATGTCCCTGCACGATCAGACATGGTCATTACACATTACATAGTAGGGACACATATATAAGATTATCTCAGCACAGGAACCTAATTATACAACATATTGAATTTTAGAAATTATTTTAATTCCAAGATCTATTGATTAAAATTAATTTCATTCACTGGACAACTTGCCAGGATAAAAAGTGAAGCAAAGCACTTTGTAAAAACATCATTTCTGTTAGTCTCAAAACGTTTGGCCACAGTTTTAAGGACTAAGCAGCCTTTAGCAACATGGCATTAATGACGATTCTCAAGGACACCACGTCCCCCATCTAATATGAGTCTTGCCCGGCATATAAAATAGATCAAATGCAGTGACAATATTGAAACATAAAATGTGGCAACTAAACATGATCAAATTGATTCAATGCCAATCAAATTGAAGTTTAATTTTAAGAAATGTGCAGATTCTGACTGATTTAAACATTCAAATCATATAAAAATTAATTTGGCTGAAATACATTTTTTGGGAAATATTTTCAAAAGCTGGCAAATTAGAATTTAAACCACCACTCTAGAGGATTTTTTTATTTCACTGCTAGAGTTGTCCTTTCAGTCGAAATCTGCTGACCCCTGTCTTATACTCTCCTTCCGGCGGCTTCATTTTATATACTCTCCAGTCGGTCTCCTGTGATTTGTGACCTGCCAGCTGCTCCAGTGTTTCATGAAGCGCCGGAGGTCACAACTCAATGCATATGTGAGCCTCATTCTGGCTCTCATAGAGGTGAACTGGAAACTTGTGATGTTGTGATGCCCCTGGACTAGTCAGGTCGTCATAAGGTATTGCACTTTCTATTCTTTTGTGCAGGGCTCAACCCCCATGGTTCTGGGTTCCTAACCTATAGTGCTGCCTCCATCCGCATCCAAATCCCAACCACACCTCACACCACACCCTGTCAGACACACCAGTGGGCTGCTGATCTGGAATAGGGCCACCCACCTAGGGGTCAGTAAGACTGGTGGGAGGGAAGTAGAGAACAGAACAGTGGTAGCTCTCAAGTAGTGAGGAGCTGGGGGAGCGTGTGGCTCCCTGAGTGTTAGAGGTTGGGTCGAAGATGGTGGTCTGGGCCCTGAGGAGTCAGAGACCCAGTCGCTTGGTATTGAGGCTGGGTGCCTAGACCTGGTCTTGGAGGACGGGCAGCAGCTCGAGTCTAATAACCGGTCCGGGACCGAAAGCACGGCGGGATACTGGACTCTAGGTCGGTGAGTAGCTTCATGCAACCCAGCAATTAACCTGTGGAGGATAGTGACTTTATGGACTGTTCCCAAGAAGCTCAGAGATCAGGGGCACTAGCACAACGAGGGGGATAGGGCTTTCCAACCCACGCAGCCCACAGAAATCCCAAGCGTGAACCCTTGAGAGAACAGCTCCACTACCAACAAGTTGGGAGCGGGGCCCAGACAGCTTCACACCAACGGGCCACCAGAACACTTCTAATTTGTGCATGGAGGCAGGCTCCAGACAACCCGGCAGTACAATAGGGAACAGATACCTGGACGGGCTCCCCCAAGAGGGCAGTGGCACCAGAGAATTGGTTTACCTTGTTGTCAGAGTCTGCTTTGTGACCGCAGCATCACTGACACTGCCTGAGTGAGTACATGGTCCTCCCCTGCTTCTAACCAGCCCTGCGCTCCCTTACACCAGCGTTCCACCATCCAGAGTCCCAGGGCCTCCCCTACCTGTGGAGGGAATGTCATCTGGCTGCCCCGCTCCATCTCCCCCGGGTACTCCCATCGGCAGCAGCAGTACTCCCCTTACCGCGAACCACAGCTGGTGTCACGAACTCTCTCTCCCCTGTAAATAGCCCCTTTTTCATTTGAGAGTGGCCGTGAGCCCCCAGGTCCAGAGACCCTCGAGCCACAGCAGCAACCCCCGGATCTGAGCGACACAACGTAGCGTCTGATTTCAAAACAGTCAGAATTACAGTTACAAGATGGTGCTACAAGACCAGAGCGGTGCCAAAAAAGAATGAACATGTCAGAGGGTGAATATAATACTAGGGGTAGGGGACATACATTTAAAGTACTACTCCAACCCTGAAAAAAAAAAAAGATTTGATCTTTTCTAATGGCATCTTAAACTATAAATAGGTTAATAAGGCATGTCAATTACATTACTGAATATTTTAATACTGTACCATACAATGTGTAAAATGACAGCTGAATCCTGCACCATACACAACAGGTTTGGTAATCTGCATCATACTTGTTATTGGTATAAATTCCCTGATAAAAAAAACAATAGTTTGATGGCGCTAATCAATGTGTAGAACTAAAGGAAATCTAAATTTCACCTGCAGATTTATGCTGCAGATTATCCTCAAAAACCACAGCGGATTTGCTTAGTGCAAAAATTCACCATGTGAAGAATGAGGGATGTAAATGTAGATCAAAACACAGCACATCTGTTTAGTTGCTTAAAGAGGATCAACCAGCAGGATTTTATATATCAACTAAAGCCATTGCTATATTGGTACTATCATGCTGATTCTAAACATACCTTTAGTTGTTCGATCGGATGTATAGTTTCTGAAATATATGCAAGTAACGTTTGTGAAAAATGCACTGTTATTTGATTGGTAGATGCAACAGAATATCTAATAAGTGGGTCGGATTTTGCTAGTTATTCCCGCCCCTGACTACCTGCCTGTCCTTCCTCCCCCTATCCTTCCTACCCTTGTAATAACAGAGACAGGGGAGGAAGGACAGGCAGGCAGACAGGGTCGAGAATAACAAGCAAAACCCGACCCACCTATTAGATATTCCGCTGCACCTCTCATCACATAACAGTGCATTTCACAAACTTTACATGCCTCTAGTTCAGAAAGTATACATTCGATCTCACACCTAAAGGTATGTTTAGAATCAGCATGATAGCACCAGTATAGCACTGGCTTTAGTTTATATAGGAAAATCCTGGTGGTTGCTCCTCTTTAAGTGGATGTGGACAAGCAAACTACTTCCTTATTAATTGCGACCCATTCAATCACCCCTTGGAAAGAAAAATTTTCATTGTTTACAATAAACTATTTAGTCTGTGATCAGTATCTTTCAACCAATTTATTAACTAAGTCTAAGGGTACCTTCACACTTAGCGATGCAGCAGCGATCCGACCAGCGATCTGACCTGGTCAGGATCGCTGCTGCATCGCTACATGGTCGCTGGTGAGCTGTCAAACAGGCAGATCTCACCAGCGACCAGTGAACAGCCCCCAGCCAGCAGCGACGTGCAAGCGACGCTGCGCTTGCACGGAGCCGCCGTCTGGAAGCTGCGGAGACTGGTAACTAAGGTAAACATCGGGTATGGTTACCCGATGTTTACATTAGTTACCAGTGTGAGCAGGGAGCAGGGAGCCGCGCACACTGAGCGCTGGCTCCTTGCTCTCCTAGCTACAGTACACATCGGGTTAATTAACCCGATGTGTAATGCAGCTACATGTGCAGAGAGCAGGGAGCCGCGCACACTGCTTAGCGCTGGCTCCTTGCTCTCCTAGCTGCTGTACACATCGTGTTAATTAACCCGATGTGTACAGCAGCTACATGTGCAGAGAGCCGGAGCCGGCAGCACAGGCAGCGTGAGAGCTGCAGAGGCTGGTAACTAAGGTAAATATCGGGTAACCACCTTGGTTACCCGATGTTTATCTTGGATACAGCTTACCTCAGCTGTCAGACGCCGGCTCCTGCTCCCTGCTTGCTTCATTTGTCGCTCTCTTGCTGTCACACACAGCGATCTGTGTGTCACAGCAGGAGAGCGGCTTTGAAGAAAACGAACCAGGGCTGTGTGTAACGAGCAGCGATCTCGCAGCAGGGGCCAGATCGCTGCTCAGTGTCACACACAGCGAGATCGCTAATGAGGTCACTGCTGCGTCACAAAAAGCGTGACTCAGCAGCGATCTCGGCAGCGAGCTCGCTGTGTGTGAAGCACCCCTAAAGCTGGGTTCACACATAGCCACAGCGACAACGACGTCGCTGTTACGTCACCATTTTCTGTGACGCAACAGCGACCTAGTAAGTCGCTGTTATGATCGCTGTTTAGCTGTCAAACACAGCAGTCGCAGCAGCGATCATAACGACACGCGTCGCTGTGGAAGCCATGCTGCACTTGGTAACTAAGGTAAATATCGGGTAACCATTACCCGATATTTACCTTGGTTACCAGCGCACACGCTTAGCGCTGGCTCCCTCTCCTAGCCAGGGTACACATTGGGTTAATTACCTGATGTGTACTTCGGCTCCGGCTACGTGTGCAGGGAGCCAGCGCTAAGCGGTGTGCTCTCACACTGCCAGTGCCGGATCCCTGCTCACGTAGCTGGAGTACACATCGGGTAATTAACCCAATGTGTACTCTGGCTGTGTGCAGGGAGCAGGGAGCCGGCACTGGCAGCGTGAGAGCGGTGGTGCTAGTAACTAATGTAAATATCGGGTAACCAAGGAAAGGGCTTCTTGGTTACCCGATGTTTACCTTGGTTACAGCTTACCGCAGCTGCCAGACGCCGGCTCCTGCTCCCTGCTCGCTTCAGTTCGTCGCTCTCTCGCTGTCACAAACAGCGATGTGTGCTTCACAGCGGGAGAGCGACGAGCAAAAAATGAAGCAGGACATTCAGCAACGAGCAGCGACCTCACAGCAGGGGTCAGCTCGTTACTGGATGTCACACACAGCGACAGCGACAGGACGTCGCTGCTACGTCACAGAAAATGGTGACGTAGCAGCGACGTCGTTGTCGCCGTCGCTGTGTGTGACATCACCTTAAATCCTATTTCATTCTGCATTTACACATGTAAAGTTTTCATTTTCCCTCATTAAATTCATAAATACTTACTTATTTACATTTTTGTGCCAATTTTTGCCATATTTCAAGAATGATGCCACAATCATTAACACTAAGTAGACCATACATGGCCTCAAAGTCACAAAAAGATTCCTTGGCTTCAAGAATAGATACCTCTCGTGCTCTAAAATAAGATTCTAGTAAAATCGCAATTGTAAAATGAGTAAAAAATTGCCCATGTCTTTATCTTGAAAGTTAGAAGACCTGTAATGTGAAATTCAATATTAAATCCACAGAAATCAAACAATAGACTGTAAGAGGTTGTTGTGAAGGGCAAATCCCTTTCTATTTCATGCGTATGATTAAGTATTTTTTGCAGAAAGTAGTGTATTATAAATAGTAATTTAATCATTGGTGATGGCTATGGCTTTTATTGTAGATATTACATAAAAAATCGGGAAAAAATGACTTGCAATAGCAAGTATAAGTACATAAATGGGAGAGCAACACCAATTTAAATTCCTTACTTGTCAAAAAGATGGATGGCATCATTTTTTCAGCTGCTTTTCAATTATGCTTGTACAGAAATCAGCCTTTTTTTATATAAAAATCATCTGGATCTTTTATTTCTCGCTGTTTTATTCCCTTCCATGTTGGTTATTATCCTATACGCATCACTTCTTTTACATATACATAGCTAAATATATTTTGGCAAAATTTGACAAGGAAATGTAATAAAAACAAATGCTTTTGTATAAAGTCAACGTGTGATCGTATGTCTAAGTTGAGAAGGTGACATGAAGCTCCATTTAAATTCCATATATAAATATATTCTTCACTAACGTTCCCCGAGGATCAAGATATCTTAAGATTAGCAAGTTTTCCACCAAACTTTAGAGGGGTTTTTTTTATTTGGGCAATGTGAGCTAAAATTCCAATTGCAATTTATTTTTGAACATATTTTAGGAATTCTTTCTATTTCGTGTGTAAAGGGTACAGATGGCAGCCACTGAATTGGCAAAGTGCAGTGGCATGCAACATTTCCCTGCAGCTTTAAGCTGCCAATTCTTTCACATAGTATATGATTATTGTTCTAAAACACAATATTAGGATTCTCTCACAATATAAAAGAGCTGAGAACAAGCTGTTGTCCTGTATTTACAGAAACTTTACATTTTCTAACATGTTTTTTAACCTTTTTGCATATCTGGATATTTTGCAAATTTTTGTAAATATTGGAATGATTAGGATCAGAGATTGGTCACATCCCGGCTGTTTAAGTTTTGAGGTGCAAGAACACTCAACAATGAATTTCTTCCAGGGAATAAACAAAGGAAAGAGGGGGGTGAGGGGGTTACCATCTTTATCACTGTGTCATACTATGTATGTAGATACAAAAAGAGCAAGCGTGTGAAGCGCTGGGGTAGCAAAAGACCTTTAGAAGATTATATATATATATTAACAAACCTTTATTTATACCTCTAAATAGCCACAACGTGTTTCGATAGACAAAGCTATCTTCATCAGGTGGTATATAGTGCTCTATACCACTTGATGAAGATAGCTTTGTCTATCGAAACGCATTGTAGCTATTTAGAGGTATAATTAAAGGTTTTTAAATATATTCACTCTTCTAAAGGTCTTTTTCTACCCCAGTGCTCCACATGACTGCTCTTTTTGTATCTACATATTCTCGATACCCCCAAGGGGTTAACGACAGGAACTGCTTTGAGTATTGCACTTTAATCCTGTTCTATGAGCTGGAGGATCTGCGGTATCCCGGCAACCTAGGAGAGACATACCAGGACATGCGGTAACGCACTTCCGGTTTAGCCCGGTCACGTGGTACCACCCAGAACTACTCTGCAGTCAGTGACAATGGAGGCTAGCAGTGTCCGGACTCCTCCAGCAACAACATCTTCACCAGTAAGCCAGAAATGGGGGTTGTGCAGGGGTGCACAACCCCAACAGGTGAGTGGTCATTTTGGCCCATAACTTTTATCTCGCTAGGCCACAAAGTACTTTTACAGTGCGCTCCCTTTTGTTTACTTTCCATATAAAGCTTGAGATGCAAAAAATAAGCCATCACTGAGCTATAGATCACAAAAAATGAGAACGCTATGGGTCACGGAAAATGGCGCAAAATGGCACTTTTCTCGGACAAACTCCTGATTTTTTTTAACCCTTTAGATAAAAGTAAATCTATACATGTTTGGTGTTTACAAACTCATACTGACATGAGGCATCACACCGAGACATCAGTTTTACCATATAGGGAACACAGTGAATAAAATATCTCAAAAACTATCGTGCAATCGCATATTTTTTGCAATTTTTTTTGCAAGTACAGCTTGTTTCGCAAAAAACGAGCCCTCACATTACCATATTGACTGAAAAATAAAAATTTACATCTCTCGGAAGAATGGTGAAAAAAAAAACAGAAAACGCAAAATCAGCCGGTCGTGAATCGGTTAAATTCCCATCCCTGCATGTCTACACTGGTAATGCAAGAACAGAGAGCTTGTAGAATGTCCAAGAGTGCTCTTATTCCCTTCTCCTATGTGCAGCGGCCAGTCACTGCTCACAGAATTACAGGGTAGTGAGTAGGTAATGTTGAAAGGTGAGAAGGCTAAGAGTATCTCACTGCATGCACTCTCAGCGTGTGCAGAGCTTGGGGTTCAATTCATTCAGTACACCAAAGTGAGCGCTGCCAGGTGCCGAGGATGGTAAGTGATGGCATGGAATGTGTCAGGGCCGGGAGGACTGGTAGGCCCAGGAGGTGAATCAACTGGACCGAGCACCCCACCGGAGGGCAGGGTACACGGCAGCCGGAGCACTGGCGTGGCAGGGACAGGTATAACTAGGTCACCAGGGTCACGGAGTTCTTTAGGACAGTAAAGAAAACAGGCACAGGTACCAGGGAGCAAAGACAAGAAGTCAACAGGACACAGCACCAGGGGGCCTGAGCACCTAGCTCATGAGACTATACTTCAAGACACGTTGATCAGGCCCCGCCCATATGGAAAGGCCAGTCTTATATATCCAGCACAGCCTCATGTCATTTCCTGCTGCAGGTGTCCTGGGCCTATACAGAAACATGTGGCTAAGACTCAGAGTCAGACTCATAAGACCAGGAGCAGGACACAGGAGAGCACGAGCGGCAGCCATGACCGGTGGACACGTGGACTGGATCAGTGGTTAAGGAGCGGTGCCGGGATGGTGCTGGATCAGTGGGTAAGGAGTGGTGCTGGGACACCGGGAGCATGACAGAATGGTGCTCTGATTATGGGGAGATAAGGTATGCACACCAGTGACTATGTAAGGGGAATACATGAAATAGCAGAAACTGCTGTGTGAATACTGACTTGAAAAATCCAATAGCTATATGTAAGAGTGAAAATGTGAAAAATGGAATCTGCATTACTGCCATGAACATATGAATCAAGAGAAATTTAGCTACTGAATTGATCAATGCAATAGAGCCCCAACACTACGCCAAAGTATTTCTCTACGTTGGGGTCCCTAGCTTGTGTGTGTCCTCTCATGCAGTTAAAAACTTACCGTGTATGGGAAGCTGAGACCCAGGCTATTTATGCGTATGATATGGATTGGCAATAGGTGTGGTTGGGGAGGGTTCACAAACGAAAAACTACTAACAATAAGGAATAACGTTTGGGACACCATTCTAAGTCTGAACTGGGTGCAAAAACCTAAAAAAACATCACTATGGGGAGATAAGGTATGCACACCAGTGACTATGTAAGGGGAATACATGAAATAGCAGAAACTGCTGTGTGAATACTGACTTGAAAAATCCAATAGCTATATGTAAGAGTGAAAATGTGAAAAATGGAATCTGCATTACTGCCATGAACATATGAATCAAGAGAAATTTAGCTACTGAATTGATCAATGCAATAGAGCCCCAACACTACGCCAAAGTATTTCTCTACGTTGGGGTCCCTAGCTTGTGTGTGTCCTCTCATGCAGTTAAAAACTTACCGTGTATGGGAAGCTGAGACCCAGGCTATTTATGCGTATGATATGGATTGGCAATAGGTGTGGTTGGGGAGGGTTCACAAACGAAAAACTACTAACAATAAGGAATAACGTTTGGAACACCATTCTAAGTCTGAACTGGGTGCAAAAACCTAAAAAAACATCACTATGGGGAGATAAGGTATGCACACCAGTGACTATGTAAGGGGAATACATGAAATAGCAGAAACTGCTGTGTGAATACTGACTTGAAAAATCCAATAGCTATATGTAAGAGTGAAAATGTGAAAAATGGAATCTGCATTACTGCCATGAACATATGAATCAAGAGAAATTTAGCTACTGAATTGATCAATGCAATAGAGCCCCAACACTACGCCAAAGTATTTCTCTACGTTGGGGTCCCTAGCTTGTGTGTGTCCTCTCATGCAGTTAAAAACTTACCGTGTATGGGAAGCTGAGACCCAGGCTATTTTCAAGTCAGTATTCACACAGCAGTTTCTGCTGTTTCATGTATTCCCTTTACATAGTCACTGGTGTGCATACCTTATCTCCCCATAGTGATGTTTTTTTAGGTTTTTGCACCCAGTTCAGACTTAGAATGGTGTTCCAAACGTTATTCCTTATTGTTAGTAGTTTTTCGTTTGTGAACCCTCCCCAACCACACCTATTGCCAATCCATATCATACGCATAAATAGCCTGGGTCTCAGCTTCCCATACACGGTAAGTTTTTAACTGCATGAGAGGACACACACAAGCTAGGGACCCCAACGTAGAGAAATACTTTGGCGTAGTGTTGGGGCTCTATTGCATTGATCAATTCAGTAGTTAAATTTCTCTTGATTCATATGTTCATGGCAGTAATGCAGATTCCATTTTTCACATTTTCACTCTTACATATAGCTATTGGATTTTTCAAGTCAGTATTCACACAGCAGTTTCTGCTATTTCATGTATTCCCTTTACATAGTCACTGGTGTGCATACCTTATCTACCCATAGTGATGTTTTTTTAGGTTTTTGCACCCAGTTCAGACTTAGAATGGTGCTCTGAGGCATAGGTCATGCCAAGATGAACAAGGTACCCCAAATTTACATATGTACAGTCATGGCCAAAAGTTTTGAGAATGACACCAAATTTATTTTTTCACATGATCTGTTGCCTTCTGGTTTTTAATTGTGTTTGTCTGATGTTTACATCACATACAGAAATATAATTGCAAACATATTATGAGTTCCAAAAGGTTATATTGACAGTTAGAATGAGTTAATGCAGCAAGTCAATATTTGCAGTGTTGACCCTTCTTCTTCAGGACCTCTGCAATTCTCCCTGGCATGCTAACAATCAACTTCTGGACCAAATCCTGACTGATAGCTGTCCATTCTTGCATAAGCAATGCTTGCATTTTGCCAAAATTTGTTGGTTTTTGTTTGTCCATCCGTCTCTTGATGATTGCCCACAAGTTCTCAATGGGATTAAGATCTGGGGAGTTTCCAGGCCATGGACCCAAAATCTCTGTTTTGTTCCATGAGCCATTTAGTGATCACCTTTGCTTTATGGCAAGATGCTCCATCATGCTGGAAAAGGCATTGTTGGGCGCCAAACTGCTCTTGGACAGTTGGGAAAAGTTGCTCTTGGAGGACTGTTTTGCTATATTTTATCACTAAGGTTCAGATACGGCTTTAAAGAAGGCAAATAAGTAATATTATAAAGCTTAATATGAAATACAAACTTAAAGGAAAAGTATGATATTGCGTACACTTTTATATATTGAACATACAAATGTTAAGTACAGTTAAATACTTACATCACCAAGAAGTTTTGGACATCATATGTCTGGAACTACAGTCAGAGAAGCATGACATAGACAGAGGACTCCTGGACATCACTGCCCGGACGTCTCACGGAGCAGCAAACATGAGCTTTTGTCTGTGCTATACTTCAGCTGATCTTATAGAGGTTTGAACAATATTACAAGCCTTAACGTCAATGTGTTGTATTTATCACTGACCCATGCCCTTTGATGGCCAGTCTTTGAACATAGATCAAGTAGAGATAGAACACACAGCAGACAATGGGGTAATTAACCCATAACCTTCAAATCTCCCAAGAATACACATCAGGTATTTGAGCTAGGTAAATCATAAGGTTTCTGTTACAATGGTATATTGTCTGTCCGTATGTTCAAGACAAACACACAGAAACCCTTAGGGGTGCTTCACACATAGCGAGCTCACTGCCGAGATCGCTGCTGAGTCACGCTTTTTGTGACGCAGCAGTGACCTCATTAGCGATCTCGCTGTGAGTGACACTGAGCAGCGATCTGGCCCCTGCTGCGAGATCGCTGCTCGTTACACACAGCCTTGGTTCGTTTTCTTCAAAGCCGCTCTCCCGCTGTGACACACAGATCGCTGTGTGTGACAGCAAGAGAGCGACAAATGAAGCGAGCAGGGAGCAGGAGCCGGCGTCTGACAGCTGAGGTAAGCTGTATCCAAGATAAACATCGGGTAACCAAGGTGGTTACCCGATATTTACCTTAGTTACCAGCCTCTGCAGCTCTCACGCTGCCTGTGCTGCCGGCTCCGGCTCTCTGCACATGTAGCTGCTGTACACATCGGGTTAATTAACCCGATGTGTACAGCAGCTAGGAGAGCAAGGAGCCAGCGCTCAGTGTGCACGGCTCCCTGCTCTCTGCACATGTAGCTGCATTACACATCGGGTTAATTAACCCGATGTGTACTGTAGCTAGGAGAGCAAGGAGCCAGCGCTCAGTGTGCGCGGCTCCCTGCTCCCTGCTCACACTGGTAACTAATGTAAACATCGGGTAACCATACCCGATGTTTACCTTAGTTACCAGTCTCCGCAGCTTCCAGACGGCGGCTCCGTGCAAGCGCAGCATCGCTTGCACGTCGCTGCTGGCTGGGGGCTGGTCACTGGTCGCTGGTGAGATCTGCCTGTTTGACAGCTCACCAGCGACCATGTAGCGATGCAGCAGCGATCCTGACCAGGTCAGATCGCTGGTCGGATCGCTGCTGCATCGCTAAGTGTGAAGGTACCCTTAAGCATACACAAGATTTTGTAACCATGTACACTTTGTCTGATTAAACAACATGTTATAGTTGAACATAATGTATAAACTCAAAAATAGCCATTTTTATATTTGCAATACAAGGACATTCTGGTACCATTCATTATTCATGGCTGTGTTTTTAGGCAAGACTGTGAGTGAGCCGATTCCCTTGGCTGAGAAGCAACCCCACACATGAATCGTTTCAGGATGCTTAACAGTTGGCATGAGACAAGACTGGTGGTAGCGCTCACTTCTTCTTCTCCTAATAAGCTGTTTTCCAGATGTCCCAAACAATCGAAAAGGGGATTCATCTGAGAAAATGACTTTACCCCAGTCTTCAGCAGTCCACTCCCTGTACCTTTTGCAGAATATCAGTCGGTCCATGATGTTTTTTCTGGAGAGAAGTGGCTTCTTTGCTGCCCTCCTTGAAACCAGGCCTTGCTCAAGCAGTCTCCGCCTCACAGTGCGTGCAGAAGCACTCACACCAGCCTGCTGCCATTGCTGACCTAGCTCGGCACTGCTGGTAGTCCGATCCCGCAGCTGAAACAGTTTTAAGATATGGTCCTGGCGTTTGCTGGTCCTTCTTGGGCGCCCTGGAGCCTTTTTGGCAACAATAGAAGCTCTCTCCTTGAAGTTCTTGATGATGCGATAGATTGTTGACTGAGGTGCAATCTTTGTAGCTGCGATACTCTTCCCTGTTAGGCCATTTTTGTGCAGAGCAATGATGGCTGCACGTGTTTCTTTAGAGATAACCATGGTTAACTGAAGAGAAACAATGATACCAAGCACCATCCTCCTTTTAAAGTGTCCAGTGGTGTCATTCTTACTTAATCATGACTGATCGCCAGCCCTGTCCTCATCAAGACCCACACCTGTGTTAATGGAACAATCACTAAAATAATGTTAGCTGCTCCTTTTAAGGCAGGAATGCAATGCTGTTGAAATGTGTTTTGGGGGTTAAAGTTCATTTTGTTAGCCAATATTGACTTTGCAAGTAATTTCTGTGAGGCCTGCGCCACACATCCGTGCCTCCGGCACGTGTTTGTCATTTTTTACACGTACCGGCGGCACGGAGACACTTTAACCAATGCTACCCTATTGTAGCAGGCACACACACGTAAAACCACACGGAACGTGTGTCTGTGTGCGTTTGTACGTGTGTGCGTTTTTGAAAGCGCTGACATGTCCGTTTTTTCACCGGCAGCACGGGTGTCACACGGCCCGCACCCGCACCACACGGGTGTAGTGTGGATGCGGTCCCGTGTGACACGCGCCGGAGAAAACACACATGTCATTGAAAAAAACCCAAAACATTAACTCACCTTCTCCAGCCCTCCTGTCTCTGCCGCTGCTGCCTCTTGCTGCCGACCGCCGCTCATTAATCTCATAGAATATTCACTTCACTGCCTGGCAGCAGCAGCAGCGGGGAGACGGGAGGGCTGGAGACCGAGGATCAGCACCACGGACAGCAGCGCGGACATCAGGAAGGACCAGGTGAGTATAATAATTACCGGTTCTACGTGTGCTATCGCGGATAGCACACGTAGAACACACGTGTCACGCACGTACCAGAGACACGTACTTACCTGCACGCAACACGCAGGGAAAATACGTGTCTCTCGGCACGTGCGTGAATTTCACGTGAGTGTGGCAGAGGCCTGAAGCTGATCACTCTTTATGACATTCTGGAGTACATGCAAATTGCCATTAGAAAAACGTAAGCAGTAGACTTGGTAAAAATTAATATTTGTAGCATTCTCAAAACTTTTGGCCATGACTGTAACATTTTTATATAAAATAAAATGGTTGAAATCCATGCTAAGTCTCCTATATAAATGTATAAGTAGTTTGATTTGAGGTTGACAGATTGTCTTTAATGCATACTATAATATTTCAATAATAATCTTAGTCAGACTTGCACCATACCCAGCAAACGTTCTCAAGATGTATAATTTGCTCTGTTATTTACTCATTAGATTCTATTTTTACATTTTACAATGATGGTTCGTGGTCTTCTACTACTAAGGAGGAAGCCAAGAGGATCACACTTTACACAGATGTGATCCCCTTTTCCTTAACATTTTATTTAGCTTGAAGATCTTCATGAAAGAAAATCTAAATTTAAGAAATTGGAACAAAGACGAGGTTTAGGTTTAGGAAATGGAGCTAAGAAATGCAGCATTTTGTGACCTACCTTCGTTCTTACAAATCAGAAGGCCATACCCTGGAGACTGCACCATCTATCCTGACATTAAACTAAGATTTCACACTATCCAGCAAGGTAAGCGCACAGGCTATAGTTTTCTGCCTTCAGCCTTGTCCTTCGTTTTCCCTTATGATGATCTTTGCTTGTATTTTCTATATTTCTACCTCTCTGAAATAAAAACGAAGGGATTTATATATTTCTACTTTACAACTTTGAGAACCATAATCATCTACCCTACAGGGGTGTCCACAGAGTAAAGCCAAGTGATAAAAGGAACATTCCTATAATTAAACGGATCAGGTGATAATTCACATTTGGCCAGTAGTATAAAGGGAATATTTTTAATGTTGTGAATAGAAAACAGTCTATGATTTTCCTTTTGATCGTTGGTTCAAACATGACCTTGGAAGGAGAATTGGAGATTTCTTTCTATAGTGCTGTAAATAAGATGATATAATTCTATTTCACAATAATTTATTTTCCTTTTATTTCTCCAATGATGACGTCTTGGCCTCATTCAGACATCTGTGTTGTAATTGTTTGTTTTTTCACGTATACCACACATACCCATTATAATTCATGGCGGGGCTATTCATATGTCAGTGATGTTTCACAGACTGTGTGTCTGGGCAAAACTCACATGTCAATTTTTTCCAGGTGCACGGGTGACAAAGGCCAATACAAGTTTATGGTTCGGTGAAAACACATGGTGCACATGGATGGCATCACTGTGTCAGCCATGTATTTAATATTACACGATATAGGAGAAGCTTTGTAAGTTACCATATTTTTCGGATTTTAAGATGCACTTTTCCTCCCAAAATTTTGGGAGGAAAATGAGGGGTGCATCTTTTAACCTGAATGTAGCTTACCGGGGGGTGTTGGAGATGGGTCACAGGAGGAAGGGGTAATGCTGCGGGCTGTGCTGAGTGCTGGGATGTGCTGTGGGCGGTGCGCTGTGGGTTCTTCTGTGCTGCGGGCTCTGTTGCGCTGTAGGCTCTGCTGTGCTGCAGCTGGTGAGGCAGAAGCCACTATCATGAATGTTGGCACTGTGGGCATCAAATGATGGTGCCCAGAGTCAGTGCATGGGCAGATGGAGCTCTCAGCTCAAGATCTCATCTGCGCACGCGCCGCCTCTGGACCATTGATCTTCCAGCAGCGGACTTAAGGAAAATGGCGCCTGTAAGTGGCGCATGTTCAGATGAGATCTTGGCTTGTCATTGAGCCGATAACTCAATCTGAGCACGTGCCGACTGCAGGCACCATCTCTTTGAAGACTGCACCACCAATAGTTCCTGGATGTTCCTCCTGCAACACATCACCGTCATCTACACCGAGCATCTGGGACACACACTGCATCAACGGCAGCATCGCCCTACTACACCACTGCGTCAGCCTCATCCGACCCAGCTCCACCACCTCTGCCGTCTCCTGTCCGGTAAGACACCATCGGATTATGAGATAGACCCCATTTTTGTTTCCTTTTATTCTCTAAATTTGAGGTGTGTCTTATAATCCGGTGTGTGTTATAAAACAAAAAAATACGGTATTTATTTGTTCACACGTGAAAAACACTGATGGTAAAACCGAACACACAGCTTACATCGGCACCATTTTTCATGGATGTGTTTTAACACAGATGTGTGTGCACCATTGATTTTGACCAGATACAGGATACAGTTAGAAAAAAAAATTGCATGAACTATTGACATTCATGCATGTAAAACACATTGCTAAAGACAACAATTACCACAAGTGATGCGAAATTAAGCAGCAATTTAAGCTGTTATTGAGTCCATTAGGTTACGTCTCCCCTTTCAGGAATAAAGAATTCTCTGATCCATTAATGTAAAAGATTGGCTATTTAAAGCGCTTTGAATTTGGCAGAATCTCATTTATTAGGTTGGTTCATCAAAGTATAAATAGTTAGATTAATGGAGGAATGTGACCTCTTGGTGCAATGCTCAGATAATATCCTATGAACAAATTCTCAGTGCAGTTATAAAAACACCGATTTGATGATTAAAAGTAAATAAAATAGTATATCATCCTTACAATTTTCATAACATTCTGAAAAACTGGCCAGAAACAAAAATATAAACTATGCAGATAATTTTATATATATATATTTGTAACTCAATAACGAAGATAAAAATATAAGCAACTTTTATTGTTACCTGCTCAAATAAAATTGACATACAAAAGACAATAAAATATACAGCACAGGCTTGTACCTACTTTAGACGCACCCTGGACGACAATCATGAATTTTCTTGGACTATCATACATTGTAGGAAAAACTCCTGCAAATTCAGGCATGTGTAAGGTCTAATAAAGGGGTAGAGTTTTCACAGGCCACGCCAAATGCCGTTTCTAGAGTGTGTGACTTAAATATCTGTATATTACCAAACTACATATTGGTAAGTATGAAGATCATGTTTTTCTATGTGTCTCTTGGAGAGAGACAGTGGTATATATAGAAATCACATTGCCACATAACAAAAGTTCTGGCTATGCTGAATATTATGATGCCTCAATCGTATGATAACCAAAAAGTGTCCGCCGAGAATATGATATCACGTACACAGTAAACTGGGTTTGTCAGTATGGTGTCTCCACTCAGTATGAAGGCCACCAGAGCCTCTCACACAGTATATTACCCCCACAGACCCTGACATAGTATAAGGGCCCTCACAACTCCCCACTCTGTATGATGGCTCCTGCAGCCCACCACTCAGTATTATGGCATCCACAGCCCCTCACACAGTATGAAGGCCACTAGACCCCGCAGACAGTATGAGAGCCCTCAAAACCCACTGTTGAATATGATAGCTCACACTGTCCCTCATATGATATAATGCGCTTTGAATTTGGCAGAATCTCATTTATTAGGTTGGTGCATCAAAGTAAAGAGTTAGATTAATGCAGGAATATGACCTCTTGGTTCCATGCACAGATAATTTCCTATGAACACATTTTCAGTGGAGTTATAAAAACACTGATTTAATAGGTATTCTGGTTACAGCTTCCTTGTAACCAGAATACCCAAGTCCTTCTCCTGTTCTGTAGTCCCGGGTTAACTTCCATTTAATGTATACGCAGCTAATGGATTACTTCGTCCTAGGGGCATTACTTTACAATTATCAACATTAAATCTCATTTGCCAAGTATCTGCCCATTCTGACATCTTATCCAGATCGTTTTGTAATATTGTACTATCAAGGTCAGTTTTTAATATCCTACATAGTTTGTTGTCGTCAGCAAAAACTTCCCCTTTACTATCAATCCCATCCACAAGGTCATTAATAAAGAGATTAAAAAGAATCGGTCCTAGCACAGATCCCTGTGGCACCCTACTGCTGACTACAGCCCATTTAGAGAATGTACCATTTATGACTACTCTTTGTTTCCTATCTTTTAGGCAATTCCTTACACATCTGCTTATAGTTTCCCCTAGTCCTTGCTTCTGGAGCTTCATTACAGGACTGTTATGTGGCTCAGTATCAATTGCCTTTGTAAGGTCCAGAGCAATCACATCAGCTGCATTACCAATATCCAAATGTGCACTTACCTTCTCATAGAACCCCAACATGTTGATTAGACACAACTTATCTTTCATGAATCCATGCTGATTTTCTGTTATTATATTATTCTCTCTAATATATCTGTCATGCATGGAGTAGATGTCTGTATGTAATGCGTGACACAGACGATCAGACCAAAGGGCATCTGACACACTACAAAATCACCACCAACACAAAGGGTGAACACCGGGGTCACAATACAATAGAGGTCCCTGCCGCTAATGAGAGAGGTGAGGGGCAGCTCCTGAACTCACCTCAAGCTGACTCCTGAGCTCCCTAGTGTCACTATACAGGTTCTTTCAACTTGTCGATGAGCAGGATGCCTTGGACCCTCAGCTGGCCCTAAACTCACCCTGTGTAGTGAGTAGGCAGATGAGTACACTAGACTTCCCACTACACTAATAAATATGAAGGGAAAGGAAAGACAAATGGTAGAATAAACAGAAGGATACAAACACCAAACTTCAAAGCAGCAGACAGACTGTAGAGTAGCAGGTGGATGGACACAGGAGAATTCCTCAGCAGTTCCTTCCACCAGGCTGGCCAGAGTACAAATGAATTCTAATAGCAGCAAGAACTGACGGGAAATCTCCAGTATTTAAACCTAAAGGGGCGTGGGCTCAAATCAGCTACAGCTGACCTGCACTGCCAAAGCTGCTGGTAACAAAACTGAAATTAACTCATGAAATGCCAAAGGAAAGGAAACTTTGTTTAATTGAGAAGTCTAGATGGAAATGGGAGGCTCCAGTCCTAACGCTGTCACTAGTCTCAAAACAGCAGGGAGATGACAGTGACATTATCGTTGCATGTCACCTCTTAAAAAAATTTGCACACCACTGATATCAGACTTACTGCATGGTAGTTGCCTGGGTCCATCCTCTTACCTTACATAAATATCGGTAATACGTCAGCAATTCTCCAATTCTGAGACACCAACCCTGTTACAAGAAAGTCTAAGAAGATTAAATACAACAGTCTTTCAATTGCTAAGCTCAATTTCCCCTGGTATCAGTGTAATCTTGTATCACTGTAATCACATTCATGTGAGAAATAAAGCCGCCTAGTCACTTACCGACTTGTTACATGTTGACTAGCCACATTTGGCTTCTCTCAATAGACAAGAATTGATAGAAGCTGAATGAAACTAGTTGGCACATGATCGCACGTATGCAGATCGGAATATAGGGGAATACATGGAAATCATGACAGCATGTGCATCTTACACAGTCACTATTCGGGAGTGTGAACTCATATAGGCCTAAAACACACTTCCTCAAAAAAAACGTACGTGTCTCATGGTCCGTTTTTCGGGTCCGTGTTCCGTTTTTTAGGGGGGTTTCTCCGGTACGTATGGCATCCATGTGATGGCGTATGCGAGCCGTGTGTGCATGTGAAATGTCCGTATTGACATAAAATACATATGTGTGCTGTCCGTGTACTGTCCGTTTTTAAAGGCCCGCATTCTTACCCAATTAACGATTTTAATCATTCGTCATGAGATCCAGGTGTTGTTGTTTGCTTTCAAATGACCTGATAGATTGGAAACAAGTGTTGCAGATTTTGTGATGAAAAACGGACACGGACGATACCTGCTGAACACGGACATACTCCGTGTGCGGTCCGTGCAGGCACGGACCCATAGACTAAAGCGGGTCCGTGCCTGTGTGCTGCCGGCCAAAAACGGACATGTCGTCCGTGTAGAAAAGCGCACACACGTACTTACCACACGGACACACGTTCCGTGTGATTTTACGTGTGTGTGCCATCTACCATTGAATAACATGGTTCTCCGTGTCTCCGTGTCTCCGGTACGTGCAAATACGTACAGCACACGTACAAAAAAAAAACGGATGTGTGTTGCAGGTCATAGAGTGACTGCAGACTTATCTTCTGAGAGTGCACAACCACTGAAATTTCTACACTTGATATCGACTGTCCTAAACTATAAATTTTAAAATTCCTATACATTATTTCATTTTGTCCAAGTCTAATTAGGCTGAAGATTCTGTTTTATGATTCCTCATTGTATCATAATGTCACCCTGTGTTTGTCAAGGTTTTCTCTGTTTTTTTTTCCCTGAAAACCTTTTTGATTAAACAGTCACACAAAAAATAGAAGTTATTATAGATGGTTCAGATTAGCGAGAATAACAGTGTAATATTGATGCTAACACTTTCTATACTTGTATCACATCACACTATAATTTGTTGATGCTGCTTAATGGAAATAATGTTCTACCACATATAATGAAACATGGCTTTATTTGGCAGACCATGGGTTACTGTGAGAATAAGCTGACAAAGCAGTATCCCTCACTACTGTATAATTCATAACTCATTTCCACAGTGCAATAATTGACAATGGAAAGTGAATCTATCAAGCCCCATTTTGCAAAGAGGCAGTCAATTTTTATTCATGAGGCCTGTGACCCTAATGATATTCCCCATTACACCTCCTAGCATTTCAGTTGCAGCAGGAGCCCCACACTGCTCTGTCACATGCACTTACTACATTGTAGGTAGAAGTGACTGTCATTTTAATGACACTTTTTCTGATAAGATTATTTGTGCTGCCAAAATAGCCTTACTCAGCACAGAACCACTAGAAAAAGCTAAGAAAGAGAATCTTAGAAAGTGTTCTTCAAACCTTTATCTTTTAGTGTATTGCTTCACTACTTTACTGGAAAGACCATGTATATGAAAATTCACAATTTTGTGTATAGTATATTAAACGATGTTTGTCGCCAAGAATGACAAAAGTTTATTCATAGAATAGGTTATATGCACTATCTGGACAAAATTATTATGACACATATACATTAATGTGGCTGTAGCGCCAGCATTCCTGCACTCCTCTCTCTCCCTCCTGCAGGGACACCGACTTGCTCACCACCACCATGCTGACGGGCTTCCCTGCAGTCTTCCACATGGGTGACCTCAGCTTCCTCCTCCTGGGGCCTATGCGGGAGTGCTCCTAGAGTGTGCGTGCGCACCGCTGACTTTCTCTTAAAGCGCCAGTGTCCCATTTTCTTGAAGCCCATTGCTGCTGAGCGGCACAGGATACTTAAGGCAACCTCCCACTAGGGGTGGTGCCTGATCAATGCTATTAGTTAGTTAGTGGTTTGTTCCCTAGCCAGGTAGTTTTCAGGTCCCCTTGTCCACTGTCCGTTCCCTTGCCAGTGTACATTCCTATTTCCTTGCCCTGTTAGTACCTTGTTCCTATCTGACCTGTCCTGTTGGCACCTTGTGCCTGTCCGTCCTGGCTATGCTACCTTCCTCAGCTGTCCTGGTGGTACCTGTCTATACTAGTGTAACACCCCTTTAATTTGCGGCTGGGGCAGGGTGTTCGGTAGTTCTCACCTTGATATGACGCAGTGCCTCCACCCGAATTTTGCTAGGAGCTCTAGTGGAATGCAGAAGGGTCTTTGTCTTCTGCTAGGGGTCGACTCGGGAAACCCCTACCCACGCTCCGTACACACTCACAATAACTGAGGTTAGAAATCTTAACAGGTTTATTTGCAGGAGGATGACAATGGTAATTGCAGGGAAAAAGCAAATAACAGTGAAACGACAGGTAGTGTTATGCAGTATTCTACAAAAATGCAGGAGGGGCTCTTTGTAATAGACCTGAAGGTTAGGGGGTAATGCTTCCTCTTTAACCTACACCACACACTCTGCTGACTACTTACAATCTACCAACTAACAGCTGCAGCCTCACAATTGACACAGTCCCAAATTGGGGCCCCAGTTGCCGCGGATGTCGGCGCGCTTGCAGTACGTTGGTGCACTTAAAGTAATGAAGGCAGTATTTCCCCAGGGCTGGTCCTATACAAACTCCCAGTTAGTGCAGTCAAAAGTCCTCTCTAGCAAGGCCTTGTAATTTGCTCCAGCACACTTCTCAAACTGTAGAACTACAAGTCACAGCAATGTCCTACTCACTTCTGTCTGCAGCAGGTCTGTTCTCTCAGACTATTCCACACTGGGGCGTATGGATTCAATGTCTGGGAGGGAGTTGGTACAGCAGGCAAAATCCTTCTTCGGTGTGGTAAACCTGGAAGGCTGCAGCTCCTACTAATGGTGCCTCTTGTCACTTTCTTAGACAGTCTCTCCTCACCCAGAGCTGCAGCTTCCCGCCTCCAAGATGACTCAGCTTCCTTCCACCCCTCCGTCCTGTTTCCTCCTCCCCCAGATTTGCAAGGCACCTTGGGAATTGTAGTATTCTCCAGTTCAACCAAAGAAGCAGCATCTGTAGAGGTGAATGTGGGTGGAACACTATAGATCGCTCCCAAAGCAGGTGTCACACTCTCCCCCTGGTGAGTCGCTGTAGGCTCCCAAGCACAAAATGAAGACTCACCACCTGGAAGGAAATTTTGTGTTAAAGCATCCTGACTAACACCACAACTAGTTACACCCAAATCACTAACAGGCCACATAGCTGTAGGGGGGAAATAGGGCCACGCATAGTTGGAATAGGGGTGTACTACTCTAGGAACCTCAGTGACTTGCCCCATCTGGTCATATGTCAGCATCATGGGGGGGTCTAATGTCCCGTTTTGGACGAGTGTGCACGGCAGGGACAGGGACCCCCTCATCGAACCCTAGCTCTTGACTTTCAGGCTCTATGACAGCAACCTCTTCACTTGGTAGCTCTGCATTTTCTAAACTCTCCCCCGACTGATCGCAACATGGGTTTGGTGCCGGACCACACTCGTCTTGGGACACTTCTTCAGCTGGTTGGTCTGTATGATCTGGAATTACAGAGCCTGGGTCACTTGTCCATCTGAAGCATGGTCCACATTCATCACTGGAATCACTCTCACTACCTTCAGGAGGGACCACAGGATGGGTCGCTTGCGGCGGCCGAAGACTCCTTCGGTGAGATCGGGTGGTTGCATGGGCTTCGGTGCGTTGTGGCGACTGGAATCGGACATTCTGTCCTATAGGTAGCAAATGCTGATGATGATAGGTCTTAACACCCCCCCCGCCTTTCTCAGGCTTCACTCTGTAGACTGGGATGCCATGCAACTTCTCTACCACCACATAAGGTTCTGAACGCCATCGATCAGAAAGCTTGTGTTTTCCATGGAGGCCCAACTGACGGATGAGGACCCTATCTCCAGGTTGCAGGACTTGGTCCCGGACTCTGCGGTCGTAGTACATTTTGTTTCGCCTCCCGGATCGACCAGAGGCCTCATCAGCCAACTTGTAGGCCTCCTTTAATTGTTCCTTCAGCTGTGACACATACTTCAGGTAGTTCTTCCCAGATGAATTGCCAGGGGACACTCCAAAACTAATATCCACAGGTAGTCTGGCTTCCCTTCCAAACATGAGGAAGTAGGGCGAGTACCCTGTTGACTCATTTTTGGTGCAGTTGTAGGCGTGAACTAATTGAATTATGTGTCGACTCCACCTTCCTTTCTGTTTTGAATCCAAAGTGCCCAGCATGTTAAGAAGGGTACGGTTGAATCTTTCAGGCTGAGGGTCTCCTTGCGGATGAAATGGTGTGGTCCTGGACTTCTTGATCCCACAAACCTCACACAACTCCTTAATTAGCCGACTCTCAAAATCTCTCCCTTGGTCAGAATGGATGCGTGCTGGCAGCCCATAATGCACAAAGAATTTCTCCCACAAGGTTTTAGAAACAGTGGTTGCCTTCTGATCTCTAGTGGTGTAAGCGTGAGCATATCTTGTGAAATGATCAGTGACCACTAGAACGTTGCTGAAGTTTCCTTCATCAGGCTCAATGGAAAGGAAGTCGATACACACTAAATCAAGGGGACCATCACTGGTTATGTTGACAAGGGGGGCGGACCGAGAAGTAGAGATGAGCGAACCAGTTCCGGTTCGGCTCGAGGTCGGTTCGCCGAACGGAGGTCCCGTTCGAGTTCGGCTCGTCGAACGTTCGACGAACCGAACTCGAACTGCATAGGAAACAATGGCAGGCAATCACAAACACATAAAAACACCTAGAAAACACCCTCAAAGGTGTCCAAAAGGTGACAAACAACTCACAACACAACACAAACACATGGGAAAGTGACAAGGACATATACTCATGCGAAAACAAAACAGCTGGACAAGGAAAAAGAGGAGGACACACAGATATAGGCATGGCACGCCCTTCTAAAATCATGTAAAACACCGCAAGGTGACTCCAAGCGTAGTCTCCCTTTTTTTCCAAAAATTGGGCCCCACACACACCCACCCATTCAGTGGCAGCACTTGTGCCCTAGTTGTACACTTCACAGCTAGATTTGCATCAAGCACATTCAAAAATACGCCATACTTAACCGTCCCCAGGATGACTCCGGGGTAGATAGCAAAGTCTTTGCTGAACCATGACTTGTTCATCTTGGCTCCTTTTAAAAAACACAGCAAGCAAGGGTTACTCCAAGCGGAGTCTCCCTTTTTTTCCAAAAATTGTGCCCCACACACACCCACCCATTCAGTGGCAGCACTTGTGCCCTAGTTGTGCCCTTCACAGCTAGATTTGCATCAAGCACCTTCAAAAATACGGCCTAATTAACCGTCCCCAGGATGACACCAGGGTAGGTAGCAAAGTCTTTTCTGATCCCAGCTCTGTTCATCTTGGCTTCATTTAAAAACACAGCAAGCAAGGGTTACTCCAAGCGGAGTCTCCCTTTTTTCCAAAAATTGGGCCACACAGACACCCCATCAGTGGCAGCACTTGTGCCCTAGTTGCAAACATGATGTTTTGATTTGCATCAAGCATATTCAAAAATACGCCATTCTTATCCGTCCCCAGGATGACACCGGGGTAGGTAGCAAAGTCTTTCCTGACCCCAGCTCTGTTCATCTTGGATCATTTTAAAAAAACACAGCAAGCAAGGGTTACTCCAAGCGGAGTCTCCATTTTTCCAAAAATTGGGCCCCACACACACCCACCCCTTCAGTGGCAGCAGTTGTGCCCCAGTTGTACACTTCACAGCTAGATTTGCATCAAGCACATTCAAAAATACGCCATTCTTATCCGTCCCCAGGATGACACCGGGGTAGGTAGCAAAGTCTTTCCTGATCCCAGCTCTGTTCATCTTGGATTCTTTTAAAAACAATGTAAGCAAGGGTTACTCCAAGCGGAGTCTCCCTTTTTTCCAAAAATTGGGCCACACAGACACCCCATCAGTGGCAGCACTTGTGCCCTAGTTGCAAACATGATGTTTTGATTTGCATCAAGCACATTCAAAAATACGGCCTAATTAACCGTCCCCAGGATGACACCAGGGTAGGTAGCAAAGTCTTTCCTGACCCCAGCTCTGTTCATCTTGGATCATTTTTAAAAAACACAGCAAGCAAGGGTTACTCCAAGCGGAGTCTCCCTTTTTTCCAAAAATTGGGCCACACAGACACCCCATCAGTGGCAGCACTTGTGCCCTAGTTGCAAACATGATGTTTTGATTTGCATCAAGCACATTCAAAAATACGCCATTCTTATCCGTCCCCAGGATGACACCGGGGTAGGTAGCAAAGTCTTTCCTGACCCCAGCTCTGTTCATCTTGGATCATTTTTAAAAAACACAGCAAGCAAGGGTTACTCCAAGCGGAGTCTCCCTTTTTTCCAAAAATTGGGCCCCACACACACCCACCCCTTCAATGGCAGCAGTTGTGCCCCAGTTGTACACTTCACAGCTAGATTTGCATCAAGCACATTCAAAAATACGCCATTCTTATCCGTCCCCAGGATGACACCGGGGTAGGTAGCAAAGTCTTTCCTGACCCCAGCTCTGTTCATCTTGGATCATTTTTAAAAAACACAGCAAGCAAGGGTTACTCCAAGCGGAGTCTCCCTTTTTTCCAAAAATTGGGCCCCACACACACCCACCCCTTCAGTGACAGCAGTTGTGCCCCAGTTGTACACTTCACAGCTAGATTTGCATCAAGCACATTCAAAAATACGCCATTCTTATCCGTCCCCAGGCAGGATGACACCGGGGTAGGTAGCAAAGTCTTTCCTGATCCCAGCTCTGTTCATCTTGGCTTCTTTTAAAAACAATGTAAGCAAGGGTTACTCCAAGCGGAGGCTCCCTTTTTTCCAAAAATTGGGCCACACAGACACCCCATCAGTGGCAGCACTTGTGCCCTAGTTGCAAACATGATGTTTTGATTTGCATCAAGCACATTCAAAAATACGGCCTAATTAACCGTCCCCAGGATGACACCAGGGTAGGTAGCAAAGTCTTTCCTGATCCCAGCTCTGTTCATCTTGGCTTCTTTTAAAAACACAGCAAGCAAGGGTTACTCCAAGCGGAGTCTCCCTTTTTTCCAAAAATTGGGCCACACAGACACCCCATCAGTGGCAGCACTTGTGCCCTAGTTGCAAACATGATGTTTTGATTTGCATCAAGCACATTCAAAAATACGCCATTCTTATCCGTCCCCAGGATGACACCGGGGTAGGTAGCAAAGTCTTTCCTGACCCCAGCTCTGTTCATCTTGGATCATTTTTAAAAAACACAGCAAGCAAGGGTTACTCCAAGCGGAGTCTCCCTTTTTTCCAAAAATTGGGCCCCACACACACCCACCCCTTCAGTGGCAGCAGTTGTGCCCCAGTTGTACAATTCACAGCTAGATTTGCATCAAGTACATTCAAAAATACGCCATAATTAACCATCCCCAGGATGACACCAGGGTAGGTAGCAAAGTCTTTCCTGATCCCAGCTCTGTTCATCTTGGCTTCTTTTAAAATCAATGTAAGCAAGGGTTACTCCAAGCGGAGTCTCCCTTTTTTCCAAAAATTGGGCCACACAGACACCCCATCAGTGGCAGCACTTGTGCCCTAGTTGCAAACATGATGTTTTGATTTGCATCAAGCACATTCAAAAATACGCCATAATTAACCGTCCCCAGCATGACACCGGGGTAGGTAGCAAAGTCTTTCCTGATCCCAGCTCTGTTCATCTTGGCTTCTTTTAAAAACACAGCAAGCAAGGGTTACTCCAAGCGGAGTCTCCCTTTTTTCCAAACATTGGGCCACACAGACACCCCATCAGTGGCAGCACTTGTGCCCTAGTTGCAAACATGATGTTTTGATTTGCATCAAGCACATTAAAAAATACGCCATTCTTATCCGTCCCCAGGATGACATCGGGGTAGGTAGCAAAGTCTTTCCTGACCCCAGCTCTGTTCATCTTGGATCATTTTTAAAAAACACAGCAAGCAAGGGTTACTCCAAGCGGAGTCTCCCTTTTTTCCAAAAATTGGGCCCCACACACACCCACCCCTTCAGTGGCAGCAGTTGTGCCCCAGTTGTACACTTCACAGCTAGATTTGCAACAAGCACATTCCAAATCCACAAGCATTTACTCTCCCCAGGATGACACAGGGGTAGTAAATTCCTTCTGGATCCATGACTTGTTCATTTTGATGAACGTCAGTCTGTCCACATTGTCACTGGACAGACGCGTGCGCTTATCTGTCAGCACACACCCAGCAGCACTGAAGACACGTTCAGAGACAACGCTGGCAGCTGGACACGACAAAATCTCCAAGGCGTAACTGGATAGCTCTGGCCATTTTTCTAGATTTGAAGCCCAAAAGGAGCAAGGCTCCATTTGCAAAGTCATGGCATCGATGTTCATTTGGAGATACTCCTGTATCATCCTCTCCAGCCGTTGACTATGTGTCAGACTTGTTGTCTCTGGTGGCCTTGCAAAGGAGGGTCTAAAAAAATTATGAAAAGATTCCATAAAATTGCTGTTACCAGCACCAGATACGGTCCTACTGGTACGGGTAGACTGTTGAAGATGACGAGACCGTCCCATATTTGTCAAGTTACAACTGGGAGATTCACTCCCTGCACCTGCACGGTTGTTTGGTGGAAAAGCGGATCTAAGATCGAGTAACAGCTTCTGCTGATACTCCTGCATACGTGCGTCCCTTTCTATGGCTGGAATTATGTCACAAAATTTGGACTTGTACCGGGGATCTAATAGTGTGGCAAGCCAGTAGTCATCATAACTTCTAATTTTTGACAATACGAGGGTCATGTTGGAGGTAGTGCAACAAGAAGGCACTCATGTGTCTTGCGCAGCCATGCGGACCAAGTCCACGCTGTGTTTGTGGCATAGAGGTGCTAACCGTTCTTTCTTCCTCTGACATCTCCCCCCAACCTCTTTCAACTGAAATTTGACCAAGGTCTCCCTCATCTGCTGAGTCTTCCATGTCCATGGACAGTTCGTCCTCCATTTCTTCATGTTCTCCTGCACCTTCCTCAACATCTCGCCTGCTACCATGCGCCCTTGTTGATCCCTGTCCCCCATGCTCCCATGCCTGGCGCCTTGGTGATGATGAACGTCTGGACCTTGGTGATGTTGTTGTGTCTTGCGCATATGAATCCTTCTGTAGTTCATCCCCTTCCTGTTGTCCCACCCCCTGACTCCGAATAGTGTTTAGCGTGTGCTCCAGCATGTAAATGACTGGAATCGTCATGCTGATAATGGCATTGTCAGCGCTAAACATATTCGTCGCCATGTCGAAACTGTGTAGAAGGGTGCATAGGTCCTTGATCTGAGACCACTCCATCAGGGTGATCTGCCCCACCTCTGCATCTCGTTGGCCCAGGCTATACGTCATGACGTATTGCACCAGGGCTCGGCGGTGCTGCCACAGTCGCTGTAACATGTGGAGAGTTGAATTCCAGCGTGACGCCACATCGCATTTCAGGCGATGAACCGGCAGGCCGAAAGACTTCTGGAGCAATGCAAGTCGCTCAGCTGCGGTGCTTGAACGGCGGAAGTGAGCAGACAGTTTTCGTGCCCTGTTCAGAAGGCCATCTAGGCCGGGATAGTGTGTTAAAAATTGCTGGACGACAAGGTTCAACACGTGAGCCATACAAGGTACGTGTGTCACCTTGCCCAGGCGAAGGGCCGCACCCAGGTTTGCAGCATTGTCGCACACGGCCTTACCAGGCTGCAGGTTGAGTGGAGACAACCATTTATTAAACTCGGACCGCAGAGCTGACCACAACTCCTCAGCTGTGTGACTCTTATTCCCAAGACATGTCAAGCTAAAGACCGCCTGATGCCGTTGCGCTCTGCTGCCAGCATAGTAATGAGGGGTGCGTGATTCCTTCTGCGCAGTGAGAATGCTGGTGGCCTGACCAGGCAGGCTTGGGGCGGAGGTGGAGGAGCCAGATGAGGTGGAGGATGCAGAAGCAGTGGCGGAACTTGGACAGACAGAGGATTGACACACAAGTCGTGGGGACGGCAAGACTTGTGCAGCAGACCCTTTACCATCTATCACCATAGTTACCCAGTGCCCAGTCAGCGACATGTAACGTCCCTGTCCATGCTTACTGGTCCAAGTATCGGTGGTGAAATGCACCCGTTCACACACAGAGTTTCTCAAGGAAGCGGTGATGTTGTGTGCGACATGCTGGTGTAGCGCGGGCACACCTTTCTTAGAGAAGTAGTGGCGACTAGGCATCTGGTACTGGGGCACAGCGACAGACATAAGGTCTCTAAAATCCTGTGTGTCCACTAGGCAGAAAGGCAGCATTTCGGTAGCCAACAGCTTACAGAGGGATAGAGTCAACCTCTTAGCTTTGTGATGGGTCGCAGGAAGTGGCCTTTTATTTGACCACATCTGAGGGACAGAGATCTGGCTGCTGTGTGTAGACGGTGTTGAGTAGGGTGTCCCTGGAAAAATGCAGGTTTGTGAGGAAAGTGCAGGCGGAGACATGATGTTGCCTTCATCCAACGTTGGTGCTATCGATGTCTGAGAGAGCTGTACACACTCACTTGTTTCCCCTTCCAAACCAACTGACGACCTACCAAGCAAACTGCCTGTTGCGGTTACAGTGGTGGAAGTTGTGGGTGGAAAAACAGGTGTGACAGCTGTCCCCACAGTCCTAGAAGATGACGAGCGCGCGGATGCACTGGAAGGGGCAGGCGGTGGATGGTTCGCTCCGCTAGGCCGCATTGCAGCACGGTGAGCTTCCCACCGGGCCATATGTTATTTATTCATGTGACGATTCATGGAAGAAGTTGTCAAACTGCTGAGGTTTTGACCTCTACTAAGAGAACCATGACAAATTTTACAGATCACATAATTTGGGCAATCTTTTTCTATGTCAAAAAAGGACCAGGCTAGGCAAGGCTTAGAGGCCATGCGACCTGTTGATCCACCCCGAATAATGCTCAGAGGCAGAGTGGTGGCTGAGGATGCAGTTGTAGATGTGCTACCAGTACTCCGACTGTGTCCAGGAAGGCGCAAGGTAACTTCGTCATCAGTTGCATCCTCCTCCACCACCTCTGTTGACCTCCTCGAGTGCCTGACTGTGGGTTGAAAGTAGGTGGGATCTAGAACTTCATCATCAATTGTTGTGTTTGCACTCCCCTCCCCCTCAGACCGAGCCTCTTCTTGCCCTGACCGAATATTTAAGTTGTCATCCCAATCGGGTATCTGCGTCTCATCTTCATCAGTATGTTCCTCATTGTCTATAACCACAGGTGTTACAGTTTGTGACAAAGGGTCAACATTATGCTCAGAAACTTGGTCCTCACGGCCTGAATCAGAGTCACAAAGGTTCTGGGCATCACTGCAGACCATTTCCTGTTCTGTACTCACTGTAGCTTGGGAGCAGACCTCTGATTCCCAGGCTATAGTGTGACTGAACAGCTCTGCAGACTCAGCCATCTCAGTTCCACCATACTGTGCAGGGCTGATGGAGACTTCAGAGCTGGGAGAAAGCAAGTTTGATTGGGATGACAACTCAGAGGACTGGTGTTTTTTGGATGCGGTACTTGAAGAGGCTGAGAGGGCACTTGTTGGACCACTTGAGATCCATTCAAGCATTTTCCTTTTTTGGCCATCATCTACCTTTGTTCCTGTTGTTCGTGTCCGTAAAAAAGGGAGCACATCGGATTGTCCACGGTAAGTAGTAGACATCTTACTTTTGCTGGTAGATGGTCTATCTTCAGCAGATGATAATGGAGCTTTGCCACTTTCCCCACGGACAAAACCTTTTTTGCCTTTTCCACCACGCCTCTTCCCCTTTCCACCAGCATCTGTCATTTTGCCACTCATGTTGATTGCGACAAGATTGTGCACTGAAAATGTGGTAGTAAAAATTGAGAGGTGGTGTAGATTGCAGTGGTGGTCTAGCTTTATTAACAGCAGAATAATAAAGAACAAATATCCCTGACAATGCAACTACGGCCCTTAAACTGGCAGCAAAAATTGCTAGTATAATGGCTTAGTTATAATGAGTTGGAGTGTGCAATGCAGGTAGAGGTGCTGCAAATGTCTTTGCACTATTGTGACTAGACAAAAGTCCAATAGCCACGTTTAGGATGCCACTAGGTACACTGAGTGTTTGCTAGTATAATGGCTTAGTTATAATGAGTTGGAGTGTGCAATGCAGGCAGAGGTGCTGCAAATATCTTTGCACTAGTGGGACTATAGCAAAGTCCAATAGCCACGTTTAGGATGCCACTAGGTACACTGAGTGTTTGCTAGTATAATGGCTTAGCTATAATGAGTTGGAGTGTGCAATGCAGGTAGAGGTGCTGCAAATGTCTTTGCACTAGTGTGACTAGACAAAAGTCCAATAGCCACGTTTAGGATGCCACTAGGTACACTGAGTGTTTGCTAGTATAATGGCTTAGTTATAATGAGTTGGAGTGTGCAATGCAGGCAGAGGTGCTGCAAATGTCTTTGCACTAGTGGGACTATAGCAAAGTCCAATAGCCACGTTTAGGATGCCACTAGGTACACTGAGTGTTTGCTAGTATAATGGCTTAGTTATAATGAGTTGGAGTGTGCAATGCAGGCAGAGGTGCTGCAAATATCTTTGCACTAGTGTGACTAGACAAAAGTCCAATAGCCACGTTTAGGATGCCACTAGGTACACTGAGTGTTTGCTAGTATAATGGCTTAGTTATAATGAGTTGGAGTGTGCAATGCAGGCAGAGGTGCTGCAAATGTCTTTGCCCTAGTGGGACTATAGCAAAGTTCAATAGCCACGTTTAGGATGCCACTAGGTACACTGAGTGTTTGCTAGTATAATTGCTTAATTATAATGAGTTGGAGTGTGCAATGCAGGTAGAGGTGCTGCAAATGTCTTTGCACTAGTGTGACTAGACA
Source organism: Anomaloglossus baeobatrachus (assembly GCF_048569485.1). NCBI lineage: Eukaryota > Metazoa > Chordata > Amphibia > Anura > Aromobatidae > Anomaloglossus > Anomaloglossus baeobatrachus. Next base: position 389,226,319 of record NC_134354.1, on the reverse strand, counting down.
AAAGTCCAATAGCCACGTTTAGGATGCCACTAGGTACACTGAGTGTTTGCTAGTATAATGGCTTAGTTATAATGAGTTGGAGTGTGCAATGCAGGTAGAGGTGCTGCAAATGTCTTTGCACTAGTGTGACTAGACAAAAGTCCAATAGCCACGTTTAGGATGCCACTAGGTACACTGAGTGTTTGCTAGTATAATGGCTTAGTTATAATGAGTTGGAGTGTGCAATGCAGGTAGAGGTGCTGCAAATGTCTTTGCACTAGTGTGACTAGACAAAAGTCCAATAGCCACGTTTAGGATGCCACTAGGTACACTGAGTGTTTGCTAGTATAATGGCTTAGTTATAATGAGTTGGAGTGTGCAATGCAGGCAGAGGTGCTGCAAATGTCTTTGCACTAGTGGGACTATAGCACAGTCCAATAGCCACGTTTAGGATGCCACTAGGTACACTGAGTGTTTGCTAGTATAATGGCTTAGTTATAATGAGTTGGAGTGTGCAATGCAGGCAGAGGTGCTGCAAATGTCTTTGCACTAGTGGGACTATAGCAAAGTCCAATAGCCACGTTTAGGATGCCACTAGGTACACTGACTGTTTGCTAGTATAATGGCTTAGTTAAAAAGAGTTTGAGTGTGCAATGCAGGCAGACGTGCTGCAAATATCTTTGCACTAGTGTGACTACACAAAAGTCCAATAGCCACGTTTAGGATGCCACTAGGTACACTGAGTGTTTGCTAGTATAATGGCTTAGTTATAATGAGTTGGAGTGTGCAGAGGACAGGAGGGTACAGTGCCAGGATTGTGGGGCTCTGGGTAGAGGAAAGGAAGCCTGCCTTTCTATTCCCTCCTAATGGGGAAATGCAGCGACGAAATCCCTGACCTTAGCTACACAGACGCTGTCGCTGTTTTCAGGACCTATCACCTATGGCTCTGACCCTGCCGGTACGAGCCCTTAAAAGGACTGATGGAAAGTGCTATCCCTATGCTGTCCAGCGCTGTGTATGGAGCGCATACAGCTGTATCAGCGATAGGACTCAGGACGGAGCTGCGCCAGTGATGTCTGACACCAAGGACGCAGAAGAGATAATGGCGTCCTGGAGGAAAATGTCCGGTTTTATAATGCAGGGACATGTGACATGGACATCCTATCACACATGCCGTTGCTTCTCTGGCTAAAAGTCCACTTAGCTGTGTGTGTGTTTGGGATTGGCTGACATGCTGGCCCTCCCCACTACACGCGCGCGCTTAGGGAAGGAAGACAAGGAAAAAAAAAAAAATGGCGATCGCCATTATACAAACAGCAGTGATCTGAAGGCGCTGTTCACGCACACTATACACTGAAATGTCATAATAGTGTGAGTCACAGAGTGACTTACACTATTACAGCGGAAAGCCAGCTAGGAATTAGCTGTTTTTTTGCTGCTAGAACCGTTCTCGAACGTTTCTAGAACTATCGAGCTTTTGCAAAAAGCTCGAGTTCTAGTTCGATCTAGAACAGGCCCCAAAATCACTCGAGCCTAGAACTGGAGAACCTCGAACCGCGCTCAACTCTACCGAGAAGGTAAGGTTTTCCTTAGGATACACCGCTTACAAGATTTACAGTATTGTTCAATGTCAGCTTCCATCTTTGGCCAATAGAACCGATCTGCTATGAGGCTGGTGGTCTTTTCCACCCCAAGGTGTCCATGATCATCATGCAGTGCCCTTATGACCATCTCACGGAACTGAGCAGGAAGCACCAACTGGACACGAACTTCTCGATTTTGGCGTTTGACCTCGCGGTGCAGCAATCCATTTTTCACCACCAGAAAGTCTAACTGTCGGGTCAAGGGAACAGACTCTTGTGTCTTCAGAGCATTCCTCTCAGGCTTTTGGCCCCTTTTCACCCACTATCGAACAACTCCCACAGAAGGATCTTCCTGTTGAGCCTTTTCAATCTGGTTTTGAGTCAGTTGAGGCAGGGAGCCGGCATCAACGTTGGTCAGTTGACAGAACAATAGTGGAAGAGCTTCCTCTGGAGCCCCAAAGAAGGTAGCACAGCCCCCTGATTGAGCAATCCTTCCTTGATGCCGATGACACATAGCTTTCACCTCTGGGGCTGGAACCTCAATCCAGGCTTCTTCTTCTTCATTCACCATCTGCCTGGGCAGGCGGGACAGAGCATCTGCATCGATGTTGGTGGCACCAGGTCGGTACTTCAGGCTGAAATCATATATAGCTAGCGCGGCGAGCCATCTATGGCCAGTAGCATCCAGCTTTGCTGTAGTCCTCACATAGGTCAGTGGATTGTTGTCAGTATGAACTTGGAAATGCACTCCATAGAGGTGGTCATGCAGCTTGTCCACCACAGCCCATTTCAAGGCCAAGAAGTCCAGTTTATGTGCTGGGTAATTGCGCTCACTCGGAGACAATCCACGACTGATGTAGTAGACTGGCCGCAGGACGCCATAGTGCTCCTGGTATAAGACTGCTCCAAGTCCATCAAAAGAAGCATCCACATGAAGTACGTATGGCTTGTTGGGGTCTGCATAGGCCAGTACAGGTGCCTGGGTCAAGCAGGACTTGAGTTTCTCAAAGGCTTCATCACACTCTGATGTCCATCTCTCTCTGAAAGGCTCATTCACCTTGAAGTAGGTTTTTGTTGCAGGTTTCTTGGAGCGAGCTGTCCCTCGAGGTGGGGGATACCCTTGAGTGAGGGCTGTCAATGGCTTTGCGATCTTGGAATATTGTGGCACAAATCTTCTGTAGTACCCGCTGAAACCTAGAAAAGATCTAAGCTCCCCCAATTTGGTGGGTTTGGGCCACTCCATCACAGCTTCTATTTTGGCTGGATCCATGGAGATTCCTTCTCGGCTGACAATGTGTCCTACATACTTCACAGATTTCTGGCAGAACAGGCACTTGTCGAGGGATAGTTTTAACCCAGCTTCCTCTAGCCGGTCCAACACCTTAAATAACCTCAGGTTGTGCTCTTCCAAGGTGTGGCCAAATACAATCAGATCATCCAGGTAAACCAGGACCTCACGAAAGTTCATGTCTCCCATCACCTTGTCCATACATCTCTGAAAAGTAGCAGGGGCACTGGTCACTCCTTGCGGCATCCGTTGAAACTCATAGAAACCGATAGGGCAAATGAAAGCAGTCTTCTCCTGATCCTCCTTGCTCATGGGTATCTGGTAATATCCACTCCGAAGATCTAACACAGAAAACCACTGGCTTCCCTGCAGGCAATCTAAAGCTTCGTCAATCTTGGGCACAGTATACTGATCAGGCACAGTGCGTTTGTTCAGGGTGCGATAATCCACACACATCCTAATAGCTCCATTCTTCTTCCGAGCGATCACTATCGGAGATGCGTATGGGCTGTTGGACTCTATTATGACTCCAGTGTCGAGTAAACCCCGTAAATGCTTTCGAGCATCCTCCACATCGGCGGGAACCAATCGTCGGGATCTTTCTCGAAATGGCTTCTCATCAGTCAGCCAGATGTGATGCTCCACTCCTCTTGCAAGGCCCAGGTCCCAATCACCCAATGAGAAGGTTCCGGCACGCTTCATCATACCATTTATCACTGACTGCTTTTCCTCCTTCTTCAGATCACTACCTTCAAAACAGAGGTCAAAATGTTCAGGACGTAGTTCCTTCCTTTCCTCTTCCTCTTTCTTCTCATAAGCAGCCAAACAGACAGGATGGATTGTGAGGGCCTGCGAGTATCTATTACCTCCAATTTCGCGACACCACTGAGCAAGAGTACGGAATAGGTTGGCATTTGTCCCTACTATGGCAGGCACTGTTTCCCGGTCTTCATCAGTGTCTGGACAGACTAATACAATGATGGGAACCTCTCTTTCCACCCCAGCTATAGTCTCTGGGAATCGTAGTGTGACAGCCACGTATCCTTTGTAGGGGTAACTGTTTTCACTCAAACCCCAGACTACAAGTTCAGATAGGGGTTGCAAGGGCACGTCTGACAAGTATTTTCTGTACCACTTCTCAAAAATGATGGACACTTGTGAACCACTATCCAATAATACAGTGCATGGCTGCCCATTGATACAGGCCGGTACATGTGGTGCTGGTCCTACGAGACCTTTAGGAAATTGCTCTGACTGGACAGGGTTAGATGGAGCAGTAGAATACACCTATGATTTTGAAGGGGGGCCAGTATAGGACTCTACTGGCCCCCTTTCCCATCTGCCCCTTCTTGTTAGGTGGGGGGTCCCGAGATCTCTTCAAATTCCACCTCTTCGGACACTGGCGAGCCATATGATGGGTGCTCCCACAGACAAAACATTCTTCTGGCTTTGTATCTTCTACCAGACTGTGGTCATCACTTGCCACTGGCAAAGGCGGTCTTTGACTCTTGACAGCTGTCTCAACAATTTGCTTTAGCTGGTCAACCTTCAGAGACTGGGCAGCTAGAAGTTGGGCAAGCTGTTCCCCTTGCCTCTCAATGACCTTCAAGAACTCTCCCTCTCAATGGCTGGATTCAAGATGTACAGGGGCAGCAGCCACTCGCTGGGTCACTTGTTCTCTGGCGGCCAGGAGAGCTTCCTCTTGTCTGACTTCTTTAAGCAACTGATGGAAAGAACGGGTAATCTGCCCCTTGTCGCAACACCTCAGTCATTGAGCAATGGGATCGTGAGTCAGAGCTCCTCGGAGCACTTGTTCTAAACGACACTGATCAACTTGTTCGGGCCTAAGTCCCCCCTTGGATACGACCCTATGCACCAATTTGTCCAATCGATAAAGATAATCTGACATCTTCTCACCAGAGTTTTGATAGGTGGTGCGGAGTTGATAAAGGAGATCAGTGGCATCCTCTGGGGATCCAAAAGCATCTTCAAGAGCAGTCATGTAATCTTTAGAAGTTGTCTCTGACTGACTTCTCCAAGCAGCCTGCACCACTTCCATAGCAGGCCCCTTCAGACTCTCCACAATTCTCTGCTTCTTCACTGCATCAGTACACTGCCATTCTTCCAGATATTGCAGAGTAACATCCCTACACGTGTCATACCCTTCTTCACCAGCTGGGACAGGAGTGACACCCGAGAAGGTTCTCAGACGACGGTAGGCCCCTTCAGGTTGCAATTTTGTAAACTGGGTGACTAACTTCTCCATGGCTGCTACTACCACGTCAACCATCATGGTTGTTTCTTCAGATTTGTCCCAAGTAGGAGTGGAAGGTAGACATCGACTAGATCTCCTAGGCTGTGAACTTGCACCCGAAGATGATGTCCTTGCTTCGGACCTCACAGGCCAGGTGATCTTCCAATGTGGTCCATGTTTTAATGGCACAGCTATGACAGATGGAAAGTACCCTTTATCCAGTGTCCCCTCAGTAGTGATTAGAGCTGCTGATAATGGACTCCCTTCATCAGTCCTTCTGTCAACCACTCTGGGATGGACAACTCCATGAACTTGGTTCACAATCTTCAGTACTTCTTCATCCGGTACCTTGGAGAGTTCACCGCATACTGCAAAACTGTGTTCTTCAAGTATACTTCTTTCCCCACACCATGTGGACACTTGTGCTTCAGTTAAAGCCTCCATGTCAGCGATACCTGTCTTGATCGATCTCAGCAGTGCCTCCACTGTAACACCCCTTTATTTTGCCGCTGGGGCAGGGTGTTCGGTAGTTCTCACCTTGATATGATGCAGTGCCTCCACCCGAATCTTGCTAGGAGCTCTAGTGGAATGCAGAAGGGTCTTTGACTTCTGCTAGGGGTCGACTCGGGAAACCCCTACCCACGCTTCGTACACACTCACAATAACTGAGGTTAGAAATCTTAACAGGTTTATTTGCAGGAGGATGACAATGGTAATTGCTGGAAAAAAGCAAATAACAGTGAAACGACAGGTAGTATTATGCAGTATTCTACAAAAAGGCAGGAGGGGCTCTTTGTAATAGACCTGAAGGTTAGGGGTAATGCTTCCTCTTTAACCTACACCACACACTCTGCTGACTACTTACAATCTACCAACTAACAGCTGCAGCCTCACAATTGACACAGTCCCAAATTGGGGCCCCAGTTGCCGCGGATGTCGGCGCTTGTAGTACGTTGGCGCGCTTGCAGTACGTTGGTGCACTTAAAGTAATGAAGGCAGTATTTCCCCAGGGCTGGTCCTATACAAACTCCCAGTTAGTGCAGTCAAATGTCCTCTCTAGCAAGGCCTTGTAATTTGCTCCAGCACACTTCTCAAACTGTAGAACTACAAGTCACAGCAATGTCCTACTCACTTCTGTCTGCAGCAGGTCTGTTCTCTCAGACTATTCCACACTGGGGCGTATGGATTCAATGTCTGGGAGGGAGTTGGTACAGCAGGCAAAATCCTTCTTCGGTGTGGTAAACCTGGAAGGCCGCAGCTCCTACTAATGGTGCCTCCTGTCACTTTCTTAGACAGTCTCTCCTCACCCAGAGTTGCAGCTTCCCGCCTCCAAGATGACTCAGCTTCCTTCCACCCCTCCGTCCTGTTTCCTCCTCCCCCAGATTTGCAAGGCACCTTGGGAATTGTAGTATTCTCCAGTTCAACCAAAGAAGCAGCATCTGTAGAGGTGAATGTGGGTGGAACACTATAGATCGCTCCCAAAGCAGGTGTCACACTAGTGTACCGCCCCGCGGCCTCGGCTGCGGCTGCAGAGCCACTCGGATCCGTGCTCGCGTTCTACGGGTGGTGGCTCGAGCCTCTCACGGACCCGGGGGTCACGTCGCCCTGCAAGGGGGGTTGGTGTTGCACACAGGAGATGCGGGTAGTTGGTTTTGGGATGATTGTTCGTGACGCCACCCACGGGTTGTGGTGATGGTGGACACCACCGCTGCGGTGAAGGTACGGGGACTCCCGGGAGCGGTGTAGTGGTGCAGCTAGGTGTTGACCCCTCCGTGGGAAGGGGATGTTGGTCCCGGGGCCCGGTCGGGCTGTGGGCAGGGGTGCAGGGCGCAGTGTTGCAGTGCAGCGCGGTGCGGTGCCTGATGGCACTGTTGTACTTACGATTAAACCACACAGAGTCACTGGTAAACCAAACGATGGTATGAATGGGGCCCGCAGCCGGCTGCAGCTTCCTAGTCAGGTTGGCAATGTCCACCTATGTTGTAGTTTGACCACGGTGCCTGAGCACTGGTAGTCCGCTCCCCGGCGTGTAGATGTCGGAGGAGCTCCTTTGCCCGCAGGCGCTGGCCCTTGGATCTCGGGCATTTGGCGGTGGCTACTATCTGGACGGGTTGGGCTGTTGCCTTCTATCGGGACTTTGGTGGGAATGAACCCCTGAGGTCCAGACCGCAATCAGTTAATTCGACTATGGTGGTGGCATATAGCCTAGTTCGGGGTCTGAGTACCCTGCCTGGTGCTCCGGTATCCTGTTAGCTCCCCGGTTCGGTTCCGGCGGGCCACTACCCTGTCCCGGTCCCTTACTGTTCCGCTGGTCGTGTTCCCGGTCTCCTGCAGGCGGCCACTGCCGTCTGCCTGCCTGACTGTTTGAACCATCTGTCTGCACAGAATTCTGTACTGAACTGGACTGCTCTCTTTGCTGATTTCCACTCCACTCCTTTCAGAACTGAAGTCCTTGTGTTTTCCTGCCTCAGGCCAGCAGACTCTTCGGAAGGCATGTCTTTCCGCCTGACTCTGCCCACCTGGTGTGCCTGTCTAACACTGAGGAAGGCAATCAGGTCTTTATGGTTGACTGATGGTACCTTTCTAGTGTGGGGGTGTATGTGGTGAGTGTTGTGACCTGTGACCCCTGGGGTCCAGGGCGTCCCACTAGTGACTGTACGTGTCTGTCCTGGCCGTGCTACCTGCCGCAACTGTCCCGGTGGTTCCTGTCTATACTAGTACAAAAAGACAGTTTGCACTCTGATAATGCTAAAGTATGGAAACCGTGAATGTGTGAACATGGACCTGCATTACTGCTAAGGAAAATCTGAGAAAAATGAGATATTTAGCATATAAAAATGGCCATTTGTATATCTGGCCAGTTGCCCCTTCACGGCATATCTCGTAACTGGGTCCCTAACGCTATGCTGAAGCCTCTCTCTAGGTTAAAAACCTCCTGTGTATGGGCAAGTAGGAACCTGCTATGTAGGATAAGATTACCTGTGGCAACTGGGGGAAGGGTGCATGGTCAGAAGGTATGACCCTCTTCATATAGACAAAAAAGACTGACTGCCCTCCTCGACCTGACGTGTGAACAGGTGCATAACTGGGGGAAGGGTTCTGACCGTGCACCTTTCCCCCAGTTGCCACAGGTAATCTTATCCTACATAGCAGGTTCCTACTTGCCCATACACTAAACACTCTGTCTGTTTGCATCTGTGTCCATCCTTGCCCTGGCAGACAACTGCCACAGTCCCGGTCACTGCCCTGGAAGGGGCACCTGGTATCTGCCTTGCGGTGGGCACTTAGTCCCACTAAATAGTAGTGCATAATGCTATATGAGGGTTCATAATGGTAAATGGGGGAGTATGGGGAATGTATTATAATATATGGAGGAATATGGAGTACATTATATGATATAAAGGACAATGGATGGTGTATTTTAATATATGAAGGACTATAGGGTGCATTATACTATATGGAGAACTATGTCGGGTCCATTACTATATGGAAGACTATGCAATGCATTATAATATGTGGAGAACTATGAGGTGCATTATAGTACATGGAGGACTATGGGGGAGCATTATACTTTATGAAGGACTATGGGGTGCATTGGTGGACATGGCGGTGTCGCGGGCAGGGGGGTGACTGACCACGTCAGGGAAGGCTGCCCGAGGTGCTTGGGTCGCGGGCGGGGAGGGGTCGCTGCGCTCACCCACTGCTCGGGTCCGGCTGCTGCTGCTGCTCGCTCGGTTGGTAGCTTGAGCGGTGGGCCGGATCCCGGGGACTCGAGCGGCGCTCCTCGCCCTTGAGTGAAAGGGGTGGTTTGGTTTAGGGGTATTGTCCGTGACGCCACCCATGGTTTGTGGTGAGGTTGGGACACCACCGCTGCTCTGTATGGGGATCCCAGGAGCGTTGACAGGGAGCAGCTGAGATGTTTTCTCCACTCTGTGGGTAGGGGGTTTTGGTGGTCCCGGGGCCCGGTGGTGGAGGTCGGAAGGTGGGATGCGGGGCCTGGCTGGGTCGCTGACGGATTTGACCGGTTTTACGGCGACTCCTAGCCTGGTCGAGGTCCGTAGGCCCTGCCGGATGGTGCTGGCTTCTCTTCGCTCCCCGATTCGGTACCAGCGGGCCACCGCCCATCCCCGGTCCTCACGGTTGTGCATCAATCGGCCTCTCCTGCAGACGGTCACCACCATCTGCCAACCTTGCTGTCAGGTGCCCGGGCCACGTACCCGGACACGGCCAGTCAGTTCCTCCACTACTACTTCCTCACTCTACAACTCCTAAACTGTTCTGTTTTCCTTTTCCTGCCTCCAGGACTGTGAACTCCTCGGTGGGTGGAGCCAACTGCCTGGCTCCGCCCCACCTGGTGTGGACATCAGTCCCTGGAGGAAGGCAGCAAGGATTTGTGTTTGACTTCGGTGTTCCTAACCGGGGTGTAGGGTGTGTTGTTGCAGTACCTGTGACGTCCTGGCTTGTCCAGGGCGCCACATTTGGATCCGGGATCGTGGCTGGGGCTCGAGTGGCAGCCGGATCTGGGGCTCATGTAGTGGTCTGTCGCCCACAACAATAAAAAAGGGGTTATTTACAGGGGAAGAGTTTGTCTGTGATGCCACTCGTGGGTTGCGGTGAGGGTTGGTGACACCGCCACTACCTTGGTATGGGACGCCCGAGGCTGATGGAGCTGGGCAGCAAGGTGGAATCCCCTCCACGGGTACGTGAGGTGTAGTCCTGGGGCCCAGAGGATGGTGCGGGATTGCAGGGAGCAGGCTTTACAAATGGACTGGATGGTATCGGTGTACTCACTGTGGTAATAAATCACACAAAGTCCATGTGGTAAACCAAGGCCGGATGTCGGGAGCCTCTGGAGGGGTCTGCTTGGTCCCGCACATGGGTTGACAGGGCAGTGGCCCTTCCTCCTGCACTTGTAGTTTCCTGTGTGTTTACTTAACCTGCATAAAACGGGAGAAATCCGCTCCCTTGTGTTTTGTATACAGTGGGAGCCCTTGCCCACAAAATCTGACCCTTGGGATCTCTGTGGGTTCTGGCGGACACCCTATCCCACGTGTTGGGCTTCCGTTTCACTCTCTGGGCTACTTGTGGGACAACGTCTGGAACCTTGTCCCCTGCTGGCTAATCGGTAAGGTGCTTGAAGCGGTCCTTGCCCAGGTACCCCGACTGTGCTCGGCCTCCGGACCGGATTCACGCTGTCAGCACCGGCAGGCTACAACCCTGCCCCGGTCCACTTTAGCTCTCCCATGACCGGATCTCCGTCGCCTGTGGCCCTGCTCTGCCGTCTGCCACCTAGTCAGCTCAGATAGTCTGGTAGTCCAGGGGCTCCAGCCCCTGACCACCACTTCACACTCCTCTCACTTCCTCTGTCTCAGCTTAACTCTCACTAACTGACGTGTTCTCTCCCCTGACACCTCAGGACCTCTAGGTGGGCGCTCCCATCCGCCTGGTCCCGCCGACTGGTGTGTCCCTATTGTCTCGGGGGGGTGGCTAGGCTTTTGTGGCTGGTGTTACCTATGTGTGAGGGTTGGTGGAATCCCAAGGAGCAGGTGATTCCTGCACCCAGGAGGGATTACAGTCATCTGTGACTACCTGGTTTTGCCAGGGCGTCACAGAGGACTATGTTGGGCCAATTACTATATGAAGGGCTATGTGAGGCCCATTATACTATATGGAAGGCTTTGTGGGGCTATTATAATATTTGGAGGGCTCTGAGGGAGCCTTTATACTTTATATAGAGTTATTTTTAAAGCCATTATACTGTATGCAAACAATTATACATTGTGAAGATTTGTGTGGAGTCTGTCATACTGTGTGAAGAGCTGTGTGGGGGCCATTATATGATTTGGAGAGATAGTAGGGGCAGTTATACTATATGTAGGCCCATTATACTGCATGGAGGGCTGTGTGGGGGTCACAGTTGTGGATCTTAATGTGTCGGGGTCACCATTGATTGCTGGGGTAGTTGAGGGGGTACAGTAGGGTGCTGTGGAGGAATTTATTGTGTGGCGGTGTCATACAGGGTTTGCGGGGCACTTTTGTTGACATAATACTTTATGGCTACAATGAAAGAGGAATTTAGGCCCTCAATAGGAGGATAATTACTTTGTTAAGGCTGCAAAGTTGTGAAATATGCTCTTCTGTGACCCAGTCAATTTTTTTTTTTTTTTTTTTGGGGGGGTGATCCCAATTAGAGATTATGCTATGGGCCCCATGATTTCTATGTATACCCCTGCTTTCTGCTTTACCATCACCAGTGGCGAGCATTATGGTGGCTGTCCACTACTTACCTCCTTGACTGGCACCATTTCTCAGATCTCAGTGCTGTGTTCCCCGACAAGGTAATCGTGATTGAGTTGCTGCGGTTCATTCTGCTTTCCATGCGACGACTCACTGTTGATTGTACAATGTTTAGGAGAGAAAAAAGTTCATGAACTAGATTGTTGCAATATCCTATTACAGTACCACGATCATTCAGTGAGCTCTTTAGTGGCAGCGTGAAAGGCTGGGAGCTGGATTTTTATACACATGTGGCAATGGGACTGAATGAATATTTGAGTTCAATAATTAAGTGGTTATCCCAATACTTTTGTCCTTATAGTGTATATTTGATAACTGAATTATGCTAACAGGGGTATGTGACAACTTTTCTTGACGTTACACCAAGACGTAGTATGTCAATCTGTCAAGGGAACATTTCAGTAACAGTTGCTTTAGGAAATCTGAGGTAGTACAAGATAGGACATAAACCAGAGAAAAGAAAACCCTATAAAACATACATATATAAATATATTATTATTATTATTATTATTAAAATACCTGGAAAAATCAGACACAATTATTAACTGGAGAAAGCGTATATCTGTCAGGGCCAGGCGGTCGGGCAGACCCAGGAGGTGGATCCACTGGGCCGAACTCTAAGATGGTGGCAAGGAGTCCGGTAGCTGAAGCACTATGGGCAGCAGAACAGTCCGTGCCAGTGAGTGTAACGAAGAAGTCCCTGGGACCACGGAGTCACAGATGGTAGTCCGGGTGACGTAGCTCAGGTTCGGAAGCCGAGGTGATGTCAGGCGGGGTCCGGAACCTTTGGAGCGAGATGACGGGTCACCGCAGGGATCCGAGATGGTACGGACTGTCAGATGGCAGACGGACAGCGTGCGGGGTTCGGGATTCAGCAGGACCGGATGGCGAGGCAGGATCAGCTCTAGAAGAGAGATACGTGAGTATGGCACGAAGACACAAGGAGACCTGACTCCTAGCTTGGAAAACACGAAGATCAGGCCCCGCCCTCTTGGACAATACACCCCTTTATACCCTGTACCTGTTTAGCCTCATTTCCTGTTAATGGACGCTGGCCCTTTAAGAAAGGGTCAGTGACCGCGCGCGCGCGCCCTAATGCGCATGCGCGCAGCCCGGGTGCCAGAAGCCAGGGAAGGAGGCTGAGAAGAGGACGCAGGGGAGCCGGCCAGGGCCTGGGAAGCCGTCGAGCGCCGCGATCGGAGACCAGGGGGCCTGGGAAGGACGGGCACCGGAGCCAAGGACCCGGGGAGCGTGGCAGGTGAGCCGGGGAGCGGGGCTGAGGACCCGGGGAGCGGAGCAGAGGACCCGGGGAGGGGAGCCAAGGACCCGGGGAGCGTGACAGTACCCCCCCCCCCACGCCCCCCTCCCCGCAACCGGGACATGAAGGCACGGATCAGAGGAGTGCCCACGTTCTCCCTGGGCTCCCAGGACCTATCCTCAGGACCATACCCCTCCCAGTCCACCAGGAAGAACTGTCGACCTCGTACGGTCTTCATGGCCACGATATCCCTTACCGCATAGATGTCGTCATCGGCAATAGGTGGAGGAGCCGGACTGGCAGCAGCGGAGAAGGGACCAAGGACAACCGGCTTGAGCAGGGAGACGTGGAATGAGTTGGGTATCCTCATCGTGGCCGGGAGCTGTAGCTTGTAGGAGACCTCATTGATCTTGCTGAGGACCTTAAACGGCCCGATGTAGCGAGGACCCAGCTTGTAGGAAGGTATCTTCAATCGGATGTACTGGGAAGCAAGCCAGACCAGGTCACCAGGAGAGAAACACGGAGGGTCCAGACGCCTCTTGTCAGCGTGTTTCTTCATCCGCTGGGAAGCGCGTCCAAGGGACGCCTTGACAGAGTCCCAAATGGTAGCGAAGTCACGGGCTACAGTATCAGCCGCAGGGACATCCGAAGAAGGGGATATAGGCAATGGGACGGAGGGCTGAAGTCCGTAAACGACATGGAAGGGAGATTTGGAGGACGACTCACTGATGTGGTGGTTATGTGAGAATTCAGCCCAAGGCAGAAGCGTGGACCAGTCGTCGTGATGGGCGTTGACATAGTGACGTAAGAAGGATGTCAAGATTTGATTGACCCTCTCCACTTGGCCATTAGACTGAGGATGGTATGCAGAAGAAAAGTCCAGAGTTACTCCCAGATGTTTGCAGAGCGCCCTCCAGAAGCGGGAGGTGAACTGAGTTCCTCTGTCGGACACGATGTGGGATGGAAAGCCATGCAAGCGGAAGATGTGATGTATATAGGCTTCCGCGAGTTCCTGAGCAGAGGGCAGTCCAGCCATGGGGATGAAGTGAGCCATTTTGGAGAACCGGTCCACCACGACCCATATGACTGTGTGTCCAGAGGATAATGGCAAGTCCGTAATAAAATCCATCGCTATGTGTTGCCACGGAACTGAGGGTATAGGCAGAGGCAGAAGACGGCCATAGGGCAGGTGTTTGGGCGTCTTGTTCCTGGCACAAGAGGAGCAGGCAGAGACAAAAGCAGCGACGTCCGTGCGAAGGGATGGCCACCAGTAATGGCGTACAATCGCACCCCATGTTCTCTTCTGGCCTGCATGACCGGCTGTTTTTGAGGCATGACTCCAGTGTAACACTTTTTGCCTGTCAGTCTCAGAGACATAGGTCTTTCCGGGCGGTATCTGGGCCAGGGTGACAGGGGCCACCGGAATGATCTTGCTAGGAGAGATGATGGGTTGGGTAGTCTCTTCCTCCTGCTCCATGGGCATGAAAGACCTAGACAAGGCATCAGCGCGTACATTCTTGTCCGCGGGTCGGAAATGGAGCTGGAAGTCAAACCTGGCAAAGAATAGGGACCACCTGGCTTGCCGTGGGTTCAGTCGCTGAGCGGACCGCAGGTATTCCAGGTTCTTGTGGTCCGTGTAGATAATCACGGGGTACACTGCTCCTTCCAGGAGGTAGCGCCACTCCTCCAGAGCCAGTTTGACCGCCAATAGTTCTCGGTCACCGATGGTGTAATTACGTTCAGGCGCTGAGAAGCTCTTGGAGAAGAAACCGCACGTCACCATCTTGCCGGAGGAGGACTTCTGCATGAGCACTGCTCCGGCTCCCGAGGAGGAGGCATCCACCTCCAAGGTGAACTGGCGGTTTAACTCCGGACGGTGGAGTACAGGAGCGGAGGCAAATGCTCGCTTCAGTGAGCAAAACGCGGCGTCGGCCGCAGGTGACCAGTCCTTTGGATTAGCCTCCTTTTTGGTCAAAGCGGAGAGAGGAGCAGTCAGGGCAGAGAAGTGAGGGATAAACTGGCGGTAGTAGTTGGCGAATCCCAGGAACCGTTGGATTGCCTTCAGTCCAGAAGGGGGAGGCCAGTTGAGTATGGAGGAGACCTTCTTTGGATCCATCTGCAGTCCAGTGCCCGAGATGATGTATCCCAGGAAAGGGAGAGAAGACTGCTCAAAGACACACTTCTCATATTTGGCGTAGAGACGATTCTCTCTCAGTCTTTGTAGAACCAGCTGTACGTTCTCTCTGTGGGTCTGGAGGTCCGGAGAGAAGATAAGGATGTCATCCAGATAAACTACTACACAGATGTAGAGGAGGTCCCGGAATATGTCGTTCACCAATTCTTGGAAGACTGCTGGTGCGTTACACAGGCCGAAAGGCATCACGCAGTATTCATAATGCCCATCGCGAGTATTAAACGCGGTCTTCCATTCGTCCCCAGAGCGGATACGAACTAGGTTGTAGGCACCCCGAAGATCCAGCTTGGTGAACACACGGGCTCCTCTGAGCCGGTCGAACAATTCGGGGATGAGCGGCAGAGGGTACTTGTTTTTTACGGTGATCTGATTCAGACCCCGGTAGTCGATGCATGGGCGTAGGTCACCCTCTTTCTTCTTAACGAAGAAGAAGCCTGCTCCCGCAGGAGAGGAGGATCTCCGGATGAATCCCCTTGCCAGGCTCTCTGTGATGTAGGTAGACATGGCCCTGGTTTCGGCTGGAGACAACGGATATATCCGTCCTCGAGGCGGTGTTGTTCCTGGGAGCAGGTCGATGGCACAATCGTAGGGACGGTGTGGCGGAAGTACCTCAGACTCCTTCTTGTCAAAAACGTCTGCGAAGGACCAATAGGCCGAAGGCAGTTCCGGTAGGTTCTCTGGAACCGGAGGTCGTCGGATGGGTTGTATGGACTTCAGACACTTCTCATGACAAGCAGGACCCCATCGGGTGATTTCGCCAGTACCCCAGCTGACTGATGGTTCGTGTGTCCGCAACCAGGGAAGTCCCAGCAGGATTTGATGGGACATGTGTGGAAGGACGTAGAGAGCGATGTTCTCGGTGTGCAGGGCACCGATACGCAGTTCGACCGGACTGGTGACCCAGGAGATGGTATCAGAGAGGGGTCTCCCATCCACAGAGGCAATCACTAGGGGCTTCTCGAGTGGAGTAACAGGCAGCTGGTACTTGTCCACCGTGGCCTGCTGGATAAAATTGCCTGCTGCTCCAGAGTCGAGGTATGCCTCAGCCGTGAAGCGCGTCTCTCCCGTTGACACTTGCACAGTCCACATAACCGGGTCTGAGAGAGTCCCAGTACCTAGGGTGGCCTCTCCTACCAACCCTAGGCTTTGGAGTTTCCCGGCCTTTCCGGACAGGAGCGTAGGAGGTGTGTGTCCTCTCCGCAGTAAAAGCAGAGACCCTTGGCGAGCCGCTCTGCTCGACGTTGTTCAGACTGTCGTACTCGGTCGATCTGCATGGGCTCGTGGACGGGAATCCCAGCTGTTGATGACTGAGATACGGAGGGCTTCTGTGGAGGAGAGGAATGCCGTACCGGACGTCTCTCACGAGACAGCTCTTTGGAGCGCTCCTGAAAACGAATGTCCACTCGAGTTGCTAGGGCAATCAGGGCATCTAGGGTGGAGGGCACGTCACGACCCGCCAACTCATCTTTGATGCGACTCGAGAGTCCTTCCCAAAAGGCGGCTGTTAGGGCCTCATTATTCCACCCGAGTTCTGAAGCCAAAGTGCGGAAACGGATGGCGTATTGGCCCACCGTCAGTGTTCCTTGACGTAAGCGGAGGAGGGATGAAGCAGACGCAGAGGCGCGTCCCGGCTCGTCAAAGGTGCTGCGAAAGGCCTGCAGGAACTCTTGAAGATCCTTGGTCATAGGGTCCTCCTTCTCCCACAACGGGTTCATCCACGCCAGTGCCTCGCCCTCCAGGTGAGACATGATGAAGGCGACCTTGGCTTGGTCGGAGGCAAACAGATGTGGCAGCTGCGTGAAATGGAGGGAGCATTGGTTTATAAACCCCCTGCAGGACTTGGGATCTCCGGCGTACCGGGGTGGTGAGGCCAAACGCAGTCTGGAAGCATCCGAAGAAGCAGCCACGGGAGCGGGGGACGTGGCTTGACTAGTGGCGGCTTGGGATGTCGAAGACGTGACTGCCGCTTGTAGCGTGGTCAGGCGGGTGTCCACGGAAGTCATAAAGTTCAGCATGCGGGTCTGGACTTCACGCTGGCGTTGGAGTTCCTCTTGCAAGGCTGCTAGTGCTGCAGCGGGATCCATGGCCTGATCTTACTGTCAGGGCCAGGCGGTCGGGCAGACCCAGGAGGTGGATCCACTGGGCCGAACTCTAAGATGGTGGCAAGGAGTCCGGTAGCTGAAGCACTATGGGCAGCAGAACAGTCCGTGCCAGTGAGTGTAACGAAGAAGTCCCTGGGACCACGGAGTCACAGATGGTAGTCCGGGTGACGTAGCTCAGGTTCGGAAGCCGAGGTGATGTCAGGCGGGGTCCGGAACCTTTGGAGCGAGATGACGGGTCACCGCAGGGATCCGAGATGGTACGGACTGTCAGATGGCAGACGGACAGCGTGCGGGGTTCGGGATTCAGCAGGACCGGATGGCGAGGCAGGATCAGCTCTAGAAGAGAGATACGTGAGTATGGCACGAAGACACAAGGAGACCTGACTCCTAGCTTGGAAAACACGAAGATCAGGCCCCGCCCTCTTGGACAATACACCCCTTTATACCCTGTACCTGTTTAGCCTCATTTCCTGTTAATGGACGCTGGCCCTTTAAGAAAGGGTCAGTGACCGCGCGCGCGCCCTAATGCGCATGCGCGCAGCCCGGGTGCCAGAAGCCAGGGAAGGAGGCTGAGAAGAGGACGCAGGGGAGCCGGCCAGGGCCTGGGAAGCCGTCGGGCGCCGCGATCGGAGACCAGGGGGCCTGGGAAGGACGGGCACCGGAGCCAAGGACCCGGGGAGCGTGGCAGGTGAGCCGGGGAGCGGGGCTGAGGACCCGGGGAGCGGAGCAGAGGACCCGGGGAGGGGAGCCAAGGACCCGGGGAGCGTGACAATATCCAAATGTTAATTATTCAGTGGGGAGGGGTTAAATATCCTTATTATACCTTACAAAGGTGCATACCTGACCGTGGAGGTTGGCACCCTAGATATGTACGAAGTGGCACCCCCACTCAGCGTCAAATATCCCTAGATACTCTAATTGGCATCTACTCTTACCCAACAAGTGCAGCACACTAGTAACTGACCCTAAAGAAGGCGAATAATATACCAAACAACCAATTTAAACTCCTATTAACCATACAAGGATATTCATGTTACACTAAGTCCCAGATTTTAAAAGTCAGGGCACATGTGTCCATTAAGTTAGTTGTACTTAACTTGATGGAGACTTCAGTGAACCATCATTATCAATCCCACGTCCTGACGCATTTCTCCCTGAAATCTCTATTCATTCATCCATCAGGGGAGTACTTTGTGCTTCTATCTGATCCTCCATTGTGTATTTTTTTCACATTCATGATATATATCCAAGTGCACTGTTGGGCGTATCAATGCACTTACAGTCTATGGTTCTCCACATCTCTCCGCCAGTGCTGTTGTGGCGTACCTGAGGCTTCAATTGCCACAGGGTACTGCAACTCACTTAAGGTGCGGTACTCATCCTGGATCCAGAGGAGGTCGGTATCGGTTTCACTACACACAAACTCATACACACAGTTAGGTTGCCCTCCCCATTGGGGACCAGGCTAGGGTAGTCACCAAACATGGGGGGCTGACACCCACTAGTTACATGGAACTGGGGGAGGAGTGGCCACCAGGGGGAATTAGGAGCCAACACAGCAGGAGGGGGTTCTCCAGCAGGAGAGGAAAGGAGCAGACAGGTTTTCTCTGTAGCTCCCATGGGACAGAGGAGACAATTCGGTCGCCAAGAGGAGAGCTTCATTGCTCCCTCGGGATGGGCACGGACCAGGGTGCAGAGCCTTAGGGTGGAACAGACTTCAAGTTGGATCACCAGAATCTGCAGGACAGAGGGATTGTACGTCCCTCTGACCACTACTAGTTCCAGGAGCACAGTGGCACATAGGGCCCGGGGTTGGGATTTGGAAAGTCCGACCACACTGCGGACCCGTGTCACCTGCACACGGGACCGAAGCTAAGAATGACAAGGACTGGGATTCCCAAGTAAATTTAGGCCACGGGGATTAATCTTTAAGAAAGCGCAAACAGGAAGGGCTCACGGACTACCGGACTGTTACTGACCTCCAAAGGACACAAGATCGGCTGGAGGCCATCACTGCAGAGACCGATGCACCTGGGTAACTGAAGGACAGTGAGTAAAAAGACCTGGAACCGCAGCAGCCGACTCTGCCTCTGATTTGGTCGCCGTCGCCCCGCGTTGCAGCGCCAGCCATCACTACAACCCTCATCCTCTTCCCCGGAGCCCGCTCCACCTGTGGGGAGCAGAACCATCTTTGCTGCGACACGATCAGCCCCGGAAGACATCACCCACAGCGGAGGCTAATCCCTGGCCGCGTAGCACAGGTGGCATCACAAGACAAACTATCCCCATCATGTCATCCACCATCATCCTCCCTTTTATTGTACGCCTCGGGGCCACGAAGCCGGATAGGGCCACCCATGACATCCCCAGACCTGAAATCACCGGCCCAGTGACAAGTAAAGTTAGCCCCTTGCCCCGTGGGTGCTACACTGTCATCTCCTTCTAATTGATAGTGAAGACTGTGGCTATGTTTTCTACCTTTAATCAAGAAGGGCAGTGAGCCCCATAGGGGTGAATGGACCCCATGACGATCGGGAGGGTTGCAAGGTTAGGAAGGGGTTAATTGGTTTATCCAGGATAGGGGATAGTTGGGACTATAGGATTGGTGGAAGGGAGCTGTAGGGGGATTGGAGGGGAGCAGGGAAGGGGTGGGGGTTTGTGGGAGGTATAAGAGAGGGGGTGTACTGATTACCTCCCCTTTTGTCGCCGAAAAGTTGTGGCCCCAGGACATTGGTGCTGCTCGCTGCCATGGCTGAACTCAATGAGCTGCTGGAGATGGTGCGTGGGGCCTCCGAGGTCCTAGGTGTGGACGCTCTGCGGCAGCAGCTGGCGGCGGTCTGTGGGGCTGGAGCGGTGCTGCCTGCTGCTCCTGCGCCCGGGCCGCTGCTACGCGCTCGGCGGGCGCGACCGCCGGAGCGCTACTCCCCCAGCTGGAGGGGGAGAGTGAGATCTAGGAGCCCCTACGGGGACCCTCCGGGGCAGCGGAGCCCTCCAACTTACCAGGGGGAGCGGCCGGCCGCCGGGAGGAATCCTCGACGGAGATCCCGCGGGTCGGGGGTGGGCGGAGCCTCGGCGAGGCCCACTTCCGGTCCGCGGCCTGCACAGTCCCGGACCGGAGCGGCGATAACGGCAGCCCCCAGTGAAGTGCCGGCTGGGGGTGGCGCTCGGCGGTCAAGATCAATGGAGGAAACTCCCTGCAAGCTGCAGGGGAGAGCTACAGGACGGAGGACGGGTGCGGATGGGAGCGGCGATGTGAGGTGTTTGGAGGAGGGGTACGGTGGCCCGCAGGCACGGATGAGATCCACAGTTACGGTCCCCCCCAGCGAGGATCGGGCTGGGGGGTGTTCCCAGCGAAGGGCAAATGTAGCACAGCCTTCCTGCAGTTGGCAGGGAGGGAGCCCACTGAGAGCGGCGGGAGAAACGGTGGCGCAGCAGTCAGTCATGAATACGGCGAGGAAGGACGGCGGCAGGGCGCCACGGCGTGGGAAAAGGAAGAGGTCTAGCAGGAGTCGCCCGGAGGAGCAGGGTGCGGTGACTGTGGGGGTTGACGGCCGCCAGGTGTGGGCTGTCCCCTCGCTGGTCCTCCCTGAAGACTTCGGCAGCACGTCAGACTCCGGCGATGAAGATGGAGCAATGGCAGCGGCAGGTCGGACAGAGCGGCAGCAGGAAGATCGCGGCATGGCTGTTCCGGCATCGGTTCAACGGCAGCCTGGTGAGTGGACGACTGAAATGTTTAATGCTGTGGGTAATGTGGGCGGGGGCGGGGGTTCTGTCGCGGGAAGTGTTGCGCAGGGGGCGAGTGCGGTCGGACAGTCTGGTTTACCGGGCCCGGAGTTTTGGGGGCAACTTTTGGGGGTGTTGCAGGGGTTGTCTGCGGAGCGGGTTAGTAGGATTGGGCCTGGGACTCCGATGGGGGCGTGGGTGGGCCCCACGGAGGTGGTACAGACTGAGGCGCCGGTGAGCGGGGTTACGGTTCGGGACCCTACCTCGGCGGTAGGTGCGGGACAGGCGGCCGGTGGGGCGGCTGACGTGGGTGCGAGTAAGGAGGCGGAAAAGGAAAAAGAAAAGGAGGATGAGGTTGTGCGTTTGGATGATAGGGCACGGAGTGAAATTTATGTGTGTTTTGAAGGTCAGTTAGGGGTTCATTTGAAGAAGGAGGTGAGGGAAAAGATTTGGAAAGGGGAGTATGTGGAAATTTTTTCCCTGCTTCCCTTGGAGAAGTTTAATTTGGATAAGGTGAAACCCAGTGAGACAAAAAAGGAGAAAGAGGATGAGGAAAAACGAAGGTATAGGTTGATCCCGAGGACGTTTACTAACTGGCTACAGGCCTTTGCGATCTTAGCCAGCGTGATCGGGGAGAAGGAGCCGGAGCATTGTTCCACCCTATTTGGATATATGGACGCGATAGGGAAGGCGTATAGAGTGTACGGCGGTTTAGGGTGGCTAAGATATGACGAGCAGTTCCGGCAACGGAAGGCTCTGCGGCCGGGTGTCCAGTGGGGCCACAAGGATATTTCTTTGTGGATGCGGTTAATGACGGCTCCGGCTCAGCCCTTTCGAGGGGGTGCCGGGAGCCCGGGTACGAGCGGCGGGTCCCCGGCTGGACAGAAAAAGGGGGCTTGTTGGCAATATAACGAGGGACAGTGTAAGTTCGGGGCCTCGTGTCGTTTCAAACACGAGTGTTCCGGATGTGGAGGGTCCCACTCCTTGGCCAGGTGCTTCAAGAAAGGAAAAGGAAAGGCGGGGGAGGGGTCTGGAAAAAGGGAGGACGCCAGTGAGGGTAGAGGCGATGCTTCCCTATTTAAATAGATACCCGGATGTTCGGGAGGCGGAGTTGTTGGCACGTGGTTTTACGGAGGGTTTTCGGATTCCGTTTGAATCTGAGGCGCCGGTGTTTCGCCCGGGGAATTTGAGGTCCGCGAAAGAACATCCGGCGGTGGTGAAGGAAAAGCTGCAAAAGGAGGTGGAGTTGGGGAGGATGGCGGGTCCATTCCAGGACCCGCCATTCTCCAATTTACGGATTTCCCCCCTTGGGGTGGTACCTAAGAAGGAGCCGAACAAATTTCGGCTCATTCATCATTTATCTTATCCGGCGGGATTGTCGGTGAATGACGGGATATCACCAGAGTTGTCGGCGGTATGTTATGTATCGTTTGATAAGGCCTTGGAGCTGGTAAGGGTTGCGGGGCGGGGGGCCCTGATGACAAAGGCAGATGTGGAAGCAGCTTTTCGTTTACTCCCGGTGCATCCTGAGAGCCTTCATCTCTTAGGGTGTATGTGGGATGGTGAATACTATGTGGATTGCTGCCTGCCGATGGGCTGTTCCATTTCGTGTGCTCATTTTGAGGCATTTAGTACTTTTGTGGAATGGGTAGTCAAGGATGTGGCAGGAGTCCATTCAGTGATTCACTATTTGGATGACTTCTTTTGCGTGGGTCCGGCGGGCTCTTCGGTTTGCTCCTTGTTGTTATTTACGTTAGAGCGGATCGCGCGGAGCCTGGGTATTCCGTTGGCAAAAGAAAAAACAGAAGGGCCGGTGACGGCTCTATGTTTTTTAGGTATCGAAATTGATACACTGGCGATGGAATGCCGGTTGCCGGAGGGGAAGCTTCTGGATTTGAAGGCGTCGGTGCGGTTTTTGTCTCAGGCCAAGAAGGTGCGGTTGCGGGATTTGCAGTCAGTGCTCGGGAAATTGAATTTCGCTTGTCGCATTATGCCGATGGGGCGGATATTTAATAGGAGACTGGCAAGCGCAACTGCGGGGGTAAAAGCTCCAAATCACTTTGTCAGAGTGACCAAAGTGATGAAGGGGGATTTGTTGGTTTGGGAGGAGTTATTGGACCGGTACAACGGTCGGACCCTTTGGATGAGCGAGGCATTGTCCAATAGCCAGCTGGAATTGTATACAGATGCGGCTGGAGCGACAGGTTTTGGGGCAATTTTTCAGACGCGCTGGTGTGTGGGAAAGTGGCCACGGCTTTGGGTGGAAGCAGGTTTGGTAAGGAATTTGGCACTGCTGGAATTGTTTCCCATTATTGTGGCGGTGAAGTTGTGGGGCCCCGTTTTTTCCGGAAGAAGGGTTTGCATGCATTGTGACAACATGGCGGTGGTGCATTCCATCAATGCACTGTCGGCAAAATCCCCGCCGGTTGTGGGGTATTTAAGGCATCTGGTGTTGCGTTGCTTGGAGTTAAACATTTGCGTGGTGGCCCGGCACGTGCCAGGGATTCGAAACGAGGTGGCTGACGCGCTATCACGATTTCAGTTTTGCAGGTTCAGGAAGCTGGTGCCGGGGGCGGACGCAGATCGAGAACCTTGCCCGGAATGGCTGTGGGACCTGGCATCGGTATAGCATTTGAGGGAATTAGGAGATCGGTGTCTGAGGCTACTTGGTGCCGATATCAGGCGGTGTGGAAGGAATGGGCAGAGTTGGAAAGAGGGGACTTCATGGAGTCGGGTTACAAAGGCCGAGTGTTGGGGGTCCTGATGTTAATTAGTGGGGATTTTTCGGCAGGTCGGTCCATTTCGGTGATTGGTTGCAAGTTGGCGGCATTGGCCTTCTTGTTTCAGATGCAGGGGGTTCGGGACGCGACTAAGGATTTTCTGGTGCGGCAGGCAATGAAGGGTTTTCGAAAAGGGGCCCAGTCGCGTGATATGAGGCGGCCGGTGTCATTGCCATTGTTGGGTCGGTTAGTGGGGTGTTTAGGGGAGTTGTGTTCGTCTCCTTATGAGCGGGTGTTGTTTTCGGTGGCTTTTGTATTGGCGTTTTTTGGTGCCTTTCGCATTGGTGAATTGGTCAGCCCGACTAAGCAAGCAATGGGTGGTTTGCTGATGGAGGATGTAATGCTGGGGGAGGACAGAGTGGAATGCCGGCTTCGTTTTTCGAAGACGGATCAGAGGGGGCGGGGGCGCTTAGTTGTGTTGTTTGCGTTACCGGGGCACCAGCTGTGCCCGGTGGTACAGGTTTCAGAGTTTTTAAGGGTGCGCGGCGGTTACCCTGGCGTTTTCCTTAGGCATGCGGACGGATTGGCTTTGCCGCGTTACCAATTCAATGCGGTGCTGAAGATGGCTTTAGCACGGGTGGGGGAGGAGCCAAGTGAGTACGGGTCTCACTCCTTCCGGATTGGGGCGGCAACGGAAGCCGCCAGGTGGGGTCTGAGTGAGGATTGTATCCGGCAGATTGGGAGGTGGGAGTCTTCTAGGTTTCGCTTGTACATTAGGCCTCACTTGGTCAGGTGATGGTGCAGGGGTGGGGGATTCCTGGTTTCCGTTTTGATGCTGGTATGTAAAAATTTTTCTTGTTTGTTGCTGTTTTTATTCGTGGTTTTATATTTTGTAGGGCCATGCCTTGTGTGGATCCTCGGGCACTCCTATGTGTATTGGGTAGCGTTGTGGGCGGATGTGCGTCGCGACGGTCGGCAGCTTGGAGTGTCGGTGACGGAGGCCCGAGTGAAGTGGCTTGAAATTCGGGGCATGACCTGGGGTAGAGTGCGCCCAGAGGTGGCTTATTATAGCCATATGGATCGTGACCCGGATGTGTTAATTTTACACGTGGGTGGGAATGATTTGGGAGTAAGGTCGGCGAGGGAATTGAAAAGGGACATAAAGCTGGACTTGTTACATTTGTGGAGGGCGTTCCCGGGCATTGTTATTGTTTGGTCGGACATCATAGCTCGGACGCAGTGGCGTTTTGGTAGGTCGGTGGACCGTATTAATAGGGCTCGGAGCAAGCTGAACTGGGCAATTGGCAGGTTTGTGGCACGGAATGGTGGGTTGGTGGTGCGGCATAGAGAATTGGAGGAGTCCACTGAGCAGTATCTAAGGAGGGATGGGGTTCATCTGACCGATGTGGGTCTAGATTTATGGATGTTGAGGGATGGTCTGGAGCAAGCACTGGGGGTGTGGGGGGCCCGGGCCAAGTAAGGGTGTCACTTGGCCGGTCTGTGGCGGGGTGATAGGTCCGTCAGAGAGGTTGGGAGTACCGACAGTCGGTTTGTTGGTACGAAGTTGCTCAAGGGGAGTGGCTTCAGATTGGATGGGAACTTGTGGGCGGAGGTCCCGCAGGTTCTGGGTAGGGGTAATTAACGATGGAACGTTGTTACCCCTCACCTTCGGCCGGGTGGTCACGGCCGAGGTGGTCCTCTGGGCCGGTTTGGAGGTTACGGCCGGGGGGTTATGAATGATGGTTGGCCTCTCGGACGGATCTATTGGTGTTTCTGGTTATACGGGTATATATGTATAAGGTTAAGTTAACAATTGAGTGGCATGTTGAGCCACGGGTTTTGGTATACATATATACGGTTAAATAAAACTGTGGCCATTCCTGCAATAAAGTCGTGGTTCTCGTCTTTATTTAATTAGTGATGGTTTGGGGGGTGTTTTGTATGGTAACCTGCTTATCCCTTATAGATGCATCAAGAAATAGAGCAGTGCTGATGAGGAGAAGTGAAGAGCAGCCATAGACTGCCCACCAGTGCACTTGCAAATCTAAAATGCAGATATATATTTAATATGAACAGAAGTGCAATGGAGCATCAAATAATAATAAAATTATTATTCTTGTATCTCTGCTCTAGCTCTGCTTGCCTAGGGCAAATATTAGTTATTTTAAGGACTGACATTCCTTTTAACTGACATGAACTAGTAACAGTGATGTATTTGGATATTAAATGTTATGTGACCTGAACATATCACTGGGGGCCTAATAGTTCATCCGTAACCCAAAAGCACTGACACTGGTGACTCGCCCACCCCAGGGCTATGGGACACCCGGTGCCGGGCCGGACTAGTCCGGTGGTAGTCAGTGGTGGCTGGGCCCGGCTCCGTGGCCCTGGTGGGTGTCAGTAGAATATGTGGCTTACTTGTTAATGGTTGTGTTCATGACGCCACCTGTGGTATGCGGCTATTAAGCCGCCGCTGCTGTGTGAGGCCTCCGGGATGATGTTATGGCAGTAATGGTAGTACTGCTCCCCACAGGTGGAGCAATGCCCGGGGCACAGTTGGTGCTTGTGAGTGTCTATGCAGATGAAATAACAGAGGCAACTCCAAGGGTGCAGTTCAAGTTCTTTACTCACAGTCCTTGTCACAGCTGTAGGGACCCTCAGACTGCTGGGACCACTGTCAGGGACCTCCGCCGTTTCTGGGTGATTCTGAGAGTGAAAGCCGGTGCCCTTCTCTTAGTGTCTCTTTCTTCTGCTGTCTTCCTTAGCCTTGCCTTTGTTAGGATGGACCTGGCTTGGCCTCCACTACAGCCTCCAGGCTGGGGGGTCACCTGTCGGCTGATTACCCCTTTTCTGAAGGTCTGCTATGGGTTCTGGCCCTGGGAGTTTACAACGTTCCCTGGGCCTCGGTTTTTACTGTTTGGAGATTGTCTTTGCACTCCTCCAGTCTCTAGGGACCGTCCCCTGTCGCAGCTTAATCACTCCACCGATGTTAATGTGGAACAGGCCACCGCAGCCTACAACTACCCGTGGCGCCTCTAGGCCCTCTCCGTGGTACCTAACAAGGACTGCTCGTGGTACCTCCAGGACTACCTGCGGCCCTGCGACCCGTTCTGTCTCTGCGTGGTGTCACCTGGACCTCTGGGTCCCAGGGTCTTCACCAGGAAGCGTCTCCTTCTGTTTCTCTGCTCCTGACTGACTTGGAGCCTTTCTTTCCTTCTTTCTTTCTTTCTTTCTTTCCTCTTCTCCTCCTTGCCTGCCTCCAGCAGGCCTCCTCCTCCCTCCTTGCTCTCGTTCTTCTACTCCAACTACATGCTGGCTCCTCACTCTCTCACTCCCTGAGGTAACTAACCAAACTTGACCTTCCTATCTGTGTCTGCTCTCTGGTGGCTCCTCCCACCTCCCCAGTTGCTAAGCTACCACCCTATGGGAGCAGGGATGGGTCTTACAGCCCCTCTCAGCATGCAGCATCGGAGGGTTGCCTGCCACTTTCCCTGGTCCTGTGTGTCCCTAGCAATGGGTGTAGTGTGGATTTACCAGGGGACCGGAGTTCACTCTCTTCCTCTCCCAGAATGGGGCATTACACCGCTTGATGGGGTGCAATGTCCTGTGGCGACGGAAGCCTCAGGGGCTCCACACTCCCCCACACCAAATCCCAGCACGTCCTCGGGCTGAAAAACAACAAAAACATGTGGAGAAACTGCAAAACATTTTTGTATGCAAAGTAATAAAACAATAAAACATTTCTTCCCTTTATGGGAGGCACATATCAGTAAAAGTTGCGAACTTCTTATAAAGAAACTATGTGTGCACTTCCAGTTCATTGCACGGTTTGGGCACTTCCCCCATAATTCTGGTAGGGGGCACAACGGGTGCAACTATGTACATTTCTTGGCTACAACAAGTTCAGTAGCCCGGCAGTTCGTTTCTTTCAATCAACAATACGACACAATCAACCAGCCATTAAGTCCAACGGCCTGGTTACATAAGACACATACACATTCACCGGGGCCCACATTCCAGTTCAGTGGCCCGGTAACACATAAACATGGGGGGTGACGTCTTCAAAAAGCATGAGGGGCAGTACATCAGGAAAAGGTGTCATCTTCGAAAAGAATGAGGGGCAGAACACAAGGGACTTCTTCAAAAAGAATGAGGGGTAGACAGGGGCTGTACACAGTTCAGCATCTCCTTACTTCTTTACTCTCGAGGGTAGATTTCAGGGTCCCACTCCGGCATGGCTCCTGGCAGCAGGTACGCCGACGAGATCATCGTCTGGGTCCCCTGGGCGCTGGTCCCTGACCTTCTGCGCTGTCCTGTAGCCTGGATTGGAGTGGGACTGCTTGTAGGTGTTGCACGGCGCTGCTGCAGAGGGCTGCTTGTCTGCAGGCAGCTGTTGCTGTGGTCTCTAGGGCCCTGCTTTGGCCGGGCTCCCTGCATCACACGCGCCATGGAGATCCTGGTCTGCGTCTCCTGGGTGGCTGTCGCAGGCCCTCTGCTCAGTTCTGTGGCCTGGGTCTGCCTTGAGGTGGTGCTGCTGCTTGGAGAGATGCTGCGCTCTTGTGCTGTGCGGCGCCACTCTGGCTCTTCTGGGGCCGCTTCTTCCCGCAGAATATGCACATGCAGCGCGTACCATCCACGGTCCCCCATCAGCCGGGTATACTCCATTACATCACCCGTCCTGGCATCGCGCCCTGGGTGGCCTCTGGGCAGGTGCTCCTCGATGTCTCTCCAGGCCAGAAACACGTCCTTGCCCAGGCCGGGCTCCCGGATGAAGCCCCAGCCGCCTTTCTGCCGGAAATCAACCACGGTGCCCCGTCTTACTGGGCACTCGGATCCCATCAGGGCTTTCCGGACCTCTTCTTTGGAGGCCAGATTGGCGACTTCTCGGGCCCTCCGTTTCTCCTCCCGGAGTTCCCGCTCCCTCTGGTACTCATCCACCAGCCTCCGGCACGTCATCTCGTTGGCCAGGGGAGTTTCCTTGGGGAGCAGCGGCCGCTGCAGTCCCCTGGTTCCTATGGGCGCTGCGTCCCAATTCACTCCCGGGGATGCCATTCCCAGGAGGCTCACAGGGGGACTCGGCAGGGGGCCCACTAGTTGTTCCGGGTCCACCCCTCCTCCGGCTCCGTCTGCGTGGGTCTCAGGCAGGCCTCCGGTGCCCCACCGGGCGTCAGCGGGGCCGGCGGGGAAGGCCGGGGGGTCGGTGAAGAGGCTGGTCGGGGTCGCGTGGCGGGGCCATGGGTCCGGACGGATCGGGGATTCATTTAGCTCACCCTGTTGCTGCTCCGCGGCATCCATCCACTGGCCCAGGCCTTCCGGTATCAGCGGTGTTTCTCTCTGCCGGTCCGCTTCCACCTACACGCTGCTCAGCCTCCGGGCCAGGACTCGCATTTCCTCTCTCAGCAGGGCCAGCTCGGGATCCACTCTTCTGGTCCCTGGTGCACCTTGCTGCAGCTCCTCCGCCATGCTTCCGACCTGGGGAATGCTGCCTGGAACACTGCTCGAGTGCTCGACCACGCCACTCGGCTGCTCCCTTTTCCTTCTCGGAGGCGGGGCCAGAGGCTGCACTAGCAACTGGCGCCAGACTGGCGCCCAGCCCATCACGGCCGGCACCGCTCCGCTTAGTATCAGGTACATTTTCTTTATCTGCTGGTCGGGCGTTTAGGCTCTTTCTGCCAGCCCGCTTATCTAGTCGCCACTTCTTCCGTTTTCTATGGCGGGCACCGCTTCGCACTCTTTTCTTGGACAAGGGGGCGGGGCTTCTCTTCGTGCCCTTTCTTCTGACACGCCCCCCTTCTTCCCGCTCTCAGCAGCGCTAATGGCGGCGGTTTCTCAGTAAAGTACACAGTCTGTCACACGGTTCTTCAGGCGCACAGTACCCGGTCAGACCGGGCACGAAATCCTGTTCGTGACGCCAAAAATTGACTCGCCCACCCCAGGGCTATGGGACACCCGGTGCCGGGCCGGACTAGTCCGGTGGTAGTCAGTGGTGGCTGGGCCCGGCTCCGTGGCCCTGGTGGGTGTCAGTAGAATATGTGGCTTACTTGTTAATGGTTGTGTTCGTGACGCCACCTGTGGTATGCGGCTATTAAGCCGCCGCTGCTGTGTGAGGCCTCCGGGATGATGTTATGGCAGTAATGGTAGTACTGCTCCCCACAGGTGGAGCAATGCCCGGGGCACAGTTGGTGCTTGTGAGTGTCTATGCAGATGAAATAACAGAGGCAACTCCAAGGGTGCAGTTCAAGTTCTTTACTCACAGTTCTTGTCACAGCTGTAGGGACCCTCAGACTGCTGGGACCACTGTCAGGGACCTCCGCCGTTTCTGGGTGATTCTGAGAGTGAAAGCCGGTGCCCTTCTCTTAGTGTCTCTTTCTTCTGCTGTCTTCCTTAGCCTTGCCTTTGTTAGGATGGACCTGGCTTGGCCTCCACTACAGCCTCCAGGCTGGGGGGTCACCTGTCGGCTGATTACCCCTTTTCTGAAGGTCTGCTATGGGTTCTGGCCCTGGGAGTTTACAACGTTCCCTGGGCCTCGGTTTTTACTGTTTGGAGATTGTCTTTGCACTCCTCCAGTCTCTAGGGACCGTCCCCTGTCGCAGCTTAATCACTCCACCGATGTTAATGTGGAACAGGCCACCGCAGCCTACAACTACCCGTGGCGCCTCTAGGCCCTCTCCGTGGTACCTAACAAGGACTGCTCGTGGTACCTCCAGGACTACCCGTGGCCCTGCGACCCGTTCTGTCTCTGCGTGGTGTCACCTGGACCTCTGGGTCCCAGGGTCTTCACCAGGAAGCGTCTCCTTCTGTTTCTCTGCTCCTGACTGACTTGGAGCCTTTCTTTCCTTCTTTCTTTCTTTCTTTCTTTCTTTCCTCTTCTCCTCCTTGCCTGCCTCCAGCAGGCCTCCTCCTCCCTCCTTGCTCTCGTTCTTCTACTCCAACTACATGCTGGCTCCTCACTCTCTCACTCCCTGAGGTAACTAACCAAACTTGACCTTCCTATCTGTGTCTGCTCTCTGGTGGCTCCTCCCACCTCCCCAGTTGCTAAGCTACCACCCTATGGGAGCAGGGATGGGTCTTACAGCCCCTCTCAGCATGCAGCATGGGAGGGTTGCCTGCCACTTTCCCTGGTCCTGTGTGTCCCTAGCAATGGGTGTAGTGTGGATTTACCAGGGGACCGGAGTTCACTCTCTTCCTCTCCCAGAATGGGGCATCACACCGCTTGAGGGGGTGCAATGACCTGTGGCGACGGAAGCCTCAGGGGCGCCACACTGGCAGGCACTATAATTGGTGAAGCTGTTTTTGAGGAAGGAGTGCATGTTGAACTTTGTTGTTTGCCAATAGCTCTCTAGCAAAAATGAGTTTGTTGAAGCCTCTTTTCAGTTTAAATGTTTCCCGCTCTGCTTCACTTAACCACATGGCCTAGGTAGGGTAGATACAGATCTGGCAAGTGATTTAACAAAATCTTTTCCAGCCACGCAAATCCAATAAAACCAGTAGAACTTCATGGACTCATTTGTCAAAGTACAATGGATTCAATTTGCGACAAAAAAATCAAAGTACAATGGATTCAGTCTGCGACAATAAAAATTGGTGGGGCTAGAGGTGGCAGCCCTGCTATGCAATGTGGTCCCACCTCCAAATGTAGAACTAGCCCTAAGGACAATCAAGGTCAAGGCAAAAAGAAAAGTGCTGTTGCAATCATCAATAGATAAATGTGGCACCCTGCGGTTATGTAGTAAGGGATTTCCACAATGGAAGTACTCACATACAGCACTTTCAACCCCAGGCCTGAAGGGGGAGCTCTAATTAACTGACGTCAGGCGTACTGGCTGATGTCAGTTGAAGTCTCCTAGAAATTCAAATGCTGGGGGCTGAGAGAGGCAGTTGAAACTGGTCAGGTCAAGTGCAGGACTGACAGAGGAAGCAACCTGAAAACGGTGCTGTGTTGGGCCAGTACCAGGGGAAAAAGCCTAGCAGTGTGAGAGATCCTGAGCGAGGGTCGGAGGCAAGGCGAGACAGAGAAGCGGTGAAGCGACCAGTTTGGTACACCCCAGAAGAAGCAACCCGGACACCGGAGTCCGAGTCTGCCTGGGTTAAGTCAGGCCCAGCAGACGGAAGGCGAGGGGGACTTCAGTCTCCCAGCACAGAAACACTTGTAGCACAGCCATCAACAGAGCAAGGGACAGCAGCAGAGTTAGTGGTGCCCAGCAGAATGGTTCATTATGCCTGCTATACAAGTGAAAGACACAGGAGAGTTCAGGGCCAGGTTTGAAACAGCCCAGGACTTAAACAGACACACAGCAATAAGAAGGCCTCATAACTCAAAGATGTGGAAATCCCAACTGCCACCTGACCACCCGGGCTGTACCCTGGAGATAACCCGGCTAACATCAGTAAAGGTACAGAAAGAAAGACCCGGTGTTTGTGTGACAGTTATTGCTATCCAAAATCCTGCTCTCACTACAGACTGTATTTGCCTGAACATGGGGAGCCACATCTCAGTGGCCTTGAAGAGACCAATATCAAGACTTGTGTGGTAAGCTGTCTCCCTTTGTGTGAAATCTTGATCTTTTCCAAAGGTCCCGGGGTTCAGCTCCACCTGTGGGGAGCAATAATACCTCAGCTGCGCCATCACTACCTGCCCCAGGAAACACGCAGCGCAGCGGCGGCCCACATAGCTGCAAAACCACAGGTGGCGTCACTGACTTTATTCCATTGTAAATATAATCATCACCCGCTTTCTTTAAAGACACCGCCAGGGTCACGGAGCTAGACCTCGTCACCAGTAACATCCCCGGACTAGTCCGGCCGGGTTCCGAGCACCCCCGACCTTGGAGTTGGGTGTGTCATAGACAGACATTTTTCAGGGATCACCCAAGGTTCCAAAGAGGCAGTCTTAAAGATTCCTCAAGAATAGACCAATAGGAAAAAAAATGGAAATAATAGGTAGACACTATGTCAGATGTCTCAGTAGAAACCACCTACAGTATGTAAGACAAATGGAGGAGGCCTTTCTTGCTCTCATATTGACGGACACTTTGTGAACTGCCTTCAAAATAACAAAAAGAAACCATTAGTCAGCAGTGAGCACTAAAATGCTTGAGTGCTTGCTACTCAAATTGAGCACTTCGGACACTCGGACAGGCTTGACTCGAGTAACAAGTACAAGTGTATCTCAGTAAATTGGAATGTGATCAAAAAGTTAATTTATTTTAGTAATTCAATACAAAAAGGGAAACGCATATATTATACGGAGTCATTATGTGGCACCCCTGAGGCATCCGTTGCCACAGGTCATTGCACCCCATTCAGCGGTGTGATGCCCCATTCTGGGTGAGGAAGGGAGTGAACACCGGTCCCCTGGTAAATCCACACTACACCCATTGCTAGGAACATACTGGGACCAGGGAAAGTGGCAGTTACCCTCCCATGCTGCATGCTGGGAGGGTCCGTAAGACCCATCCCTGCTCCTATAGGGTAGATCAGAGCAACTGGGGAGGTGGGAGGTGCCACAAGAGAGCAGATAGAGAAAGGAAGGTCAAGTTAGTTTCAGTTTACCTCAGAGAGTGAGAGAGTGAGGAGCCAGCATGTAGCTGTGAAAGAGAAAGGAGCTCTGTAAGCTCAGAGTGTCCGCACAGAGAAAGCAACAGAAGAAGGAGAGAGAGTGGGGAAGGAGGAGGAGGTCTGCTGGAGGCAGGCAAGGAGGAGAAGTAGAAAGAGAGCTCCAAGTCAGTCAGGAGCTGAGAAGAGGAAAGAGACGCTTCCTGGTGAAGATCCTGGGACTCAGAGGGTCCAGGTGACACCAAGCAGAGAAAAGAAGGGATTCCAGGGCCACGGGTAGCTGTAGAGCTGCGGTATCCACAGGAACATCGGTGGAGGGATCAAGCTGCAACAGGGGACGGTCCCTAGAAACCGGAGGAGTGCAAAATCATCTCCAAACAGTAAAAACCGAGGCCCAGGGAATGTTGTAAACTCCCCGGGCCACAGCCCACAGCAGAACTTCTAGAAAAGGGGTAATCAGCCGACAGGTGACCCCCCAGCCTGGAGGCTGTTGTGGAGGCCGAGCCAGGTTTATCCTACAAAGGCAAGGTTTAAGAAGACAGCTGAAGACAGACACTTAAGAGAAGGGTACCGGGTTTTGCTCCAAGAATCACCCAGAAACGGCGGAGGTCCCTGACAGTGGTCCCAGCAGTCCAAGGGTTCCTGCTGGCCTTGACAAGAACTGTGAGTAAAGAACTTGAAACTGCACCCTTGGAGTTGCCTCTGTTATTTCATCTGCATAGACACTCATAAGCACCAACTGTGCCCCGGGGCACTGCTCCACCTGTGGGGAGTAGTACCACCATTGCTGCCATATCATTCCCCGGAGGCCTCATACAGCAGCGGTGGCTTATTAGCCGCATACCACAGGTGGCGTCACGAACACAAACTTTAATTCAAGCCACATATTCTACTGACACCCACAAGGGCCACGGAGCCGGGCCCAGCCACCACTGACTACCTCCGGACTAGTCCGGCCCGGCACCGGGTGTCCCATAGCCCTGGGGTGGGCGAGTCAATTACACACAGAGGGATCTATTTCAAGTGTTTATTTCCGTTAATATTGATGATTATGGCTTACAGCCAATGAAAACCCAAAAGTCATTATCTCAGAAAACTAGAATAGTATATAAGACCAACTGAAATGTTGGCCTACTGTAAAGTATGTACAATAAATCCACTCAATAGATGCCTCCCATTACTAATTCAGGGCTTAATGGCAGCTGTGAGCTGCGATGAACCCCTAATTACCACGATTGCCATTCCCGATTTACTAGGGCAATCAGGAAGAGCCAGGTGAACTGCTGGGATTGTTGCATCTAATGGATGCGGCAATCCTGGGCTTCTCCAGGCTGTTATTTTTAGGCTGGGAGGGCTTAATAACCACAGTATTCCCAGCTTGAGAATACCAGCCCTCAGCTGTCGGGCTTTATCATGGCTGGGCATCAATTATGGGGGACTGCATGTCACTTTAAAAAAATGTTTATTTAAATAATTAAAAAAGTAGTATGCGGTTCCTCCTTTTTTGAAACACAGCGAAGATAAGTGCACAGCTGTGGGTTGCAGCCTGTCGCCGTATGCTTTATCTGTATTGGTATCAATAGATGGGGGAACTTATGTCAATTGTCTTATATATTTATTTTATACCATGATAGAGACCCAAACACAGCTTCTGTGATTCCGACCAATTCACAGATGCTCTGTGGGGCGAGGTCTGACTGCAGCCAATCAATGATGCCAGTGGCCGGAAAAGCAGTGAATATGGATGAGGGATAATTATCGGCCCTGGAAGTAACGCTGCAAGCATGGATAAACTTGGTAAGTATCTACTGCTTACCCTTTTGCTTCCTTTTTCCACAGTAACCAATCACAGCCATGCCAATACTTGATATGGCGATGATGGGCAGGAATAGGTTGGCTTTTGCCATCTGAACATTTACTGATCCTTGGAAAGATCACCGACTTTTAAATGTTTGGATGTCTGATCCCAATCCGGCCAAAGATCGTACGATTTTAACATTTGCTGATCTTTGCTGATCAGGATCGCTCATCTCTACTCCTGGAAAGTCTGTGGTGCAACGTGGCATTTGTGGATCAAATGAGACATGATGTCCCAGATGGGCTCGAGAGGATTAAGGTCTGGGGAATGGGCAGGCCAGTCCATAGCATCAATGCCTTCATCATCCAGTAATTGCTGACACATTTGAGCCACATGAGACCTAGCATTTCATGCATCAGAATGAACCCAGGGCCCAGTGCACCTGCATATGGTCTCATAATGGGTCTGAGGATCTCATCCTGGTACCTAATGCTAGTCAGAGTACCTGTAGCTAGCACATGGAGGATTGTGTGGCCCTCCAAAAAAATGCTTCCCCACACCATTACTGTCCCACTGCCAAACTGGTCATGTGTCAGGTTTCCGGGTTTTCCAGTCCTCTTTTGAAAAAGCTTGCCCTCGGTTAACATGGAGTTTTATGTTCTGTTGCCCTACTTCCTGTCCAGCTGCTTAAAAGGCCGCCTCTAAGCCTAGTCCAGTGCCTGAGTATACTGCTTGCTGTGTGCTCTTGCTTTACTGCTGCTGCTACTTGGATCCTCCTGAAGATCTACCGACCGACTCTGGACCACACCCGGTTTCTTCAAACTGTGCCCGGACTCCGTCTGCCGTCTTTGGTCAGCACGTCTGCCCGGTTTCTTCCGGTTCGTAACCATTCTGGACTTTCATCCCGTACGGACACTTCTGGACTTTACCGCTTGCCCCTTGTGTCCCGGCTGCGGCGCATTTAGGCCTTCCGGGGTTGATTGCCGGACAGTCCCTGTATAGGGGTTCGCTCTGGTGGTCTCCCTGGGGGAGTCCGGTGCGTGGCCCCGGGAATTCCCTCCGCTCCGTTTCGGGAAGGTATTTCGTGTGTTTGTTCTGCTGTGTTTGTTCTGCAGTGTTTGTTCCGTTGTGTATCTACCGTGGTTACATATCATAAACATCTTGTACCACAAACTCGTCTCTGGCTGTCATTGCCCTAACGCTATCGAAATCCTCAAAACATACAATAGTATTACATTATACTCAGGCCACAAGAGGATTTCGCTGGGGCAATGACTGAGACACGAGGAGTAGATCAGCTCTTTTCTATGATTAACTCCTTGCAGCAGGAGATGGAGGTGGTGCAGACTAAACTTAAGGTCCAGTCACACTAAGCAACTTACCAGCGATCCCAACAACGATAGGGATCGCTGGTAAGTTGCTAGGAGGTTGCTGGTGAGCTGTCACACTGCGACGCTCCAGCGATCCCACCAGCAACCTGACCTGGCAGGGATCGCTGGAGCATGGCTACACGAGTTGCTGGTGAGCTCACCAGCAACCAGTGACCAGCCCCCAGTCTCCTAGTTACAGCACACATCAGGTTAATTAACCCGATGTGTGCTGCAGCTAAATGTGCACAGAGCAGGGAGCAGCGCACACTGAGCGCTGGCTCCTTGCTCTCCTAGTTACAGCACACATCGGGTTAATTGCCTGATGTGTGCTGCAGCTAAATGTGCACGCACAGAGCAGGAGCCGGCAGCACAGGCAGTGAGAGCGGGGAGGCTGGTATCAAAGGTAAATATCGGGTAACCAAGGACAGGGCTTCTTGGTTACCCGATGTTTACATTAGTTACCAGCCTCAGCAGAAGCCGGCTCCTGCTCACTGCACATTAGTTGTTGCTGTCTCGCTGTCACACACAGCGATCTGTGCTTCACAGCAGGACAGCAACAACTAAATAATGGCCCAGGACATTCAGCAACAACCAACGACCTCACAGCAGGGGCCAGGTTGTTGCTGGATGTCACACACAGCAACATCGCTAGCAACGTCACAAAAGTTGT
The DNA here is from genome assembly GCF_048569485.1 of Anomaloglossus baeobatrachus. Classification (NCBI taxonomy): domain Eukaryota; kingdom Metazoa; phylum Chordata; class Amphibia; order Anura; family Aromobatidae; genus Anomaloglossus; species Anomaloglossus baeobatrachus. The sequence goes on along the minus strand of NC_134354.1, from coordinate 389,189,528 downwards.
TCGTTACCAGCGATGTTGCTAGCGATGTTGCTTAGTGTGACGGGGCCTTTAGAGATATGGAGGCACAGCTGGGCCATGATCACCAGGTACTGGGTCCGGCTATACAGGACTTGCAAGTCAGAGTGGAGGCTCAGGAAGCCGGCCCCACTACGTCCGTATCAGCTGCCGGTATGCCTAGGTTACCCCCATTCCGTTTCAATGGTGACCGTAGTCAGTTTCGTGGATTTGTGAACCAATGTATACTGTTTTTTGATGTACATGCTGATTATTACCGTTCTGACCAGTCCAAAGTGTTATGTATAATTATGTTATTAACCTCACGAGCACTGGCTTGGGCTAATCCTATGATAGAGAACCGGGACATCCGTTTAAATCACCTAGAAGATTTTCTGACCGCAATGGCGCAGATGTTTGATGATCCGAACCGCCGTGCTACCGCTGAATCGGCTCTCCTTTCCTTACGTCAGGGAAAGCGTTCTGTAGTTGAATACGCCACTGAGTTCAAGAGGTTAGTGGTAGACACCGACTGGGGAAACAATGCATTTTTGTCTGTTTTCAGAAAGGGGTTGTCCGGTACCATCAAGGACGAGTTAGCTCGTTCTGAATCTCCAGGGGATTTTGAACTGTTTCTCCAGCACTGTGTGCGTATTGATACCCGCTTGACGGAACGTAGACAGGAAAAATGGGCAGCTGTAAACCGTGTAAACAACTTTGCATTTCCTTCCAGAGAACCCGCTCTCAGGACGCCACGGGAGGCCGAGGACGTTCCTATGCAAGTGGACTCTCTGCAAAAGCGAGAGACCAATGAACGTCGCGAACACCGGCTCCGTGAGCGTCTGTGTTTCTATTGCGGTCAATCGGACCATTTCTTGATCGACTGCCCGAAACGTCCGAATCGCCCAAATAAGGTATTGGCAGCCATGGCAGAGTGTGACAACACGGACGCAGAGTCCGATATCTCTGAGGCAAGTGGACACTTGGATGTGGTATTTCCCTTGACTGTAATGTCAACCTCACCGAAGGACTCGGAAGGGAAATATACCCATTGCTCGCTCCCCATTCAGATCCGGTGGGAGGGACAGCTAATACCTACCTCTGCAATGATAGATTCTGGGGCAGGGGGAAATTTCATGGACTCCTCTTTTGCCAGGAAACACGGTATCCGGACTCAGCAAAGAGCTTCACCGGTTACCATGGAGACGGTAGACGGATCTCCGTTAATCTCTGGACCAGTTGATCGGGAAACCGTACCGCTAGAATGCGTCATGAAGCCAGGTCAGCAGGAGACCCTTGTTTTCATGCTAATTTCTTCTCCTCATTTTCCGATTATTTTAGGTATTCCGTGGCTACGATCTACAAATCCGGTCATCGATTGGGAAACTAAGGAAATATCCTTCCCACCGCAGAGTATTCCGACCATTAGTCCAACTGTTCCGGTTCCAGTAACACCGAATGCGGAGGGCACTGTACAGGTACCTGTTCTACCCCCGGTGTATAACGACTTTGCGGACATATGCGACAAAAGAAAAGCCGATCGGCTTCCCCCGCATAGACCGTATGATTGCCCCATAGACTTACTCCCAGGGGCGGAGATCCCGTTTGGTCATGTCTACCCGTTGGCGGCACCTGAGTTAGAAGCACTAAAAAACTACATTGATGAAAGTCTGGCTAAGGGATTTATTCGTCCATCTACCTCACCAGCAGGGGCACCCATCTTTTTCGTGAAAAAGAAAGAGGGGACTCTAAGACCCTGTATTGACTACCGGGAACTGAATAAAATAACCATCCGGAACCGGTATCCGTTACCATTGATTCCTGAGCTATTGGAGAGGGTCCAACAGGCAAAAATATTCACCAAATTGGACCTCCGTGGGGCATACAATCTACTCCGCATACGTCCCGGAGACGAGTGGAAGACCGCGTTCCGATGTCGGTATGGACATTTTGAGTACCTAGTGATGCCTTTTGGACTTTGTAACGCTCCCGCGGCTTTCAAACATCTAGTTAACGATATTTTTAGGGATATCATGGACCAATTCATGGTGATTTATCTGGACGATATCCTAATCTTTTCTGATTCCCTACAGGAACACCAGGAGCACGTCAAGACCGTACTTACCCGGCTGAGGGAAAACCACCTGTACATCAAACTGGAGAAATGCGAATTCCATTGCTCACAGATACAATTCTTAGGTTATGTCATCTCTCCTCAGGGACTGAACATGGAGTCTGGCAAAATACAAGCAATTCTAGACTGGCCGGAACCGGGAAACATCAAAGAGGTACAACGCTTTGTCGGTTTTGCCAACTTTTACCGACGTTTTATCCGTAATTTTTCAGAGATCGTTCGTCCCATCACTCTGTTAACCAAGAAAGGACAGAAGTTTGTGTGGTCCGCCCAGGCCCAGGAAGCCTTCCATCGTCTCAAGGTCTGTTCTACCTCAGCGCCTATATTGGTACATCCGAATCCCGCACTTCCCTTTATCGTGGAAGTTGACGCTTCCGACTACGCATTAGGGGCCATCCTTTCTCAAAGGACTGGGGACAAGAGTCTCTTACATCCGTGTGCTTTCTTTTCCCGCCGGTTGTCCCCTGCAGAAAGGAACTATGACATTGCGGATAAAGAATTGTTAGCGATTATTTCCGCTTTCAAGGAATGGAGACACCACTTACAGGGAGCCGCGCAGCAAGTGATAGTACTCACAGATCATCGTAATCTGGAATTTCTTAAGTCTGCCAGGTGCCTGTCTCCACGGCAAGCCCGTTGGAGCCTATTCCTTAACCAGTTCAATTTTGTCGTTACATACCGTCCAGGTTCACGTAATGGGAAAGCCGATGCCTTGTCCCGAATCCACGCCGTGGACTCCGTGCCTGGAAGCCCGTCTCAGACCGTGTTATCGGATGCCAATTTCGTTGGAGTAATCCAGGACCGGGACTTGTGGAAGGACATCAAGCTGGCCTATGATGGTGACGTATTTCTTGCTGCCCCCCCGAATGATGTAACTCTTGTTCTTCGGAATAGTGTGTGGTTGAGAGAGCGACGCATTTATGTCCCGGAGGCCGTAAGACTTCGGGTTCTCAAGTTGGTCCATGACTCCGTGTTGGCTGGTCATAGGGGGGTACAGAAGACGCAGGAATTTCTGAACCGTTTCTTCTGGTGGCCTACCTGTTTAAAGGACGTAAAGGACTATGTCCACTCATGTGTGGTTTGTGCCCGGTGCAAGGTCCCTCGTGTGGCTCCTACAGGACTCCTCCAACCGTTACCCGTGCCATCTCGCCCTTGGGGGTCTATCTCAATGGATTTTATTGTGGAGTTGCCCGTCTCAGACGGTCACAATACCATTTTAGTGGTGGTGGATCGGTTGACTAAAGCTGCTCACTTTATTCCGTGTGCCGGTCTTCCCTCAGCCTCAGAGACAGTGGATCTGGTTATCCAGAACGTATTCCGATTGCATGGGGTACCAGACGAGATCATCTCTGACCGGGGCGTGCAGTTCACGTCTAGGTTCTGGAAGGGGTTTTGTACGGCACTCCAGATTGATGTCTGTTTGTCTTCTGCATACCATCCTCAGACAAATGGGCAGACCGAACGGACCAATCAAACCCTGGAACAATACCTTCGCTGTTTATGTCAGCCATCTAGAGGACGATTGGTTGAAGATGCTTCCGTTGGCGGAGTTCTCGTATAACAACACTCAGAGCAGCTCCACTAAGGTAACACCCTTCTTTGCTAACTTGGGTTACCATCCGACTATTTTGCCTAGGTCACCGGTTGCGGTCTCAGTGCCTGCGGTGGAGGACAGATTGACAGAGCTACGCCAAAATCTGGAGGTTCTGAAGGACACTGTGGCTACAGCTCAGGAGCGTTACAAGAGGTCGGCAGACGCTCACCGGAAACCGGCACCCATGTATAAGGTAGGGGACTCTGTATGGTTGTCCACCAAGAACCTGAGATTGGGTGTCCCTTCGCAGAAGCTGGGACAAAAATTAATTGGTCCGTTCAAGATCACCGGGATCGTGAGCCCTGTGGCCTGTCGGCTGCGGTTACCGCACCATCTAAAGGTACACCCGGTCTTTCATGTTTCTCTCCTCAAATCCGTCTCTCCCAATACGTTTCATGGTCGTGTCGTGCCTCCTCCTCCGCCTGTGATGGTCGACGGCGAGGAGCAGTTCGTGGTTGAGGACATTATTGACTCCCGGCTCCATCGTCGTCGGCTTCAGTATCTGGTACGTTGGCAGGGGTACGCCCCCGAGGACGATTCCTGGGAACCGGTGGGTAACATTCAAGCACCCCGGAAGATCGCTCAGTTTCATCGACGGTACCCGGACAAGCCGGGCCCTGACCCGTCCTGAGGCCGTTTCTGGGGGGGGGGAGTAATGTCAGGTTTCCGGGTTTTCCAGTCCTCTTTTGAAAAAGCTTGCCCTCGGTTAACATGGAGTTTTATGTTCTGTTGCCCTACTTCCTGTCCAGCTGCTTAAAAGGCCGCCTCTAAGCCTAGTCCAGTGCCTGAGTATACTGCTTGCTGTGTGCTCTTGCTTTACTGCTGCTGCTACTTGGATCCTCCTGAAGATCTACCGACCGACTCTGGACCACACCCGGTTTCTTCAAACTGTGCCCGGACTCCGTCTGCCGTCTTTGGTCAGCACGTCTGCCCGGTTTCTTCCGGTTCGTAACCATTCTGGACTTTCATCCCGTACGGACACTTCTGGACTTTACCGCTTGCCCCTTGTGTCCCGGCTGCGGCGCATTTAGGCCTTCCGGGGCTGATTGCCGGACAGTCCCTGTATAGGGGTTCGCTCTGGTGGTCTCCCTGGGGGAGTCCGGTGCGTGGCCCCGGGAATTCCCTCCGCTCCGGGAAGGTATTTCGTGTGTTTGTTCTGCAGTGTTTGTTCTGCAGTGTTTGTTCTGCAGTGTTTGTTCTGCAGTGTTTGTTCTGCAGTGTTTGTTCTGCAGTGTTTGTTCTGCAGTGTTTGTTCTGCAGTGTTTGTTCTGCAGTGTTTGTTCTGCAGTGTTTGTTCTGCAGTGTTTGTTCTGCAGTGTTTGTTCTGCAGTGTTTGTTCTGCAGTGTTTGTTCTGCAGTGTTTGTTCCGTTGTGTATCTACCGTGGTTACATATCATAAACATCTTGTACCACAAACTCGTCTCTGGCTGTCATTGCCCTAACGCTATCGAAATCCTCAAAACATACAATAGTATTACATCATGTTAGTATATAGTTGTAAAAGGAAAAACGGGTTTCTTGCCACGTTAAAAACCACAGATGCTGAGTATATTTAAAAATTTCTCTTTTATTTCACAGTTCTACGTGTTTCAGAGACATGTCCGTCTCCTTCTTCAGGAAAAAAAGAAATCATACTGACACAAGAGGACTGATCCTATATAAAGGCGTCCATACTGCCACGTATACATCCATGACCTCATCAGCCCATATGGTTCAGAGTGGTGACTCATTATCACGTGGAGAGAAACAACGTCATAAAGGAAAAAAAAAAATTTACAAACATAATAAATAGAAGAATCAAACTGAGATGAACAGACAATTGAATAACTAATAAAACATATTTGTGAAGAATAAAATGTGTGTATTTCTGTGCAAAAAATTACGGGTTTTATTAAAAAGGAAAAAAAGGGGACAAAAAAAGAAGAAAAAAGTTTGTTTGCGAACCTGGTGAATTTGTGGTGAGGTGGAACAGGTGAAAAAGACCTACACCTATCCATTACTATATCCAGGGTATTGGTGGAAGCGAGGCAGCTCACAGGGGCTCTGAAATCATATATGCGGTATTTACCCCTTTGAGGCTATACCTCCAAATAGAGATTTATTAAAAAATGAAGGAAAAAGACCTTTTTAAAGTATGTTTAATATTAATGTGATTTTAACGATAAACTTCAAAAATAACTTTTGTTCACAAAAAACGGCATAGAACACAGTGGAACATAGCACTACCCATCAACGGTAGTGCAAGAATCAAATTTCTGTGTATCGGAACAAGGAAAAAGGGTTCCTAAGAAGCATCTAAGTGATAGTTTAAAAGCGGAGATCGAAAAAGACAAAAGCGCATGCGTGAAAGGTGAAGCGAGTACTAAGCGCTGGAGGTAATAAGAGTTCAGACCGTGAGAACCAAGGACAATGAGCATGCGTGCGGTGTGCAGGGGAAATAGTAAAGCTGTGCTTGTTACGGGAAGAAATTACAAAGAGGCAAGTAAAGAAACCATAAATAAGGGGCTGAGGAAAACATTATTCCATGCTGATAGATAAAATGTACGCTCTAAAAATTAAAGGGCAGGACAAGATAAAGACACATATGGAAACGCACTGGAAAATTATTTAAAAATATATGTATAAAAATAATTGCATAAAAATATATATTAATATCCTCTAGGATCATAATTAAAAATATTATTGTAAAAATAACATGAGTAATGGAAAAAAAGAGAGAAGAAAAAGCTTAAAAATCAACGTATATATGATGTAAAGACTTGATGAATGCTTAAAAAAGAGATGAACATGCTCTTATGCAATAGATTAAGGATGTGATAAGACCAAAACAAAAAAGAACAATACAATAAACAATCATAAATACAATATCAAAACATTATTAATACTTATAAAAACAAGATAAATAAAACAAATCGGTAACTTCGTTGAAACCTAGGGGTTTCAGGGTATTTAGCTTGTGAATCCAGAAGGTCTCTTTTCTACTCAAGGTTTCTGTCCTATTGTGCACATTGGGAGTAATTTGCTCAATTGGTGTTATTTTAAACTCCAAACTCTTAGGGCTGCTTCTCACTTGCGAGTTTCTCGCAGTAGAGCAATGCGAGAAAATCTCGCATTGGAATCGGACACATGTTAGTGAATGATTCAGCTCTCATCTGTGATTTTTTTCTCAGTCCAAATCAGACTGAGAAAAAAATCACAGCATGCTGCTTTTTTGCGAGTTTCTCGCACCATTTGTCCCAATGATTTCCTATGGAAGGGGATTAAAAGTAGGATCACACACGCGCACCAGTGTTCACATTTGCGAGTGTGGCAGGAACTTCGCTCATTAAATATTCAACAGATGAATGTGACATCACATTCCCAAAGGTAAATTAAATGACACATGTGTAATAGCTTTTATATAATTAAGATGTTGCATGAAACTAGCACCGCAAACGCGACACACACCCGAGCAAAAAGCATCGCACTTGCGTTGCACTCGCACCTAACGTGAACTAAAATCAGCCGAGTATTTTTCAGCCCAGTCGGACCGATTTTACTCGCATAGATGTGTTTCCAGCCTTAAGGCTGCTTCTCACTTGCGAGTTTCTCGCAGTAGAGCAATGCGAGAAAATCTCGCATTGGAATCGGACACATGTTAGTGAATGATTCAGCTCTCATCTGCGATTTTTTTCTCAGTCCAAATCGGACTGAGAAAAAAATCGCAGCATGCTGCTTTTTTGCGAGTTTCCACTGCGAGTCTCCCCAATGCAAGTCTATGGGAGCGTGTAAATAATCGGATGTCACGGGACGGCATTCACACCATCCTAGTGACATCCGATTTTCTAAATACATTTGTCGCATGTTTCCTAAAACACTGGAAACGAGCGATGTCTCACAATGTCTGTCAATCACTATTCTCTGTCAGTCGGTTTCTCCCTCTCGGTCTCTATTCTCTCTGTCGGTCCGTCACTATCTCTGTCCCTCTCTCACAGTCTGTCGGTCATTTTCCCCTCCTCTCTCATACTCACCGTTCCCCGATCACCATTGGGGCGCTGCACGGCATTCACACTGCTCCGGCGGCTTTCACTATTTTGAAAAAGCCGGCCGCTCATTAAACAATTTCGTATTCCCTGCTTTCCCCGCCCACAGGCTCCTATGATTGGTTGCAGTGAGACACACCCCCACGCTGAGTGACAGGTGTCTCACTGCAACCAATCACAGCAGCCGGTGGGCGGGTCTATACTGTGCAGTGAAATAAATAAATAAATAAATAAAAAAAATGGCGTGCGGTCCCCCCCAATTTTAATACCAGCCAGATAAAGCCATACGGCTGAAGGCTGGTATTCTCAGGATGGGGAGCTCCACGTTATGGGGAGCCCCCCAGCCTAACAATATCAGTCAGCAGCCGCCCAAAATTGCCGCATACATTATATGCGACAGTTCTGGGACTGTACCCGGCTCTTCCCGATTTGCCCTGGTGCGTTGGCAAATCGGGGTAATAAGGAGTTAATGGCAGCGCATAGCTGCCACTAAATCCTAGATTAATCATGTCAGGCGTCTATGAGACACGCGCCATGATTAATCTGTAAGTTACAGTAAATAAACACACACACCCGAAAAAATCATTTATTAGAAATAAAAAACACAAACAAATTCCCTCATTACCAATTTAATAAGCCCGAAAAAGCCCTCCATGTCCGGCGTAATCCTGGATGTTCCAGCGTCGCTTCCAGCTTTGCTGCATGCAGGTGACCGGAGCTGCAGCAGACACAGCCGCTCCTGTCACCTCCAAGCAGCAACTGAGGTGAGTAGCGCGATCTGCTGAGGTGTCACTGAGGTTAATCGCGGCCACTGCTGGATCCAGTGACAGCGGGTAACCTCAGTGACAGCTCAGCTGATCGCGCTACTCACCTCAGTTGCTGCTTGGAGGTGACAGGAGCGGCGGTGTCTGCTGCAGCTCTGGTCACCTCCATGCAGCAAAGTTGGAAGCAACGCTGGACGTCCGTGGATTACGCCGGACAAGGAGGGCTTTTTGGGGCTGATTAAATTGGTGATGAGGGAATTTGTTTGTGTTTTTTATTTCTAATAAATTATTTTTTCATATGTGTGTGTGTTTATTCACTGTAACTTACAGATTAATCATGGAGGGTGTCTCATAGACGCCTGACATGATTAATCTAGGATTTAGTGGCAGCTATGGGCTGCCATTAACTCCTTATTGCCCCGATTTGCCAACGCACCAGGGCAAATCGGGAAGAGCCGGGTACAGTCCCAGAACTGTCGCATATTATGTATGTGGCAATTCTGGGCGGCTGCTGACTGATATTGTTAGGCTGGGGGGCTCCCCATAACGTGGAGCTCCCCATCCTGAGAATACCAGCCTTCAGCCATATGGCTTTATCTGGCTGGTATTAAAATTGGGGGGGACCGCACGCCGTTTTTTTAAATTATTTATTTATTTATTTCACTGCACAGTATAGACCCGCCCACCGGCTGCTGTGATTGGTTGCAGTGAGACATCTGTCACTCAGCGTGGGGGTGTGTCTCACTGCAACCAATCATAGGCACCTGTGGGCGGGGAAAGCAGGGAATACGAGATTGTTTAATGAGCGGCCGGCTTTTTCAAAATAGTAAAAGCCGCCGGAGCAGTGTGAACGCCATGCAGCGCCGGTGATCAGGGATCGGTGAGTATGAGAGAGGGGGGGACACTTCAGTCACTCAGGGGATTAGCGGTCACCGGTGAATCCTTCACAGGTGACCGCTAATCAGGACGCGGCACAGACAGAGCCGCAGCATGACAATGAAGTCGGGTGAAGTTCACCCGAGTTCATTCTGATTGTGCGGCTCTGTCTGTGTCTGCTGTCATCTGCCATTCAGCTCTGCTACATGGCTGTCTGTGTCTGCTGTCAGCGGCCATGTAACAGCGCTGAATGGCAGATGACATTGTAAAAAATACGCATTACACACGCATTACACACGCTAGTAAAATCATTAATTTATTCAGAAAAAGCATCGCACTTGCGTTGCACTCGGACCTAACGTGAACTAAAATCAGCCGAGTTTTTTTCAGCCCAGTCGGACCGATTTTACTCGCATAGATGTGTTTCCACCCTTATTGTGTTGGAGTGTGCAGTGTTTGGAGAGCCCATGCAATAGATAGCCAGTTTTTATATTATATCAATGTGAATTCAATCTGTTGTGGAGAGCTTGACTGGTCCTCCCTATATATTGCTTCCCGCATAAACAATCCACAAGGTATATGACATAGTCAGATTGGCATGTCAAACGGATTTTTATGGGGAAACTTTCTGTACCGCCCAAGGAACAAAAAGTGGTTCTACCATGACGGATGCTCTTACAGCATAAACAATTCTTTGTTCCACATCTATAAGAACCCACTGGAATGGCTGCTTTGCGCATTGCCGGTGGTACTCTCAATTTGCTGGGGGCTACAATATTTTTAATAGTGGGTGCTCTCCTGAAAGTGACCCCTGGATTGGCAGGTAAAATGTTTTTGAGAATGGGGTCATTTTGCAAAATTCCCTAATGTTTACAAAAAATATTCCTAATGGTTATATTGTCACTGCTGTAGGTAGTGATGAAGTTGAGGGAGAAATCTTGTTTTCCTGACATGATATTATTACAATAATAATAATTAATAATAATTATGTGCAATAATATCATGTCGGGAAAACAAGATTTCTCCCTAAACTTCATACTAAATTTCCAGCTAAGGTGGCTGGCAGTTTCTCCTGTGCTGTCTCGGGGCATTAGGTCGCCCCGAGGCATCACTTAAACTGAAGGAGTGTTAAATATGTGTTAATTTATCTCCTGGGAGAGATTTGTAAATGAAAAGTCCACTCCTGAACCCATTATGGTGCACAGTAGATGTATTTTGGACATTTTTCATCAATTCAATAAATGCAGTTTTACTTATAAAAAGCTTTAATACTGCTCAAGGGCAGATATATAATTGCTGCAAACTTTGCGGCCGCAAGAGGTAAGTGGGCCCATTTTGACTTGCGAACTACAAGAGATGCACTATGTGCAAGGTCTTCCACAAGGTCTGCAATACACTCTGAAAGACATGCAGAGGAGGGGTTCAGAAAACATTATTTGGCCATAATAAAAGAAATGGTACTCCCAGACTGGGCCGCCTGATGACTCTAAAAATTTGGAGTGAGGACCACATGATGACTCCCTAGAAATTTGGAGAGCGGAATGAATAATCACTGTGGTAAAGTTGAAGAATAAAGCCTTGATGTTGGAAGATCCAAGTTATGGTTGGAAGGCTTGGGCTACATTGAAGATGATGGTGACTGTTGCATTGTTAGAAATGGTGCCGATCATGGGATCTAAAATGGCAGATGGTGGCACATCTTTGAAAGAAGACACTGCCATTGTGGGTGGCAATGTAGTAAAAGGGCCAGAAATCTGTCCAGCCCTCAAGAGGTTACAACTACCCAAGGGAGTGCCACTTCAGGAAATGTCAACCCATGTTGCAGAGTGTCTCCCCCTGTAGAGCAAAGCAGAGAGAGAAGATCCACCCAGTGCAACTTGACAGCGAGAAACAGGCAGAGACCTGGATACAGAGAGCTGGAAGAAATCCAACCCTCGCTATGGCAGTGCTATGCAACTGTCTGCCAAGGGGTGAGTGGGACTGAGCCATTTTGAGAAATGAAGTCAGAGAAGAAGAGGAGTGAGTAAAGCTTCATAATGAATCAGGGCAGAACTGAAAAGGTGAATAGCCAGGAACAATCTCTGGTCGAACAACTTTTCTTCATCTGAGCCCAGGTTGCCCACGAAATCAACTTATGGAGGGAAGGAGCAGTTACTATGGTGTGTGAGCCTCAGGTTTGGCTCAACTCTTTGGCAAATAAAAATGCACTTATTGAGTGTATGAAAAGCCCAAATGCATTTCTTATGTTGGATGCCTCAGGTGATCCTCACTCACAAATTCTGGGAGGTCATCAGGTGGTCCTCACTCATAACTTTTGGTGGGACATCAGCCAGCCCTCATTCATAAATTTTGGAAGGTTATCAGGTGGCCCTCACTCATAAATTTTGGAGGACCATCAGGCAGCCTTCACGCATACATTTTGGAGGGGAATTAGGTGTCCCTTGCTCAAAACTCCTTTTTTAGTGATACATATTTTATTTCTATTAATATTGGAAAGATTACAAGCATAGTTGTAGCGCCCCTGAACCCCTCAGTGCACTACTAGGTACTGCATCCTGACAAAAATGCAGAGCCTACTCCCAGGGACCTGGAAGACCAGTGCTGGCACCACCAAAACACATAACATCCCCAGTTTCCCACTCCCCATTAGGAATGACTGACTAGTCCGGGACCCAATGGATGGCCACAAAGAGGTGGAGCCAGTCCAGTCCACTAGAAAGCAGCCCGGTGGGAGGGGACAAAGAGACAAAGACACTCAATTAGACAGAGGAGTCCGGTAGTGACAGTTGAAGGGGACGGACGTGTCTCCAGACGGTGTCGTGTAACAGTGACCTAGGTGGCAAGAAGAGTGGTTACCAGGGACGGTACAGCCAGGTACCTCTGGAACCAGAGCACCGACGGGGCACAGGGCCCTAGGTCAGGAAACAGCTTCAGGCAACGTGACAAATACCTGCACAATGAGGGGACCTTCACGGACCTCACTGACCCAAGAATCCGAGGGCACCAGCAGTAAAGATTGAGCCAGGGACCGGAACAGAACACTGACCCTATAAGGTTCGCACTGCCCGCCGTACGGACGAGAGACTGCCGACAGACAGTAAGGGACCCACAAACGCTCCAGGCTACGGGGTCCCACCAACAAGCGAGAGGTACCGGGGAAAGAAACTACTAGGCCACCACAGTGGCACTGGGACAAAAGGGACCAGGGGTCTGAACCAGCTGTCCTCAGGGTCACAGCTCAACATTACTGTGAGTAAACAGAAGTTGCATTGCATCCCCACCGTGTGGTCTCCCTTCTTTCTACGACAGACCTCTCCATTCATTTCAGGGGCCAGGCCCTACTTACAGAGTGCCTACCATCCAGGTTGCCACCACCATCAGCCCCACTGGTAACAGACTATGCAGCGGCAGTTCCATTACCATAACCGCAAGCCGCAAGTGGCGTCACAATACAAACTCTTTCACTCCCCTGTATATATATACTCCTTTTAAAAAGCATCCCCAGGGTCACAGAACCGGGCATTGGCCATTATACAACCATGACACAGCATCCCCATACATATATGGCCCGGGACCGAGTACTCCATGGCCCTGGGCGACACATCTTTTTCCTGGCATCACGAACAGCCTATGGACTGGACCCATTAACACGGGTGACGTGTGCCTTATAGACTGTTTTGTGTGCAAACTACCGCCATTTTTGTTTTTGTGAAAAAGCAACTGCGCCATCACTGTGGTGAAAAAAGGTGCGAAAGGAGATCCCGCCCACAACTCCTACAAGCGCGGGCGGAAGAAGGCAGTGCCCTGCCCCGGAAGCTCCGTAAGTGCTCCAGTCCCCACAAAAGTGGTGAGAATAACCAAGGGGGATGGGAAAAATACAGGCACTTGACGACGGAAGTGCAGCGGGGCCTTCCTTAGTAGCGCTGAGCGATGGGAATGCAGCGGGACCTGCTCCGGTAACACAAGCAGCCACACCTGGAACCGAAGCGGTGGCAAAGATCATGCCGATCACCCTACCATATGTCCCGGGAGCGGCGTGGCTGCCCCTATATGATGGCAAACCGAATGCTTTACTGGGATTTAAAAAGAAAATATGCACCGTGTTGGACATGTAAGTGATGACTGGCAGACAAAGAGCTTCTGTGGTGTTGGGACAGTTAACGGGTGCAGCAGAGTTGGAGGTGGAAACCTGGTCAGATGACGATCGGGGCTCAGTGAACACCATCTTTGAAAAGCTCAAAGTTGCTTTTGAAACCCATACAGAGGCAGAGCTGAGAATGAGATTTTATAACTGTAGGCAGTGGTCCCAGGACAGTATCAGAGACTATGCCCTTAGACTGCAATCAGCACTGTGGACCTTGAGGCATGTAGACCCCATTGGTGATCCAAAAGGGAACAAGATGATGGTTGAGCAATTCCTGCAGGGGTTACAATCAGTTTAGGACCGCAAGCAGCTGCGCTTGTGGGCCCTGGAACATCCAAATATAGACTTTACTGTTCTCAAGGACCGGGCAATAAAGCCCTGCAATCCCCTGAGACCATAGACTTTGCCCCCCAGTCCTGGCAAGCCAGCACCTCATCCCTGCGGGTGGAGCCTCCTTCCTTAATGGTGGCAGAGACTAAAACCCAGGTAGTGCCCCCTGGTGCTCCAAATGACTTGTGTTCCCAGGTGCAGCAGTTGAGCAAGGATGTGGCTATGATACTAAAAGTGATGCAGCTTCAGTCTGAATCCAAGCCGGTGAAGAAGATCCAGCTAGCCGACTGCCCTGAGGACGTCCCATGGATGTGGAGAGGAAGGATCCCATCATCCAGAGGAAGGGTCAGCATTCGCTTCGATTTGTTTGGGCAACCCATCTGCCATAGGTGCCACAAAGCCAGCCACTTCAGAAGAAGGTGTCCTTTAAACTGGCAACCCCTGGGGCCAAGGGCCAATCCCCAGGAATAAGATGACAAGGCCCATCTGATTGGCGTGACCGATATGTAGGAGGACAACCTATTCTGTCCATCACCCTGGACGGAATCCCCACTTCTGCATTGTTGGACACCGGCTCGCAGGTAACAACCATCCCATATGTACTGTATAAAATGTTCTGGTCAGATGCTGGACTCACCCATCCGGATGCGGGCCTCACAATTTCTGCTGTCATCGGGTTACCAGTGACTCAGATTGGGTTTAAAGAGGGTTTTTCATATGCATGCATCCTCCCGCCCATCATCTCTCAGCGCTGAAGCCGGCGCTGACAGGTGGGCGGGATGATGGGCGGGGGGTGCACACACAGTAAACAGCCGGCCCGCGTGATCACCACTGGCAACTACAGCCTGGAGTGATCATGTGTGGCTATATTCAATGCCTCCCGCGCATCATCATCAGAGCGGGGGGCAGTGAATAAGTAGGGTATACTCACCGTTCCCTGGAGCCTCGCGATGTCCTCCTGTCTGCCAGCCAGCTGATCTGTGTAGAGATCAGTCAGCACAGGGAGGACATTATCACTGTGCACACGGCTCCAGACAGACCAGCGGGCCGGCAGACAGGACGACATCGCGATGCTACAGGGAAACGCGGTGCTACTGCTGGCATAGAGAGGAAGATGATCGATGCTGCAGGGAGTGAGGAAAGGTGAGTATAAATGATTATTTTTTTCTGTGCCATAGGATACAGGCCATATAGCAGGATGGGGTATATAGCAGGATGAGGGAATATACAAAGATGGGGGTATATTATGAGCAGGATGGTGGTATATAGCAGGATGGGGGTATATAGCAGGATGGGGGTATATAGCAGGATGGGGGTATATGAGCAGGATGGGGGTATATAGCAGAATGGGGGTATACAGCAGGATGGCGGTATATGAGCAGGATGTAGTTTATAGCAGGATGAGAGTATATAGCAGGATGGGGGTATATAGCAGGGTGGGATATATAGCAGGATGAGGTCTATATAACAAGATGGGGGTATATAGCAGGATGGGGTATATAACAGGATGGGGGTATATAGCAGGATGGGGGTATTTATCAGGATGGGGGTATTTATCAGGATGGGGGCTATACTAGGATGGGGGACATATATAAAAGGATTGGGATCATATACAGGGCAGGAGGATCATTACCAGGATGGGGTACCTTGGTAGAGAATTTGGAGACATTACCCCCATAATAGTGTCAGCAGTAGATCCTTGCCCCATAACGGTGTGTCATGACCACATTTTTTGCTTAAAATTTTATTTTCCTATTTTGCTCCTCTAAAACCAGGATGCGTCTTATGGTCCGGTGCGTCTGTTAGTCCGAAAAATACGGAATGTTCTAATATGAGAAAAAGTGAAGATCTATCTTGTAGTAAATGAAAAATATTCCCTGATGCCATCTCTGCTACCTATTCTATTGCCCTATCTATTACAACTTTAAATCACTGCTACCCAGACTGTCATAGTGACAGAGATAGTCAAACTGTCAGGTGTATTCAATGATTGGGTAAAGCCAAATGTTTATCATGATTCAGGGGAACAGCAAAAATATTTACCATCACATACAATATTGAATCATAACTCATAGCACCTCAGTAGCAATCTATGTCTAAGTATACATAAAATGTAGCTAATTTGGCCAGCACAATGGATCAATAGTTAGCATTAGCACTGCCGTGCTAGAATTCTATCCTACCAAGGACAACTTCTACAAGGAGTTTGTATGTTCTCCCTGTGTTTGCGTGGGTTTCCTCCGGGTTCTCCGGTTTCCTCCCACACTCCAAAGACATACTGATAGGGAATTTAGATTGTGAACCCCAATAAGGACATTGATGATAACAACTGTAAAGCACTCTGAAATGAATGGGGCTATATAGGCAAGTAAAATGAATAAATCATTTCTCAAATGAATGCTCTATTTTATACTTTTATTAACCCTTTACCATAGATGATACTATATTGGAAATCCTGTGGGTTTTATTTATTTTTTCTCTTTCTGATTTATGTATCCTTATGTTAATCAATTGAATCTATTTATAGGACAAGAATAAACTTTCACAAACTGAAAAATTCTTGAAATGCCTTAGTCAACTAGTTATTATTTGGGTTGGCATACATATTTATAAAAAATATTATTTGCTAAAAATATAATGTTATGGAAATGTCTATAGAAAAATGTATATTGCATATCTATGCGCTGCGGAGGCATACATTTGAATATACTTGACAGAAAATTGACAAAATTATATGCAAATATTTGCCAAGATATGTTACAGCATATGTTTATATGTCACTCTTGACTTTCATTAGTTCTGTCAGTATGTTTAAGGTCGTTGACCTGATAGGAGGTGAATCTACACCCTAGACTCAAGTCTTTGACAACCTCTAACAGGTTTTAGGGGTACTTCACACACAGCGAGATCGCTGCTGAGATCGCTGCTGAGATCGCTACTGAGATCGCTGCTGAGACACGGTTTTTGTGACGTACCAGTGACCTCATTAGCGATCTCGCTGTGTGTGACACTGAGCAGCGATCTGGCCCCTGCTGTGAGATCGCTGCTTGTTACACACAGCCCTGGTTCGTTTTTTTATTGTTGCTCTCCCACTGATAAGCACACATCGCTGTGTGTGACAGCGAGAGAGCAACAATCCTGAATGTGCAGGGAGCAGGAGCCGGCGTCTGACAGCCTGCGGTAAGCTATAACCAGGGTAAACATCGGGTAACCAAGGTGGTTACCCGATATTTACCTTCGTTACCAGCCTCCGCAGCTCTCACGCTGCCAGTGCCGGCTCCTGCTCCCTGCACACGCTAAGCTAAGCGGTGTGCACTGGTAACTAAGGTAAACATTGGGTAACCATACCAGATGTTTACCTTAGTTACCAGTGTCCACAGCTTCCAGACGCCGGCTCCCTGCAAGCGCAGCGTCGCTTGCACGTCGCTGCTGGCTGGGGGCTGGTCACTGGTCGCTGGTGAGATCTGCCTGTTTGACAGCTCACCAGCGACCATGTAGCGACGCAGCAGCGATCCTGACCAGGTCAGATCGCTGGTGGGATCGCTGCTGCGTCGCTAAAGTGTGACGGTACCCTTACTTAAGGATTGCCCTGAATTTAGCATCATTCATCATCCCATCAACACACGTGGGGATCCATGGGGAAATTTAGGGCACACCAGGAATCACACTACACATGATTGGCAGCGAAGAGATGCATAGAACCACACGACACATCTGTGGCCATGGGGGGGCTAGCTGAAGACCACACAACAGATGGATGGTCATGCAGAAGTGCAGAGGACCACGCTACACAAGGGCAGCCAAGCAAAGACTGCACAGCAGGAGGATGGCCGTACACGAAAGAGGTCATGCAGGGACATGGCACTAGGTCGCTGCGGAGCACTGGCGTACTAGGGCAGCCGCCTCTACATTTCTGTCCTGTAACTAACAAGACCCATACATTATATGGAATTATTCTGGCTAAACAAAAGATTTATACAAAAATAGATAAAATCAGATATTTTATTGAATACAATTTAAAATGGATATAAAACAGAGACACAAAAACTCCTATGAGTGGTCACATTTATAGCCTGAATTGAGAGGATTATGTCTGCCTTATATAGGGCAATACACACTTTCAGTAAAGCCGGGGAACACGATACAGTATATTACAAATATTAAGCATATATTGTTCACCAAATGATATAGGTACATCACCAAACTGAATATATACAATATAGTGAAAAACATAACCTATAATAATATTACATGCATATCCATTTTTCTGCTTAGATGATTTGGAAGATTATTATAAGACGTGTTGCATAGATTGTATATTAAATAAACTGCTAGCTGCAATATAAGTAATGAACCAATCAAAAATGTTATTTATGTGGAGATATATGATATATAACCCCCCCAAAAGGCTTGATATTTGTAGGTCTAAATTATTACACCCTCATGAGCAAACAGCAGAGTGAAAAAAGTAAATACCTTTAAGTGATAGCATAGACATGAGGGGCTCCAGGGAAGGTGTCCCTCCACCCCGACACACTTTTTGTGAAGCTGAGCCTACACCACCAGACAACTCTTTGCCCGTCTCATAATAACTCTCTAGTGTGTGGTTTTCACCCCTTCCACTGCACAGCTGTACTAGCCACACATCTCATGGCTGTATGCAGTGTTTTTATAGAGCCAAACTATATTACTGATGCACAGCTTAGTTTCTTGAGTGTGCAGAAACATAGAGGGTGCAGCTCACAAAACAAGGCTAACTTTTTTAAAAGCCTATTGACAACAAGCCATTGCTTCTTCATTTTGAAATTATCTATCCTGTTCCTGCTCCATTAAAGAAAGAACATTTTTGGAAGGCTTGATAAAAAGCCTTTGTAATTGTTTACTTGTTTTCAGAATAGCAAAAGTGTTGTGGATGCCTAAAAATTGATACGTTTTGACTACTTGTAGAGGAGCCATTACTTCTTCACAATCAAAGTTTTTGCTCTTTAACCCCTTCACGACCGGCCGATTTTTCGCTTTCCGGTTTTTTTTTTCGACATTCTTTTTCTGAGACGTAACTTTTTTATTTTTCAGTCAATATGGTCATGTGAGGGCTCATTGTTTGCGGAACGAGCTGTACTTTTAAATTAAACCATCAGTTTTACCATATAGTGTACTGGAAAACGGCAAAAAAAATTCCGAATGCAGAAAAATTGCAAAAAAAGTGCGATAGCACTATGGTTTTTGAGATATTTTATTCACTGTGTTCACTATATGGTAAAATTGATGTGTGGGTGTGATGCCTCAGGTCAGTGCGAGTTCGTAGACACCAAAGATGTATAGGTTTACTTTTATATAAGGGGTTATAAAATCGGAAGTTTGTCCGAAAAAAGTGGCGCACGTTTTACGCCATATTCCGTCACCCGTAGCGTTCTCATTTTTCGGGATCTATGGCTCAGTGACAGCTTATTTTTTTGCGTCTTGAGCTGACGTTTTTAACGGTACCATATTTGTGCAGATGCTACGTTTTGATCGCCTCTTATTGCATTTTGCGCAAAAGTTGTGGCGACAAAAAAACGCCGTTTTGGCGTTTGGAATTTTTTTGCCGCTACGCCGTATACTGATCAGATTAATTGATTTTATATTTTGATAGATCGGGCGTTTCTGATCGTGGCGATACCAAATGTGTGTATATTTTTTTATTTTTTTAACCCTTTAATTTTCAATGGGGCGAATGGGGGGTGATTTGAACTTTTAGGTTTTTTTGTTTTTTTTTTTTAAATTTTTAAAACTTTTTATTTAACTTTTTTTTTTATTTTACTAGTCCCCTAGGGGGCTATTGCGATCAGCAATCCGATCGCTCTGCAGTATCTGCTGATCACAGCTACAAGGCTGTAAACAGCAGATACGCTCTCTTTCTCTTTTGCTGTGCCGCTGGCACAGCGAAAGTGAAAGCAAGTCAGGTGTAGTACAGGAGTCATCACATGACCCTGTGCTACCATGACAACTATCGGAAGTCACGTGATCACGTCACGTGACTTCCAGTATCGGGCAGTAAGTAAAAGTTTACCGCGATCGCGCTTATAATGGCGCTGCCACATATTGACAGCGCCATATAAGGTGTTAAACGGCACGAGCAGATAACGATTCTGCTCGTGCCTAGCAGGCACACATCTCAGCTGTGAAAATCAGCTGAGATGTGCGCCAATCGCGGCATGCTGCCGCCGGCAGACCGCGGGCAATAACATTATAACCACTTGGACGTAATTTTACGGCCCGTGGTCGTTAAGGGGTTAATAAAAGAAATAACATATTTTTCGTTTTGTAAGATGCATCGGATTATAAGGCGAACCCCAAATATAAAGATAAAAAAGGTAAAATAAACAAAATGGGATCTGTCTTATACTCCGGTGGTGTCTTACCTTAGGGGGGCGACAGCAGTGATGGAGCGGGGTCACAGGAGGCAGGAGCGGTGCTGGAGTAGGGCAACGCTGGCTGCAATGTGGCCGGCTGTGCTGGCTGCTGTGTTGCCGGCTGTGCTGGCTGCTGTGTGGCCATTGCGCTGGCTACTGTATGGCTGGCTGCGCTGCCTGCTGTGTGGCCGGCCGCACTGGCTGCTGTGTGGACGTCGCACTGCCTGCTGTAAGGCCAGCCGCACTGGTTGCTCTGTGGCCGGTCGCACTGGCTGTGTGGAGCAGGGCAGTGTGGGAGTGAGATAATCTGCCACTGGTGCGATCTTCAAAATCGGTGCCTGCACAGATTGAACTCTCGGCTCAATGACAATCCAAGAGCTCCATCTGCACACGTGCCAACTCCTGGCGGCATTATTTGAAGATCGCAGCGCCAACAAAGCATCTTACCCCTGCACTGCCTTGCTCCATACAATGCCCAGCACAGCCCCGCACTGCCGACAGAGCACCTCACCCGCCACAGCCAGCACAGCCCCGCACTGCCGACAGAGCACCTCACTTGCCACAGCCAGCACAGCCCCACACTGCCGACAGAGCATCTCACCCATCGCAGCCAGCACAGCTCCAAACCGCCTATAGAGCATCTCACCCATTGCAACCAGCACAGCAGACAGAGCATCTCACCCGCTGCACCGCCCTGCTCCACACATCATCCACCGCAGCCAGCACAGCGCCCATTCTCCACTATCCCCAGTAAGCTACATTAGGATTTTAAGATGCACCACTCATTTTCCTCATTTTCCTCACAAATTTTTGGGAGGAAAAGTGCGTCTTATAATCCAAAAAATACAGTACTTTAGGAATCCGTGTGAAAATGCTTTATCTTGCTCATTTAACAAAGAAAAAAGCTCTTAAAAACATGTTACGTGAAAAAAACACCACTTCTATTTGCATCTGTTATGTATAAATATCAGCAATTCAGACATCTGTCCCTCCCGTTAAAAAAGGCCCAGTCTTTTGTATTAAAGACCTCAATCAGGTTCCATACCATTTTTGCAGACCTCCACTTGTTAAATACCTATTTTCAGGGCAATTAGAGACTTTGCAGTATTGTGATTCACTGTGAATCCATTTTTTTGTGGAAAAATTTAGCCAAACATGGCAACTTTTAAGTTTAAATGGTTTGATCATTTCTAATGGCAAGTATATTTGACTCACTTTGTGATCCCAGAGTAAATAAGATCGTAAAATAATAATAGGTTCCACAATTGGATGTGATTAAAAAAGATGTTTCAGTGCTGAAATAATCGTATAAATGTGCCCCCGCTATGTACTGCGTAATGGCTGTTTTTGACCATGCAGAACATGGTTGGACCATACCACATCTCCTGGGCTGTTGAAGACTTAATAAAGCTTACAAACATTACAACACAGGATCAGAAATTAAGTAAATTCTTGCTTTGACGTTAAACATTATTTAAAGAGAAGCAGGGAAATGTTTTACCTCACAAAATGAATCAGTTATAATCCCATGCAGTAATGTCTTTATACTCTCCCACTGAGTAAATGTATGTATAGTGATGATACCATGATCAGTTCATGTCCCTGTACGGTCACATACATTAGACAATACATAGCTGGTAAACATATATAAGATTATCTCAGCATAGGAATATTTTTTTTAATCACATACAATTGAGGAGCTAATTATTATTCCAAGATCTACTGATTAAAATTAACCATAAAATTAATTCTGTTTGTGGGAAAACTTCTTTAACCCCTTCACGCCATGGCCATTTTCTGTTTCTGTGCGTTAGTTTATTCCTAACGCGTTTCCAAGAGCCATAATGTTTTCATTTTTACATCATTATAGCTACAGTATATGAGGGCTTATTTTTTGTAGGAGGAGCTGTACTTTTGAATTACACCATTCATTTTACCATATGGTGTACTGAAAAAGAAGAAACACATTCCCAGTGAGGTGAAATTGCAAAAAAAAGGGCATCTCCACAATTGCTTTTTTGTTTTTTTTTATTTACCATGTTCACCATATGAGAAAACTGATCTGGCAGTATGATTCTCTATGTCAGTATGTAAATAGTAACATGTATGTGTTCATTTTTAATTTAAGTGAGTAAAATAAATTGAGAAGTTTGTTAAACTTTTTTTTACACTTTTGGAGTCATTTTCCGATAACCATCATGTTTATATTTTTCGGGATCTGTGGCTAAGTGATGGCTTTCATTTCTGAGTCCTGAGCTGACATTTTTACTGATACAATTTTTGGGTAGCTATAATGTTTTGATCACCTATTATTGTATTTTATTGCAAGGTTGTGGTGATCAAAAAAGCATAATTCTCATGTTTTTAAGGTTTTTTTCGTCACACTGTTTACCGATCGGATTAATTTATTTTATATAGTGATAGATCGGACATTTTTGAATGGTATAATATCAAATATGAGATTTTTTTTAATTTGGGGAAAAAGGGGGGAATTTGAACTTTTGTGGTTTTTATATTTTTGAAAACTTTTTTTAAAAAATTTTTTTTGTATGTACTAGTCTTCTTAGGGAACTTGAAGCTGTGATTGTCCGATCACTTCTGTTATACAGAGCGGTGTACCTGTAGTGCTCTATATAGCTGAAATCATGTTCTCCTATGAACGCAGGCTCGCAGTCAGTGTTCACAGAAGGATCGTCATGACAGACACATGTGGTCATCAGCTAACCCCTGGCTGTCATGGCAACCTGTCAGCATGCCGATGTGAGCGAGGAATGATGTTCTTCCTGCCGGAAAGCATTAAATCCCGTCTTTAGAGATTGAAAGCGGGATCTAACTAGTTAAGAGCTGCGGGTGGATCTCTGATGGCTAATCAGACCAGGCAACATGTGCAGGGAAAGATGTGGGCTCAGCATGTGAGCTCGCATCAAAGGCTGGGACACAACATATGACATAAATATACATCAAATGTTGTGAAGAAGGTTAATTCAATCAGCTTTGTTCTTGCATTTTACAAACACTAAAGGGGGCTTTACACGCTGCGACATCGCTAATGCGGAGTCGTTGGGGTCATGGAATTTGTGACGCACATCCGGCCGCATTAGCGATGTTGCTGCGTGTGACACTGATGAGCGATTTTGCATCGTTGCAAAAACGTGCAAAATCACTCATCGGTGACATGTGGGTCCATTCTCGATTATCGTTACTGCAGCAGTAACGATGTAGTTCGTCGCTCCCGCGGCAGCACACATCGCTATGTGTGACGCCGCAGGAACAAGGAACCTCTCCTTACCTGCCTCCCGGCCGCTATGAGGAAGGAAGGAGGTGGGCGGGATGTTCCGGCCACTCATCTCCGCCCCTCCGCTTCTATTGGCCGGCCGCTCAGTGACGTCGCTGTGACGCCACACGGACCGCCCACTTAGAAAGGAGGTGGTTCGCCGGTCACAGCGACGTCGCCGGGCAGGTAAGTATGTGTGACGGGTCTGCGCGATGTTGTGCGGCACGGGCAGCGATTTGCCCGTGTCGCACAACAGATGGGGGCGGGTACCCACGCTAGCGATATCGGGACCGATATCGCAGCGTGTAAAGTAGCCTTAAGACTTTAAATTCCTTTAATTTATACCCTTTTAATCATCCTACAATTTGAGACCTTAGGTCTCATATAGACAATTTAGACATCCGTTTCATGTGTACATGAATTTTCCATCAATTTGATGATTTGATGGCTCTGATTTTCATCCATTTTTGGTCTGTGTGTAAGTTGTTACCATCAGTATGTTATCTGTTGTTACAAGCTTCTCCTTTCCTAATCAGTCAAAAACACTTGGAGTGCTGTTTTTTTTACTTAAGCTACTCAAGTGAATAGGTTGAGTTTCATCTTCAAATCAAATCATTAACATTTTTTTTCAGATAATCGGATCTTAAAAAAAGCTCCTTAGGCTATAATGGGTATGTTTCCTATTGTGGAAACCACAACAGAACACATACAATAAAACCCGAAATCTTAATGACACAAAACTAAATTGAAAATGTCATGTGTTGAGTTTGTTATTGTATTCTAACTAACAGCTATTTTTTCTTAGGCGAGAGATGGAAATTACTCTGGCATAGGCCTAAAACACACTTCCGCATAAAAAACGTCCGTGTGACACGGTCCGTTTTTCGGGTCCATGTTCCGTTTTTTTGGGGCGTTTCTCCGGTACGTATGGCATCCGTGTGATGGCGTATGCGAGCCGTGTGTACGTGTAAAATGTCCGTGTTTGTGTGTAAAATGCCCGTGTATGTGTACGTGGAATATCCGTGTGGAATGTCCGTTTGTGTGTTGCACAATGTCGTTGATACATGTCGGCTGACAGCAGACAGAGTTGCGCGATGAGAATGAACTCGGGTGAACTTCACCCGACTTCATTGTCATGCCGCGGCTCTGTCTGTGTGCCGCGTACTGATTAGCGGTCACCTGTGAAGGATTCACCAGTGACTGCTAATCCCTCGAGTGACTGAAGTGAGGAGCCCTCTCTCATACTTACCGCTCCCCGATCACCAGCGCGGCGAGGAACAGCTGTGCAGAGAATACGCGGCAACAATTACTTTGAATATGCCGGCTGCTCATTAATCAATCTTGTATTCCCTGCTTTCCCCACCCACAGATGCCTGTGATTGGTTGCAGTCAGACACGCCCCCCACGCTGAGTGACAGGTGTCTCACTGCACCCAATCACAGCAGCCAGTGGGCGTGTCTATACTGTGCAGTAAAATAAATAAATAAATAATTAAAAAAAAGGCGTGCGGTCCCCCCCAATTTTAATACCAGCCAGATAAAGCCATACGTCTGAAGGCTGGTATTTTCAGGATGGGGAGCCCCACGTTATGGGGAGCTCCCCAGCCTAACAATATCAGTCAGCAGCCGCCCAGAATTTCCGCATACATTATATGCGACAGTTCTGGGACTGTACCCGGCTCTTCCCGATTTGCCCTGGTGCATTGGCATTCGGGGTAATAAGTAGTTTTTGGCAGCCCATAGCTGCCAATAAGTCCTAGATTAATCATGTCAGGCGTCTCCCCGAGATACCTTCCATGATTAATCTGTAAATTACAGTAAATAAACACAGACACCCGAACAATCCTTTATTAGAAAAAAAAACACTAACAAATTGCCTTGTTCACCAATTTTATAAGCTCGAAAAAGCCCTCCATGTCCGGCGTAATCCAGGATGTTCCAGCGTCGCTTCCAGCTGTGCTGCATGAAGGTGACCGGAGCTGCAGAAGACACCGCCGCTCCTGTCAGCTCCACGCAGCTAATAAAGGGAATAGCGCGATCAGCTGAGCTGTCACTGAGGTTACTCGCGGCCAACGCTGAATACAGCTGATCGCGCTATTCTCTTCATTAGCTGCATGGAGCTGACAGGAGCGGCGGTGTCTTCTGCAGCTCTGGTCACCTTCATGCAGCACAGCTGGAAGCGACGCTGGAACATCCTGGATTACGCCGGACATGGAGGGCTTTTTCGAGCTTATAAAATTGGTGAACAAGGCAATTTGTTAGTGTTTTTTTTTCTAATAAAGGATTGTTCATGTGTGTGTGTTTATTTACTGTAATTTACAGATTAATCATGGAAGGTATCTCGGGGAGACGCCTGACATGATTAATCTAGGACTTATTGGCAGCTATGGGCTGCCAAAAACTCCTTATTACCCCGAATGCCAATGCACCAGGGCAAATCGGGAAGAGCCGGGTACAGTCCCAGAACTGTCGCATATAATGTATGCGGCAATTCTGGGTGGCTGCTGACTGATATTGTTAGGCTGGGGGGCTCCCCATAACGTGGGGCTCCCCATCCTGAGAATACCAGCCTTTAGCCGTATGGCTTTATCTGGCTGGTATTAAAATTGGGGGGGACCGCACGCTTTTTTTAAAATTATTTATTTATTTATTTTACTGCACAGTATAGACACGCCCACCGGCTGCTGTGATTGGGTGCAGTGAGACACCTGTCACTCAGCGTGGGGGGCGTGTCTGACTGCAACCAATCACAGGCGTCTGTGGGTGGGGAAAGCAGGGAATACAAGATTGATTAATGTGCGGCCGGCATATTCAAAGTAATTGTTGCCGCATATTCTCTGCACAGCTGTTCCTCGCCGTGCTGGTGATCGGGGAGCGGTATGAGCCGGGGGAAGAAAAAAAATGAGCGCCAATGTAAGTATGACTGAGAACAGCAGAAAAAAAGGTATGTATACTGAATTTAATTTAAAAAAAAAATAAAAATAAGATCGCTAGTGTAAAAACGCATACGCACCAAACGTGCTGAACACGGACATACTCCGTGTGCGGTCCATGCAGACATGGACCCATAGACTTTAGCGGGTCCGTGCCTGCGTGCTGCCAGCCAAAAACGGAC
Source organism: Anomaloglossus baeobatrachus (assembly GCF_048569485.1). Lineage (NCBI taxonomy): Eukaryota > Metazoa > Chordata > Amphibia > Anura > Aromobatidae > Anomaloglossus > Anomaloglossus baeobatrachus. Next base: position 389,162,890 of record NC_134354.1, on the reverse strand, counting down.
ATGTCGTCCGTGCAGAAAAGCGCACACACGTACTTATCACACGGACACACGTTCCGTGTGATTTTACGTGTGTGTGCCATCTACCATTGAATAACATGGGTCTCCGTGTGTACGTGTCTCCGGTACGTGCAAATACGTACCGCACACGTACAAAAAAAACGGATGTGTGTTGCGGGTCATACAAATAGTGCTCCACTGGGAACCGCTGATCTTCGATGGTCAGTTACTGACCAACACTGTACAAGGTAGGATAATAATCCACTAGATGTTATTATGGGGGTTCTAGCACAAAGAAGCAAAAAGACGTTAGCCAACTGACTGATGTCTCATCAGTGTGGGAAATAGTACAGGGAAAATGTTTTTTGCGAATTGGGAACAGAATCTTGAAACACTCAAATTAGCTTAAAAATGTATATTTTAGGACATTCTACTTACTTCATGGATTAATCCCTTCATATTTTCTCCATACCTTATTTTTGTTATGATTTATGCCGATCTCAGCCACTGCTGAGCCTTTGCTTTTTCCCATTCCAGGGTTCCTGGTTAATTTCTGTCTTGTTCCGGAGGACAGGCCGCAATATCCTGGCATTTTTATTCCTCTGGAACATTGCCAGTAATAGTTCTGCTCTGCAGCATGTGAGCCTGGCTCTTGTGAGTGTTCACTGATCTGTTCCATCATCCAGTTACCATCCTGACCTGTGCCCTTTCCATTATGCATGTCTGCCTCTGACTCTCCTTGAATTCCCAGGTCCGTTCCGTGTCTCTTCAGTCTTATATCTAAATAGCAAAAAGAGGACTAAATATCCACCACAATTTAGAATACTCACAGCAGGATAAAGCAGTGGTGAACTGCTCAGGCCAAGAAAAACTAATGCACTAACAGGGTGCAACCAGACTCCCAATAGATGGAATATCACAGGTGCAAGAGGAGCAAATCACTCACACAACTCCCGAATATGGAGGGGGTGATTGCTGGATGGTAAAATTGCACACAAGTGGCTTGCATAGGGCTCCAGTCACTCTTACAGGTGCATAGTAACCCAGTCAGCAGCTTATTACATGCCCATACTATTCGATCAGATGGGCTGACCGATACTAGTGTGAACCATATAGGGATGCAGTCTCCAAAATGCAAGTCAAAACATTAAGGGGCCTGGCTGCACCCCACATAAAACGTCATGTGCAAAAAGATAAATAAATACACAATATCTGAGGTATTAGTCGATATTATGGCCAAAATAACGTCAGCCTACAAAACACGTCACGGTTCCTCATACTTGTTGGTATTTTGGCCATAATATCGAGTATTATTCATCTATTGGGGGTCTGGATGCACCCTGTTAGTGCATTCGTTTTTCTTGGCCTGAGCAGTTCACCATCCCGTCCTATATCTCCCTGACCGTTTGTTCACCTAGCCTCTCCTGACCTCCCGTCTGTTTGGGTTTCTCTAGTCTCCTGGCTTCTGGCCTTGCTTTGTATCTGACTTCAGCTCTGCTTTTCCCTCCTGACTTCAGCGTTACTTCCTGGTTCCGACCTTCGACTATCTGACTACGATTTGCATCTCCCTCTGGTCTCTAATTGGCATCCTGGTAATTGACTTGATTTGCTGACTTCTCTATTGTTTTTTGCACCCTCTAGTGGATATTCTGCTTACTGCACCTTGTCTCAGTTTCTCCACTAGAGCAGCGTGACAATTTTAGTACATGGCCATAGGGACTCCATTTGCCTCCATTCGGTCCCCATGCACAACATGTCCACCATATGCCCAAGGCCTTAGTCTAAACATTGTCGACCATGGCACATAAACACATTGTTGGTGAATTATATTTTAAAATAGAATAGACGTTAATATTTATGTCACCGCCATTACAGCACATTCTGCTCCATTTGCAATGTACAGTTCACAGGGGAAAATGATTCTTATTCATTATAGCAGAATAAAGATTGATACCTAAGCATCCATGTTATCGTTTTCTTTGCTCCACATGATTTCAATGTCGTGTTGCATTCCTGCAAAATAAGAGCTTTGGGATGTCTAGACTGTTGAATTTCTTGCTGAGACCCGAATCCAAACAGAGCTTGTCTTCCACTTTGAGTAATCATTAGCTGGTAATTTCTTGGGGCTGTAGGCAGCTTGTAAAGCATGTGTTGAGCCGGTGTTTTGTACTGTGGTTTAGATTAACGGAGGAAGAGTGTGGAGGAAGCCCAGGGTGACAGTGCTTTGCGAGACTATTCATTTTCATCCATTCCAGCTGGGAGCTTGCAGCCATTTTTAAAGGGACTTACAGCGGTGCACAATGGTGTAAAATGAGTCTGCTCCTTGTTCTTCATGCCTGAGAGCAAATGAAGTGTACATTCATTTTTATGCACAGAGGTCTGTCAGATGTAGGCAATTTGGTGCTAGGAAAAAGAGGACATAATAATTCTGTCAGCTCGAAAATTTGTCGTGAAAAATGCACAGTTTAGAATTAAAGTAGCAAGAAATATTTGCATTCTACTAGGGTAGACACTAGCGAGCTACCTTTGTGAACATTTGAATGGCATATGAAAATTGAAATAAAACAGCAAATTTCTCTGTCTCTTGGTGGTCCTATCCCTGAGCATATAGAAGTTTAGTATTACAGTCTTTTAAGTACTGTAAAATATTACAAGTTTAGAAGTTTTGTACATTTTATACAATCAAATCAATAGATTTTTCCTTTAGAGTCTTGTTATCCATACTGTCTCTTCATGGTAGAGAACTGTGTGGCTCTACTACACATAATATTCATATCTATATGTTATGTATGTACACCACTAGTTGCTAGAGGTCTGGAGAAAATAAGGAAAACTCTTGATTTTACACAAGACTTGGTGAAACCCCTGGGCCCTGCTGAAGCTTTCCTGGCACTAGCACTTTATGAAGATATCTTTTGTGGGATACTGGGAAACTATATCAATAGAGAGAGCTCTGGCATTCAGCTGCAAATCAAGGGACCAAGAATCAGGGCCTGACATGGATGTGGTATGGGTATGAAGGGGTATGGCTACTGATAGGAGACAAGCTTATATGGCAAAAATGTTAATTCCTCACAGCAGGGGCCAGGTTGTTGCTGGATGTCACACAAAGCAAGTCGTGCCTCAGCAGCGATGTTGCTAGCGATGTTGCTTGGTGACACGGTACCTTTAGAAACAATAGTCATTAGTACATGGTTGCTTTGGTTGGCTGCAAGGAAAGTCAACAAAACCTTTGGGACCACCACTGCAACAACAAAAAAGTGGAGGGGGATTTATCAGGTCAGTAAATGATTTGGTTCTCTTGCGTTATCATGTTAATTTTTTTTGTAGTTGTTGAAATACAACAATAGACTCACCATGGTTGCCAATCCTTGACAGTAGAACATCAAAGGTCTGGAGGATTTTTCCCCAGTATGGCTTGGCTCTGAAACTGGTCTTGGGTTTATACACTTTTGGCCTCTAGTATATGCTATGGCTATTAGTATTTATTAAAAAAAGTTGTATGATGTGTTAAACTTAAAAGCTATATGGTTCCTTTGCTCACTTAGAATCCTTATATGAACACGTTTCCATATAGTATATGGACTTCGATATTTCTGTAGTGTTTTAACAATTGTACCTTTGTAAGAAAACATTCTGAATAGTCTTCTCTTACTTTTTGAACATGAAAATAAACCATAATTGTAATTTTCTTGTTTTCTTGTTCCTGGTTATGCTCATAGACATTTAAGGGGTAAACAGATAATAATAAGCATTAGGATAATAGGCGTGAACATTAATTGTAATGGCACAATGCTGAGTTTCCATAATTATTCTCATAAGGTTATTAGTTTTCAATGTCTTATTTTGCTTTTGTGCCATTTTGCTATCAAATGAAAATAAATTACTTTTCAAATGACTTATTATGTTTCATGGGGATACAACAGTTTATGCTAACTAGCCTGGAAATTCCAAGATAAAAATAAACATAATTAAAATGTTCTTTTTCACTATCAATGTAGAGTTATATACTGAAGGCCGCCTCAGTGCAAATGCGGGGGCTTAATAGAACATTTTAATTTTCCCTTATATTCCTCTGTAGCTTTCATTTGCATAAATATGTATACACTTCTACAAATATGTAAGGAATCATAGCAAAGGGTTTGTTGTGTTGTTGGCGCATCAGAATGTGAAGTTTTGACAATCGGAAGAACTTTTCTGTATGAATGTTCCCAATTTAAGGTCTTTGGCTTAGCATGAAAATGTCTCTAGGGAGACAAAAAAATAATCCATTCAATGCAACTTCTTATGACCTTTTATTATATTCTTTACCAAAGGAAGTGTAAATAAAATTTTAAATTCATACTTCGGTGTAACTATGGCTCTTCTTGAACTCTAAACTGTTTAATAAAGCATTTAAAAAGAACCTTTTCACCAGATTTGGTGACTATAGGCAGCGGCCATAACCAATGGGCTCCTATAGTCAGCATTCTAATATGCTGTATGTAAGAGCCCAGGCCGCTGTGTAGGGCGTAAAATAGACATTATAATACTCACCCGAAGAGTCGGTGCGACGCAGACTGATTGGATGGGTGTCTCCATTCTCCGAGTGCGGCGCTTTGTCTTTTGGCCATCTTTGTCCTCCTTCTGAAGCCTGGGTGCATGACATTTCCTACGTCACCCACACAGGCCGGCATTGAGGTCCTGTGCAGGTACACTTTGATCTGCCCTGAGCAGGGCAGATCAAAGTATTGTAGGGTGCATGAGCGGGACCTCAATGCCAGTTATTGTGCATGACGTAGGATATGCCATGCACCCAGGCTTCAGAAGAAAGAGGACAGAGATGGCTGAAAGAGGAGGCACTGGACCCGGAGAACAGAGACACCCAGCCGACCAGTCTGCATCGCACAAACCATTTAGGTAAGTATTATAAAGTGATCTTTAAATTCTACACAGTGGCCTGGGTTCTTATATACAAGATGTTAGAAGGCTGTATATAAGAGCTCAGTGGTGGTGGCCGCAGCTTATTGTCACCAAATCTAGTGACAGGTTCCCTTTAACACACAGTGAGAAGACAGATACATTTCCTGCATCTATGTCATTAATCACACTTGTGTTAGGGGTACTTCACACACAGCGAGATCGCTACTGAGATCGCTGCTGAGTCACGTTTTTTGTGACCTCATTAGCGATCTCGCTGTGTGTGACACTGAGCAGCGATCTGGCCCCTGCTGTGAGATCGCTGCTTGTTACACACAGTGCTGGTTCGTTTTTTTATTGTTGCTCTCCCGCTGATAAGCACACATCGCTGTGTGTGACAGCGAGAGAGCAACAATCCTGAATGTGCAGTTGTCGCGGGCGGGGAGGAGGGTGTCAGCACTGCGCTCACCCCTCTGCTCGGGTCCGGCTGCTGCTGCTTAGTGGTGGCTCGAGCGGTGGCCCGGATCTCGGGGGGTTTCTCGAGCGGCGCTCCTCGCCCGTGAGTGAAAGCGGATTGGGTTTTGGGATATAGTCTATTGTCCGTGACGCCACCCATGGTTGTGGTGATTTGTTAGCGCCACCGCTGCTCGGTGTGGGGACCCCGGGAGTGATGGTGTGAAGCAGCAAGTTGTTGTGTTGCCCCTCCGTGGGTAGGGGTTGGTGATCCTGGGGCCCAGTGATGAGGTGGGAGATGCAGGGCTTGGTGGGCGCAGGGACGCGGGGGCAGCGCTGTGCCTTGCGGCACTGTGGTACTCACTCAGCCTGAGACGATGACACAGTTCTCGGTAAAACACACGGCTGGAAAGACGGTTCCCACGGACGGCTGCACTTGCTTTCCCCAGTAGGTGACGGTGATGTCCCTTTTCCTGCACCTAGATACGGTTGTTGGTAGCGATGGATTCCCACCGGTTACCCCACTCCCCGGCCTGGATATAAGCCGGAGGAGCCCCACTTCTCTTGCCCGCAGGCGCTGGCCCTGAGAAACTGGTGCCCTGGCGGTGGCGGTGTTCCTCCTTAATGGTTGGACTGTTGCCTTCAATCGGGACTTGGTTGTTTGGAGACAGACGTCCCCTTCACTGACAGATTTGGCAAATTATGGCGACTCCAAGCCTTGCCGGGGTCCGAGAGGCCCCTGCCCTGGTGCTGACTGTTCTTTGTACACTGCTCCAGACCGCCGGGTCACCACCCATCCGCGGTCCTTCCAGGAACCTCCGAGCAATCACCCCTCCCGACAGTCACCGCCGTCTGCTGACCTTGCTGTCTCAGTCCAGGCACACAGCCGGACTCACTTCAGGCTTTTCAAACTCTTTCTTTTCTGTCACTTTTACTCCTTTACTCCAGTTTTCTCCTTTGCTCCTCTACCACTTCACTTCCTTCTACTTTCACTTCCTTAACTCAACTCATGTTTACTCCTTCACTTCCCTAACTGATCTGCCTGGTTCTTCCCACCTCCAGAGCTGTGAACTCCTCGGTGGGCGGAGCCAACCGCTGGCCCACCCCCTGGTGTGAACATCAGCCTCTGGAGGAAGGCAACAAGGATTTTTGGGTTAGCTGATGTGCCTAACTGGGGTGTAGGGTGTGGTGGTGTGATGACCTGTGACCCCTGGCTTGCCCAGGGCGTCACATTCCCCCTTAGCAAAATGCAGACCGTCCGCGGGCTGCCCGTCCAACACCGGTTTTATTTTTCTGTAAAGGCATAAAAGGTATTACGGTAACATATTTACATTTTTAATACTTCTTCCCATAACGGGAGGCACTTTACTTAAATGTTGCAAACGGTTTACGGTTACGGTTTCCGCTCTCTCCCACCCAAGCAACCTGGCCCTGATGCTGCCCCTAAAACCCAGGCAGCACCCCTTGTCCCCAAGTCCAGCACAAGTTACCCGAGCGGGATCTGTCCTTCCCCTCCAGAGGGTAGCCACCGGTCCCTGTGGTGGCTGGGCCCCAGCCGGCTCTACTGCGGGCCCTCCCTCCAACCTGCCTCTCCGGAGGCGGCATTACGGAAACGGTAACGGCAAACAACTTATTTACAAGCCACTAACGTTTGTGGTTGCCCTGCAAGTTCACGGGCTTGTCCATGAGCAGTTCCTCATGCAAACTTTTTAAACGGTCCCCACGGGGACAACGGTGCCGGCAACGGCCGGTTTCCTCAATCACGGTAGGACAATCAGGTTACTGTTCGGTAATCTTTTTCATCATTTTTCAATAAACTTTTCAAACTTTCAAACACTTTTAAACATAAACTCAGCGGTGGTCCCAACGGGGACTGGACAACGGTGCTCCGCTGCCCTACTCCGGGTAGCCGGCTTCATCCGAGGGAGGGGGTGCAGAACCCACTCGGCTCTCCTGGCTGCCTCTTAGTTTTACGTCCAGGGCAAACCACCCCCTCTCTCCACAGTGCCGGGTGTACTGTATAATATTGCCCGGCATTAGGTTACGGCCGGGATGTTCTTCAGGCGGGTGGGCATTCACATCCCGCCGGGCTACAAACACTTCGGCCTCCAGGCCCGGTTCATAGATAAACCCGTAGCCCCGGCGGACATCAAACCGCCTCACCTGCCCCACGTACAGCGGGCCCCGGACACGGAACGTGGCCTGGCGGAGATTCTCCTTCTCCCTTATCGCTCGGGCCACCAGCTCGGCCTTCTTTTTCTCCCGTTCACCGATCTCTAGGCCCAACGGTACCGGCTCCCTATCCCAATATGGCGCTGCTGCGAGCTCCGGCGCACGGGTCGGGCCCCGCGGGACATTCTGGACGTTGCCCACTGTCAGGAATCTGGGCGGCGGGTCCCGCGGTGTCTTGGCCTTGGGCGCTGCCTTACAGCAACAACCCGGCGCTACCTCAGCCGAGGTGTGGGGGACGGGCATAGGGGCTTTCCGCTGCTGGGCCTTCGGCTCGGAGAAGGTCATCAGCTCCGGCTCGGGGGACTTTTCAGGGGATGCCTCCGGTTCAGTCTTTGGGACCTTCCATGGCAACACCTCCTGTCGACTACGGGCTCCGGCTACAGGTCGGCCCGCCTGGGCGGGGACGCTGGGTATTGCTACTGGTTGCGGTGGTAGCAGGCCTAATGGCGGGGTCACGGCCTGCGGGATGGGGGGCGAGGGAGGCAGCGGGGGGAGAGGGCTTGGACCGGGTCCCGCAGCCGCGATGACCGGACCTTCCAGGGCATCGGGGCGTGGGTCACTCACCCTCCCTTCCTCCGCTTCCTCCTCGCGTCTCCGCACGGCTGCTATAACGTCCGCCATGTCAGTCTCCCACTCCTCCATGAGGAGCTGCATCTTGACCTGCAGCCGTTGGTAGAGCTGCGCGGTCCGGATCTCCACCCACGCCGCGGTCCCAGGCGCAGGGGCTACGGTGTCACGGGATGGCATCCACATGTTGCTGGCGGCTTTTCCCAGGAACAAGATGTCTGCAGAGTCCTGGCGTCCCTGCTTTTATAACTGCGTCTACATGCAGCCAGCCGCCATCGCGTCCCCCCTAGCTTCTTTCCGGCCCCTCCTCTCTCGGGGCGGGGCTTTGGCCTTCGCGCCTCTGCTACTCGAGAAGACGCTCGAGCGGGAACTTTTCGTGCCAAAGATGGCGGCTTCTGAAATTTTTCTGCCGGACACCTCCGGCGGTAACAAGGCGCACCTCTACCAGACGGCAGAGCGGTAAGATCCTGTTCGTGACGCCAAGTTGTCGCGGGCGGGGAGGAGGGTGTCAGCACTGCGCTCACCCCCCTGCTCGGGTCCGGCTGCGGCTGCTCAGTGGTGGCTCGAGTGGTGGGCCGGATCCCGGGGGTTCTCGAGCAGCGCTCCTCGCCCGTGAGTGAAAGGGGATTGGGTTTTGGGATATAGTCTATTGTCCGTGATGCCACCCACGGTTGTGGTGATTTGTTAGCACCACCGCTGCTCGGTGTGGGGACCCCGGGAGTGATGGTGTGAAGCAGCAAGTTGTTGTGTTGCCCCTCCGTGGGTAGGGGTTGGTGATCCTGGGGCCCAGTGATGAGGTGGGAGATGCAGCGCTTGGTGGGCGCAGGGACGCGGGGGCAGCGCTGTGCCTTGCGGCACTGTGGTACTCACTCAGCCTGAGACGATGACACAGTTCTCGGTAAAACACACGGCTGGAAAGACGGTTCCCACGGACGGCTGCACTTGCTTTCCCCAGTAGGTGACGGTGATTTTCCTTTTCCTGCACCTAGATACGGTTGTTGGTAGCGATGGATTCCCACCGGTTACCCCACTCCCCGTCCTGGATATAAGCCGGAGGAGCCCCACTTCTCTTGCCCGCAGGCGCTGGCCCTGAGAAACTGGTGCCCTGGCGGTGGCGGTGTTCCTCCTTAATGGTTGGACTGTTGCCTTCAATCGGGACTTGGTTGTTTGGAGACAGACGTCCCCTTCACTGACGGATTTGGCAAATTATGGCGACTCCAAGCCTTGCCGGGGTCCGAGAGGCCCCTGCCCTGGTGCTGACTGTTCTTTGTACACTGCTCCAGACCGCTGGGTCAGCACCCGTCCGCGGTCCTTCCAGGAACCTCCGAGCAATCACCCCTCCAGACAGTCACCGCCGTCTGCTGATCTTGCTGTCTCAGTCCGGGCACACAGCCGGACTCACTTCAGGCTTTTCAAACTCTTTCTTTTCTGTCACTTTTACTCCTTTACTCCAGTTTTCTCCTTTGCTCCTCTACCACTTCACTTCCTTCTACTTTCACTTCCTTAACTCAACTCATGTTTACTCCTTCACTTCCCTAACTGATCTGCCTGGTTCTTCCCGCCTCCAGAGCTGTGAACTCCTCGGTGGGCGGAGCCAACCGCCTGGCCCACCCCCTGGTGTGAACATCAGCCTCTGGAGGAAGGCAACAAGGATTTTTGGGTTAGCTGATGTGCCTAACTAGGGTGTAGGGTGTGGTGGTGTGATGACCTGTGACCCCTGGCTTGCCCAGGGCGTCACACAGGGAGCAGGAGCCGGCGTCTGACAGCCTGCGGTAAGCTGTAACCAAGGTAAACATCGGGTAACCAAGGTGGTTACCCGATATTTACCTTCGTTACCAGCCTCCGCAGCTCTCACGCTGCCAGTGCCGGCTCCTGCTCCCTGCACACGATAAGTTAGGCTATGTGCGCACGTTGCGTACTAGCCCAGCACCGTAAAAGGTGCGCTTCAGAGCGCAGCTGAAAAGCTCCGTTCTGAAGCGCATGGTGCCGGCGAGAACGTGCGCTCTGCCTGCAGCTCCTGCCATAGACAGAGCAGGGGCTGCCGGCAAATTGCAGGAAAGAAGTGACATGTCACTTCTTTTTACGCAGCGCTTCGGCAGTAGCCGAACCGCTGCGCTCTAAAACGCCACGTGCGCTCGGCCCCTGCACAATCTCCATAGACTGTGCAGGGGACGCAGGACGCATGCAGTTACGCTGCGCTACAAAGCGCAGCGTAACTGCATGAATTTACGCAATGTGCGCACATAGCCTTAAGCGGTGTGAGCTGGTAACTAAGGTAAACATCGGGTAACCATACCCGATGTTTACTTTAGTTACTAGTGTCCGCAGCTTCCAGACGCCAGCTCCGTGCAAGTGCAGCGTCGCTTGCAAGTCGCTGCTGGCTGGGGGCTGGTCACTGGTCGCTGGTGAGATCTGCCTGTTTGACAGCTCACCAGCGACCATGTAGTGATGCAGCTGGCTGGGGGCTGATCACTGGTCGCTGGTGAGATCTACCTGTTTGACAGCTCACCAGCGACCATGTAGCGATGCAGCAGCGATCCTGACCAGGTCAGATCGCTGGTCGGATTGCTGCTGCATCGCTAAAGTGTGAAGGTACCCTTAGTAATCACACTCATGTCTGCTGTGCTCAAACAACTTGTAATCCATTTGCAGTGAGATCAGATCAGGCTATCATCATGTGTCAGGGTATGTGCGCACATTGCATTCTGTGCAGTTCGAAAAAGAACGCACCCTCTACAACTGTAAACACTGCGTTGTCAAAAAAATGCAGCCAAAACGCATGCATTTTGCATGCGTTTTGCATGCGTTTTGCATGCATTTTGCATGCGTTTTGGATGCATTTTTTGCAGTGCGGTCCCACAGCAATTGAGCTCTGCTCCATGCCCGCTGACAACAGACACAAACAGAGTCGCGTGATGAGACTGAAGTCGGATGAACTTTATCCGACTTCATTGTCATAGCGCAGCTCTGTCTGTGTGTCCCGTCCTGATTAGTGGTCACCCGTGAAGGACTCACCGGTGACCGCAAATTCCCTGAGTGACTGAATTGAGCAGCGTGATCAGCGCTCCCATCACTCAGGTTACCCGCGGCCACAGCCGGGTAACCTGAGTGACGGCACCGCTGATCACTTTAGTCACTCGGGCGACTTGCTGTCACAGTTGGAGGATCCAGCGGTGGCCGCGGGTAACCTTACTGACGTCATCGCTGATCGTGCGGCTCACTTCAGTTGCTGCGTGGAGCTGACAGAGAGCGGTCGTGGTCTGTGGCCGCTCCTATCAGCTTCATGTATCAGAGCTGAGAGCGTCGTGGGACGTTGTGTGGATTACGCCGGACCTGGATCAGTGTTTGGGGATTAATAAAGTGATGAAAGAGGGTGTTTTTTTGTCTTTTATTCCAAATAAAGGATTTTTTTGGGTGTGTGTGTTTATTTTCTTTAACTTACAGGTTAATCATGGAAGGTATCTCGGGGAGACGCCTGCCATGATTAACCTAGGACTTAGTGGCAGCTATGGGCTGCCATTAACTCCTTATTACCCCGATTGACACCACACCAGGACAATTCAGGATGAGCCGGGTAGAGTCCCGGGACTGTCGCATCTAATGGATGCGGCAATTCCGGACGGCTGCTGGCTGATATTGTTAGGCTGGGGGGCTCCCCATAACGTGGAGATCCCCATCCTGAGAATACCAGCCTTCAGCCGTGTGGCTTTACCCTGGCTGGTATCAATGTTTGGGCGGACCGCACGCCGGTTTTTTTAATTATTTATTTATTTTACTGTACGATATAGACCCGCCCACTGGTGGCTATGATTGGTTGCAGTGAGACAGCTGTCACTCAGCGTGGGGACGTGTCTGACTGCAACCAATCATAGGCGCCGGTGGGTGAGGAAAGCAGGGAATACAAGATGGAATAATGATCGGCTGGCATTTTAAAAAGAGGAAAAGACGCCGGAGCTTTGTTACAGCCATGCAGCGCCGCGCTGATGATCGGGGATCAGTGAGTATGGGAGAGGGGGAGAGACCGACCGACAGACAGAGAGAGGGACAGACAGAGAGGGAGAGACCAATGGACAGAGAGAGAGACAGACAGACAGAGCAACCAACTAACAGAGAAAGAGACCGACAGACAGAGGGAGATTGACCGACATTGACAGACAGAGATTGACTGACATCGACAGAGAGAGACTGAAAAGACCCGCGTTTTGCTTGTCAAAAAAGCATGCGGAACGCAACAAAAATACAGTCCAGGTGCATTTTAGATGCGTTTTGACCCACATCATTGATTTCAATGGGTAGAGAACGCAGCTACAACGCACAAAAGAGGTGACATGCTGCTTTTTTTTCTGCAGCGATTTTTGGCATCCAAAACGCTGCGTTTAAAAATGCAGCGTGCGCATTGAATTTTCAGACTTCTCATAGACTTTGCTGGGGAAGCAGAATGCATGCAATTTGGCACTGAAACGCTGCAGTTCAAAATGCAGCGTTAATGCGGGAGAAAACGCAATGTGCACACATAGCCTCACACAAAAGTAACCTGACTGTTTTGCACTACTCCTGTGTGAAATCTAATGGGATCCTACTCTGATCTCACTGGAGAGAGATTACAAATTGAGCACAACAGATATGTGTGTTTACCAACACCTGTAAGCTCTCATCTTAGGACATTGTAGGAGTAAAGGCAGTACAGCAAAGGTGGCTTGTTAAGAAAGCCATGGAACCCATAGGGTGGAGGGGCGACATGACTAGAGGGAAGGGAAGGAGTGATGGGGTTAATGGAAACAGGAATGGTTTGTTTATAAGGCAGAATAAAAGGGATTGGTGGGTAGGAGGAGTTCCCTGGAGGAAGAGGTGGGACAGTTGAGGGGTGTAAGTAAAGGACTTTGACTTACCCCCTCTCTCTTGACTTCCGGATATGGAACGATCTGACTGGAGAGGTTCCTATAAGGTGTCAGGACGTCACCTTCTATTTCTCCATGGAGGAGTGGGAGTATTTAGAAGGACACAAAGATCTGTACAAGGACGTCATAAGGGAGGTTCCCCAGCCCCTCACATCACCAGACTTCCGGATATGGAACGATCCGGACGTGCGACAGGATGGCTGCTACCCGGGACCAGCGGATTCATCATGGCAGTGCACGGGCCCCTGGCAGCGCGGTCCCACGCCTTGGCTGTTGGGGGTTAACCCGTTGGCACTTTCCCCTCGCTCCCCTGTCAGCTGCGGGCGGCGTCCCCCCTCCCTCATATCTCAGGTACTTGCCGTGTGCGGGGGGAGCGAGGAGGAGATGTGAGAGCCCCTTCGGGGACCCTCCGCGGTAGGACGTGGGCAGGGCAGTACTCAGCTGCTGCTCCGGCCGCGGGAGGAATCTCCGTCCGGGCCGCGGCAGCCGGGAGGGGGGCGTGGCTTGTCTGCGGCCTATTTCCGGTCCGAGCCGCGGCCTGGATTGCTGGATGCGGCGGCTCCCGGACGGGGAGAGCGCCCGGCGGTGACAGAGGCCAGCTTTACCCCTCGCGGACGGTGGGGGGGGGAGGGCCGCGGAGCTGCAGCCAGTGGTGGGTCCGGCACCAGGGCAGGCGGGCCTGGGGCGACGGGTGCCCAGGAGGCGTCGGTGAGTGGGGGTGACGGCAGGGGCCCTGCGGTTTCTGCTTGGTCACCCAGATCAGGTTGCAGCTCCCGGCCGCGGCGGTCTCCCCCAGGAGGGGGAGGGCCCAGCGGACAGAGGCTTTCATGGGGCCCAGGAGGGCTGGATGCGGCGGCTCCTGGCCAGGAGAGCGCCCGGCGAGGACGGAGGCCAGCGTTACCCCCCTTCCCCCGTGGGTGGAGGGGGGGTGGCCGGGGGGCTGCAGCCAGCAAGGGGTCCGGCACCAGGGCAGGCGAGCCTGGTGCGACGGATGCCCGGGAGGCGTCGGTACGTGGGGGTGACGGCGGGGACCCTGCGGTCCCCGCCTGGTCACCCAGAGCAGGCGTGCAGCTCCCGGCAGCGGCGGTCTCCCCCAGGGGGGCGAGGACCCGGCGGACGGATGCCTTCTGGGCCCAGGTGGGCAGGAGGCTGGCGGCTCTGGATGGGAGTCTGCTGGCAGCGGGTCGGGCCACAGGTACCCCCTGTCCTTGCAGGCAGCAGGGGGGGGTCGGGCCAGAAGATGAGGCCCGCGGTGGCAGCCCGTGGGTCGGGACGGTTTCCGGGGTTGTCGCCGCGGGACAGAAGATGGAGCTTGGAGGATGGTGCCCACGCGGCGTACCAGGAGGACGGCCGTGGTGGTGGCAGCGCTTCGGCGGCGTCTGCATTACATGAGCCAGAGGCGGTCGGCTCCAGCGAGGAGGAGGAGGAGGAAGCAGCGACGGAAGAATCAGACGTCTGGATGGCGTGACTTTTATTCCAGGATACGCCGGGTCGCGGTCGGGTGAGACGGCCGTGGATTCGGCAGGGTTGGGGCGCAGTTGGTGGGGGGGGGCGGCTGCGGACACGGCAGCGCCGAGTGGGTTTGTGTTTTGACAAGGTATGGGGTTTACTGCAGTGGTGTATACGGTTGTGGAGAGTGCGCATGCACCGCCGGCGGCATGGACGGGATCGGTGGTTAGTAGGCGCAGGTGCGGCAGGCAGAGTGAGGGCGCATGAGGCGGCAGGGGAGCATTTTCGGGCAGAGGCGGCAAGGGCTGTGACAGAGTGAGTGGTGAGGAGCGAAGAGGGGGATGAGGTGGTGCATTGGGCTGACAGTGGTCAAGTGTGAGAGTTATGGGTGCTTCAAAGGCCCGTTGGGGGGGGGCTCACTTGCTGGAGGATGTGAGGGATAAGATTTGAATGGGGGAACGTGTAGCAATAGTTTCGCTGCTGCTCCCCCTGGAACAGTTTCACCTGGATTAGGTTAAGCCAAGTGATTCCAGGAAGGATAAGTAGAGGGAGGGGAGCGCCGGTGGAGGCTCACCCCTCGTACATTTGCAACGTGGCTGCGGGCATTTGCGTTTTTGGCAAGGGTATCGGGGGAAGGAATTGGGTAATTGGTTCGGCATGGTTCGGTTATATGGATCCATTTGGGGTGGCTTGTTTAGGTCATATGGCGGTTTAGTCTGGCTTCAGTACGCCGTGTAATTTCAGCAAGGGAAGGTGTTGCGTGCCAGTATGCGGTAGGAGCATACGGGCACATCCTTATGGCTGCAGTGGATGGCGGCTCCTAGTCAGCCCCCCCCCTTTTGGGGGGTAGTTGGCTGTTCGGGGCGTGGAACCCCGGCGACACGGTCGATGAGGGTTTTTTGGGGGGAATAGAATGATGGGTGGTGCAGATTTGGCGCGGACGGTTGTCTTAAGCATACGTGTTGGGTTGTGGTAAGGAACATAGTAATTCTGCGTCTTTCTATTTATATTGGTGGATCTTTGCCTCCTTATTGGAAGTTTGTGCTGGGCTAGGGGACACCTGGTGGTTGTCAGTGGAAAGAGGGGTCAGGACGTGGCTTTGGGCAGGATGGGTGGGCCATTCGGGGCCCTCCTTGTCATGATTGGGTTTCTCTGTTGGTGGGTAGTGCCGGAAATGAGCTGTATATAGATGTATATATTTCGGCTTGTTCAAAACGTATCTTATCTGGAGGAGTCATCGGTGTATGCCTGCTTGGCTCCAGAATTGTCGGCGGTTTATTATGTGACGTTGGACAGAGGGTGGGATTTGGTAAAGGCGGTGAGCCGTGGAGCATTGATGGCAAAGGTGGATTTGGAGGCGGCATTTAGGTTGTTACTGGTCCACCCTGCTAGCTAGCAGTTCTGGTGCTGCGGTGGGGAGGGGAGTTATTATTATGCTGATCGGTGGGGGCTAATGGGTTTTGTCCCATTTTATGTTCCGTTGGGGGCGGTTATTTCTTGGTGGAGTGGTTTGTGCGTGGTGTGTCCCAGCTTACACCTCTTATTCATTATAGGTTGATTCTCTTTACATCGGGTTGGCAGGTTGATGATTCGTTGAGGTTGTTTGTTTCATTGCAGATGGTGGTGGATACTCTTTTGGGCCTGTTGGCACAGGCGAAGACTGAGGGTCCAACGCCAGTGATACAGTTTGTGGGGGATAAAGTTTGATGTTATGGTCAGAGAGGTAGGATTCGTGGGTAATGGTGTGGTCCTATGGGCTGCGATAGAGGCAGTTAGGTCAGCTAAGACGGTGCGGTTTCAGGCGGTGCAGTCTTTGCAGGGGCGGTCGAACCACGGGTGCAGAGTTACGCCACTGGGGGGCGTGTCTGCTGGATGGCTGGCGATGGCTGCGCCAAGGGTGCAGCCATCGGATCATTTGTGTGTGGTCACGAAGGAGATCAATGACGATCTGATGGTGTAGGAGGTTTTTTCTTACGGCGATTTAGTGGCCGCGGATTGTGGCTGGGTAAGGTGGTGCCTGATGGAACGTAGCTGCGGTACTCGGATGCAGCGGGTCCAGTTGGTTTTCTGGTTGGGCATTGTGGGGTAGCGCTTCCAATCGGTGGTAGTAGTCGGGTTGGGGAGGTTGGCAGTTTTTCCAAGAGGAAGGTGTGCTGTCATTCTGACTATCAGTTGGTGGAGAATTCGATTAATAGTTGGTTTGCTAATCCTGGGGCCAAGGGTGGCGTACTTGCGACAGTTGGTTTCGCAATTGTATGCGTTTAAAAAAAAAAAAAAAAAAAATGGTATGCGTGGCGCAACCAGTACTGGGGTTCGCCAAGGGAATAGCAGCTGCTTTGTTTCCTTCCAGTTCTGCAGGTCTCGGGAGTTGAGGCCGCGTAACAGACGAGGTGGGCACGGTGTGTCCTGAGGGCTTGTGGAGTCTGGTGTGGCTGTGTTGGGGAGCGGCTCGGTGCCCAGTGACTGAGGTTATTTGGGGCTGATATCCAGAAGTGTGGGTGGCGCGGATAACGTTGTTTGGGACAATGTGTGAAGAAGGCCCGGTGGAGTATTTGGTGGGGGCGTTGGCAGTGGTGATTAACGGTTTTCAGGCTGCTAGGCCGGCGTCAGCAGTGGAGCAGAGGGTGGCGGCTGTGGCTGTCTTGTTGAGGATTAGATGTGGAGAGATGTTTTCGCAGGATCTTAGTGCGCGGCAGGCCTTGAAGGGTTTGGTCGTAAGGGTGTGAGGCAGCGGGATACAAGGGTCCGTCTCCGTTGTTTTGTGGCAGCGTTTGGTGAGTGGTTTGTGGTGGCTATGTTCATCTGAGCACGAGCAGGTTTTGTTTCCCTTGTCCAAAACGGTTTGTGTTAGCCTTTTGGGAGGCTTTGAGATTGTGGGGTTGGTCAGCCCATCTACGGTTAGGAGCGGAGGTTGGATGTTGGAGGATGTGTCCGAGGTGGTGCAGTGGGTTGAGCGCCGGCTTTGTCGCTCACCGAATCAGATTAGGCGGGTGGTGAAGGTTGGTGTTGTTATACGCGGTCCCGGGTGCGGAATTTATGTTGTGAGGACGCCCAGGATCATTATTGTGTCGCGTTTGTTAAGGTACCATTTTGTGGCAGCGCTGCAGACTGGATTGCAGGTGGCGGGGGTGGGCGCCCGGAATACTACGGGTCGTCTTCCTTCTGGATTGGGCTTCCACGGAGGCCCCTCGGTGGGCTCAGAAAAGGGGTGGTGAGAAGTATTGGGAGGTGGGAGTCCTCTTGTTTCGGTGTTACGTTGGCCTCAGTTGTTATCGGGTTAAGGCCAATGGGGGCGTTTGAGTCTTTTGGGAGTGGAATGGGTTGGCGTAACAGGTTGGTGTTATCTGTGGGTTTATAACCTCTGGGTTTTGTGGTGAGGGTGTGCCTCATTTGGATATTTGGGCATTCGTTGGTTCTCGGGGCCTCGACGGTCTGAGGCTCGCCCAAATTTTGCCAGTGGGGTCTGGACGGGTCGATGGTACTGGTCCAGTGAGTGGGAGGCAGCGATTAGGTATCTCGAGAAGTTATTTATGAATGTTTTAAAAAAAAAAAAAAAATTGTTGGTTTGTTGCATTGTGGAAGACATACCCGGGCTTAATCGTGGGGTAGTTTTTGATAGTGTGACCGGTTTGGAATGGCGTGTGGCTTGTGCGGTAGGCAGTATCAATCGAGCCTTTATTGGGGGGCGGCGCCTAAAGTTGGTGGCGCTGAACTGGTGGTTTTGGTGATGCGATGGGGGTGCATCTTAACGTTCTTGGTGCTGTTTGTGGACGCTGGGATTGCGTGGAGGTGTGGTACAAGCTTTTGGTGTGTGGCGGGTCCAGGCCACGTAAGGAGTCACGTGCCCTGTCCTGTGGCGGGGGGTAGGTCTGGTCCAGAGGCGGTTGAAGGCAATGGTAACTGGACAGAGAGACACCATCTTGGTATGGTGGCTCCAGGTTCCGGGATGTTGCAGGCACGGGGTTCTGCAAAGTTGGAGGGTTAATCCGTAGGTGATTAATACCTCATCTCTGGGTCGGTGTGTTGCGGCCAGGGATACTGGGGTGAGAAGTGGTTCCTGGACTGGGCCTACTCAGGGTTGTATATTTACTGTATTGGTTACTGTGTTACCTATTGTTATTTGTTGGGGTCGCCCGTTGGACGGCGCCCCCTTGTGTTAGTATGTAAATAATAGGTAATAAAGGCTGCTGTGGCCAATTTTAAACCAAGTCACATGCAGTTCGTGTATTATTTACAGATGGTATTGGTGGGTAACACACATACAGCACGACTGGAGAATCCTTCCTCAATGGTCAAGAAAGCCATGGAACCCATAGGGTGGAGGGGCGACATGACTAGAGGGAAGGGAAGGAGTGATGGGGTTAATGGAAACAGGAATGGTTTGTTTATAAGGCAGAATAAAAGGGATTGGTGGGTAGGAGGAGTTCCCTGGAGGAAGAGGTGGGACAGTTGAGGGGTGTAAGTAAAGGACTTTGACTTACCCCCTCTCTCTTGACTTCCGGATATGGAACGATCCCCGCCCACCCTCCCTTGTGTTTAATACCGAGGGGAATTTTGTCTGGGTTGTTTCTTTGTCACAGCAGCGGGGGGTAGGTCTGGTCCAGAGGCGGTTGAAGGCAATGGTAACTGGACAGAGAGACACCATCTTGGTATGGTGGCTCCAGGTTCCGGGATGTTGCAGGCACGGGGTTCTGCAAAGTTGGAGGGTTAATCCGTAGGTGATTAATACCTCATCTCTGGGTCGGTGTGTTGCGGCCAGGGATACTGGGGTGAGAAGTGGTTCCTGGACTGGGCCTACTCAGGGTTGTATATTTACTGTATTGGTTACTGTGTTACCTATTGTTATTTGTTGGGGTCGCCCGTTGGACGGCGCCCCCTTGTGTTAGTATGTAAATAATAGGTAATAAAGGCTGCTGTGGCCAATTTTAAACCAAGTCACATGCAGTTCGTGTATTATTTACAGATGGTATTGGTGGGTAACACACATACAGCACGACTGGAGAATCCTTCCTCAATGGTCATGAAAGGAGATATTAGGGATGAGCGAATGTATTTGCCACTATTCGGTATCCGATGGATAAGAAGCTATTCGCACCATTCGGTATCCGACAAATAAAACATCTGCTCCTATACTTTCATTTTAATTTCTGACTTCCTGGTGCCTGTTTTCCAGCCAATGAACACATTTGTTATTGCTTGCCCTCAAAGTAACGCAGCAGCCATCTTTGTTGCGGTGTTACTGTGATTGGCTTGGCCGCACTGCGGCACAGGGGCTATATAAGCCAGCAGCCATTTTATGAACACGCAGTCATAGGGAGCTGGCGGTATAGATAGACTGTACTGTGTGCGGGAGGGCGTTTGTAGATCCAACTAATAAATAGTCCTTCTAAAGGCTGAAGACAGTGTCCATTAGCTGCTAGCAGCTCCATAAATCGCCAGACCGCAAACCTATGAATGCATACCCAGCTATAGGGCCAGTGACAGTTCAGTGCATTTTGTTGCGTTCTGCATACTTTTTTGACAAACAGAACACAGGACTTTCGTTCTCTCTCTCTCTGTCTCTCTCTATCTCTGCCTGTCTGTCTCTCCCTCTTCCCCCCTCTGTCATACTCACCGATCACTGACCGATCACCGCCACGGCGCTGCATGGCTGTCACACTGCTTCGGTGGCGTGTCCTGTTTTTGAAAATGCCGGCTGCTCATTATTCCATCTTGTATTCACTGCTTCCCCCGCCCACCGGCACCTATGATTGGTTGCATTCAGACAAGCCACCACACTGAGTGACAGCTTTCTCACTGCAACCAATCACAGCCACAGGTGGGCGGGTCTATGTTGTGCAGTAAAATAAATAAATAAATAATTTTAAAAAAATGACGTGCAGTCCCTTCCAATTTTGATACCAGCAAAGGTGAAGGCTTATATTCTCAGGATGGGGAACCCCATCTTATGGGAAGCCCCCCAGCCTAAAAATATCAAACAGCCGCCATTAGATGCGACAGTCATCAGCGATGACGTCACTCAGGTTACCCTGATCAAGCGGCTCACTTCAGTCACTCAGGCAATTTGCGGTTACCAGTGAGTCCTTCACCTGTGGTCGCAAATCAGGCCGCGGCACACAGACTGAGCCGCGCGATGATAATAAAGTAGGGTGAATGCTCTATGGGGATATAGCAGAGCCGAGTGGGACCACACTGTCAAAAATGCATACAAAATGCTTTGAAAATGCATCCAAAATGCAGCGTTTTGGAAGCTTTTTGAAATGCACATGCAGTGCAAAGCATAAGGAAGGGAACGTGAATGAGCAGAGCTGCAGTGTAAAGCATGAGGAAGGGAATGTGAATAAGCAGAGCTGCAGTGTAAAGCATGGGGAAGGGAACGTGAATGAACAGAGATGCAGTGTAAAGCATGA
This sequence comes from Anomaloglossus baeobatrachus, assembly GCF_048569485.1. Taxonomy (NCBI): domain Eukaryota; kingdom Metazoa; phylum Chordata; class Amphibia; order Anura; family Aromobatidae; genus Anomaloglossus; species Anomaloglossus baeobatrachus. Next base: position 389,141,985 of record NC_134354.1, on the reverse strand, counting down.
GGAAGGAATTGTGAATGAGCAGAGCTGCAGTGTAAAGCATGAGGAAGGAATTGTGAATGAGCAGAGCTGCAGTGTAAAGCATGAGGAAGGAATTGTGAATGAGCAGAGCTGCAGTGTAAAGCATGAGGAAGGGAATGGGAACGAGCAGAGTTGCAGTGTAAAGCATGAGAAAGGGAACGTGAATGAGCAGAGCTGCAGTGTAAAGCATGAGGAAGGGAACGTGAATGAACAGAGCTGCAGTGTAAAGCATGAGGAAGGAAATATGAATGAGCAGAGCTGCAGTGTTTAAGCATGAGTAAGGGAACATGAATGAGCAGAGCTGCAGTGTAAAGCATGAGTAAGGGAACATGAATGAGCAGAGCTGCAGTGTAAAGCATGAGGAAGGGAATGTGAATGAGCAGAGCTGCAGTGTAAAGCATAAGGAAGGGAACGGTAATGAGCAGAGCTGCAGTGTAAAGCATGAGGAAGGGAATGTGAATGAGCAAAGCTGCAGTGTAAATCATGAGGAAGGGAACGTGAATGAGCAGAGCTGCAGTGTAAAGCATGAGGAAGGGAATGTGAATGAACAGAGATGCAGTGTAAAGCATGAGGAAGGAATTGTGAATGAGTAGAGCTGCAGTGTAAAGCATGAGGAAGGGAATGGGAACGAGCAGAGTTGCAGTGTAAAGCATGAGAAAGAGAACGTGAATGAGCAGACCTGCAGTGTAAAGCATGAGGAAGGGAATGTGAATAAGCAGAGCTGCAGTGTAAAGCATGAGGAAGGGAAAGTGAATGAACAGAGCTGCAGTGTAAAGCATGAGGAAGGAAATATGAATGAGCAGAGCTGCAGTGTTTAAGCATGAGTAAGGGAACATGAATGAGCAGAGCTGCAGTGTAAAGCATGAGGAAGGGAATGTGAATAAGCAGAGCTGCAGTGTAAAGCATGAGGAAGGGAAAGTGAATGAACAGAGCTGCAGTGTAAAGCATGAGGAAGGAAATATGAATGAGCAGAGCTGCAGTGTTTAAGCATGAGTAAGGGAACATGAATGAGCAGAGCTGCAGTGTAAAGCATGAGGAAGGGAATGTGAATGTGCAGAGCTGCAGTGTAAAGCATGAGGAAGGAAGCGTGAATGAGCAGAGCTGCAGTGTAAAGCATAAGGAAGGGAACGGGAATGAGCAGAGCTGCAGTGTAAAGTATGAGGAAGGGAACGTGAATGAGCAGAGCTGCAGTGTAAATCATGAGGAAGGGAACGTGAATGAGCAGAGCTGCAGTGTAAAGCATGAGGAAGGGAACGTGAATAAGCAGAGCTCCAGTGTAAAGCATGAGGAAGGAATTGTGAATGAGCAGAGCTGCAGTGTAAAGCATGAGGAAGGGAATGTGAATGAGCAGACCTGCAGTGTAAAGCATGAGGAAGGGAATGTGAATAGGCAGAGCTGCAGTGTAAGGCATGAGGAAGGGAACGTGAATGAATAGAGCTGCAGTGTAAAGCATGAGGAAGGAAATGTGAATGAACAGAGCTGCAGTGTTTAAGCATGAGTAAGGGAACATGAATGAGCAGAGCTGCAGTGTAAAGCATGAGGAAGGGAATGTGAATGAACAGAGCTGCAGTGTTTAAGCATGAGGAAGGGAACATGAATGAGCAGAGCTGCAGTGTAAAGCATGAGGAAGGGAATGTGAATGAGCAGGGCTGCAGTGTAAAGCATGAGGAAGGGAATGTGAATGAGCAGAGCTGCAGTGTAAAGCATAAGGAAGGGAACGGGAATGAGCAGAGCTGCAGTGTAAAGCATGATGAAGGGAATGTGAATGAGCAGAGCTGCAGTGTAAAGCATGAGGAAGGAAGCGTGAATGAACAGAGCTGCAGTATAAAGCAAGCATAAGGAAGGGAACGTAAATGAGCAGAGCTGCAGTGTAAAGCATGAGGAAGGGAAAGTGAATGAACAGAGCTGCAGTGTAAAGCATGAGGAAGGAAATATGAATGAGCAGAGCTGCAGTGTTTAAGCATGAGTAAGGGAACATGAATGAGCAGAGCTGCAGTGTAAAGCATGAGGAAGGGAATGTGAATGTGCAGAGCTGCAGTGTAAAGCATGAGGAAGGAAGCGTGAATGAGCAGAGCTGCAGTGTAAAGCATAAGGAAGGGAACGGGAATGAGCAGAGCTGCAGTGTAAAGTATGAGGAAGGGAACGTGAATGAGCAGAGCTGCAGTGTAAATCATGAGGAAGGGAACGTGAATGAGCAGAGCTGCAGTGTAAAGCATGAGGAAGGAATTGTGAATGAGCAGAGCTGCAGTGTAAAGCATGAGGAAGGAATTGTGAATGAGCAGAGCTGCAGTGTAAAGCATGAGGAAGGGAATGGGAACGAGCAGAGTTGCAGTGTAAAGCATGAGAAAGGGAACGTGAATGAGCAGAGCTGCAGTGTAAAGCATGAGGAAGGGAACGTGAATGAACAGAGCTGCAGTGTAAAGCATGAGGAAGGAAATATGAATGAGCAGAGCTGCAGTGTTTAAGCATGAGTAAGGGAACATGAATGAGCAGAGCTGCAGTGTAAAGCATGAGTAAGGGAACATGAATGAGCAGAGCTGCAGTGTAAAGCATGAGGAAGGGAATGTGAATGAGCAGAGCTGCAGTGTAAAGCATAAGGAAGGGAACGGTAATGAGCAGAGCTGCAGTGTAAAGCATGAGGAAGGGAATGTGAATGAGCAAAGCTGCAGTGTAAATCATGAGGAAGGGAACGTGAATGAGCAGAGCTGCAGTGTAAAGCATGAGGAAGGGAATGTGAATGAACAGAGATGCAGTGTAAAGCATGAGGAAGGAATTGTGAATGAGTAGAGCTGCAGTGTAAAGCATGAGGAAGGGAATGGGAACGAGCAGAGTTGCAGTGTAAAGCATGAGAAAGAGAACGTGAATGAGCAGAGCTGCAGTGTAAAGCATGAGGAAGGGAATGTGAATAAGCAGAGCTGCAGTGTAAAGCATGAGGAAGGGAAAGTGAATGAACAGAGCTGCAGTGTAAAGCATGAGGAAGGAAATATGAATGAGCAGAGCTGCAGTGTTTAAGCATGAGTAAGGGAACATGAATGAGCAGAGCTGCAGTGTAAAGCATGAGGAAGGGAATGTGAATAAGCAGAGCTGCAGTGTAAAGCATGAGGAAGGGAAAGTGAATGAACAGAGCTGCAGTGTAAAGCATGAGGAAGGAAATATGAATGAGCAGAGCTGCAGTGTTTAAGCATGAGTAAGGGAACATGAATGAGCAGAGCTGCAGTGTAAAGCATGAGGAAGGGAATGTGAATGTGCAGAGCTGCAGTGTAAAGCATGAGGAAGGAAGCGTGAATGAGCAGAGCTGCAGTGTAAAGCATAAGGAAGGGAACGGGAATGAGCAGAGCTGCAGTGTAAAGTATGAGGAAGGGAACGTGAATGAGCAGAGCTGCAGTGTAAATCATGAGGAAGGGAACGTGAATGAGCAGAGCTGCAGTATAAAGCATGAGGAAGGGAATGTGAATGAGCAGAGCTGCAGTGTAAAGCATGAGGAAGGGAACGTGAATAAGCAGAGCTCCAGTGTAAAGCATGAGGAAGGAATTGTGAATGAGCAGAGCTGCAGTGTAAAGCATGAGGAAGGAAATATGAATGAGCAGAGCTGCAGTGTTTAAGCATGAGTAAGGGAACATGAATGAGCAGAGCTGCAGTGTAAAGCATGAGGAAGGGAATGTGAATGTGCAGAGCTGCAGTGTAAAGCATGAGGAAGGAAGCGTGAATGAGCAGAGCTGCAGTGTAAAGCATAAGGAAGGGAACGGGAATGAGCAGAGCTGCAGTGTAAAGTATGAGGAAGGGAACGTGAATGAGCAGAGCTGCAGTGTAAATCATGAGGAAGGGAACGTGAATGAGCAGAGCTGCAGTGTAAAGCATGAGGAAGGGAATGTGAATGAGCAGAGCTGCAGTGTAAAGCATGAGGAAGGGAACGTGAATAAGCAGAGCTCCAGTGTAAAGCATGAGGAAGGAATTGTGAATGAGCAGAGCTGCAGTGTAAAGCATGAGGAAGGGAATGTGAATAGGCAGAGCTGCAGTGTAAGGCATGAGGAAGGGAACGTGAATGAATAGAGCTGCAGTGTAAAGCATGAGGAAGGAAATGTGAATGAACAGAGCTGCAGTGTTTAAGCATGAGTAAGGGAACATGAATGAGCAGAGCTGCAGTGTAAAGCATGAGGAAGGGAATGTGAATGAACAGAGCTGCAGTGTTTAAGCATGAGGAAGGGAACATGAATGAGCAGAGCTGCAGTGTAAAGCATGAGGAAGGGAATGTGAATGAGCAGGGCTGCAGTGTAAAGCATGAGGAAGGGAATGTGAATGAGCAGAGCTGCAGTGTAAAGCATAAGGAAGGGAACGGGAATGAGCAGAGCTGCAGTGTAAAGCATGATGAAGGGAATGTGAATGAGCAGAGCTGCAGTGTAAAGCATGAGGAAGGAAGCGTGAATGAACAGAGCTGCAGTATAAAGCAAGCATAAGGAAGGGAACGTAAATGAGCAGAGCTGCAGTGTAAAGCATGAGGAAGGGAAAGTGAATGAACAGAGCTGCAGTGTAAAGCATGAGGAAGGAAATATGAATGAGCAGAGCTGCAGTGTTTAAGCATGAGTAAGGGAACATGAATGAGCAGAGCTGCAGTGTAAAGCATGAGGAAGGGAATGTGAATGTGCAGAGCTGCAGTGTAAAGCATGAGGAAGGAAGCGTGAATGAGCAGAGCTGCAGTGTAAAGCATAAGGAAGGGAACGGGAATGAGCAGAGCTGCAGTGTAAAGTATGAGGAAGGGAACGTGAATGAGCAGAGCTGCAGTGTAAATCATGAGGAAGGGAACGTGAATGAGCAGAGCTGCAGTGTAAAGCATGAGGAAGGGAATGTGAATAAGCAGAGCTCCAGTGTAAAGCATGAGGAAGGGAACGTGAATGAACAGAGATGCAGTGTAAAGCATGAGGAAGGAATTGTGAATGAGCAGAGCTGCAGTGTAAAGCATGAGGAAGGGAATGTGAATGAGCAGACCTGCAGTGTAAAGCATGAGGAAGGGAATGTGAATAGGCAGAGCTGCAGTGTAAGGCATGAGGAAGGGAACGTGAATGAATAGAGCTGCAGTGTAAAGCATGAGGAAGGAAATGTGAATGAACAGAGCTGCAGTGTTTAAGCATGAGTAAGGGAACATGAATGAGCAGAGCTGCAGTGTAAAGCATGAGGAAGGGAATGTGAATGAACAGAGCTGCAGTGTTTAAGCATGAGGAAGGGAACATGAATGAGCAGAGCTGCAGTGTAAAGCATGAGGAAGGGAATGTGAATGTGCAGAGCTGCAGTGTAAAGCATGAGGAAGGAAGCGTGAATGAGCAGAGCTGCAGTGTAAAGCATAAGGAAGGGAACGGGAATGAGCAGAGCTGCAGTGTAAAGTATGAGGAAGGGAACGTGAATGAGCAGAGCTGCAGTGTAAATCATGAGGAAGGGAACGTGAATGAGCAGAGCTGCAGTGTAAAGCATGAGGAAGGGAATGTGAATAAGCAGAGCTCCAGTGTAAAGCATGAGGAAGGGAACGTGAATGAACAGAGATGCAGTGTAAAGCATGAGGAAGGAATTGTGAATGAGCAGAGCTGCAGTGTAAAGCATGAGGAAGGGAATGTGAATGAGCAGACCTGCAGTGTAAAGCATGAGGAAGGGAATGTGAATAGGCAGAGCTGCAGTGTAAGGCATGAGGAAGGGAACGTGAATGAATAGAGCTGCAGTGTAAAGCATGAGGAAGGAAATGTGAATGAACAGAGCTGCAGTGTTTAAGCATGAGTAAGGGAACATGAATGAGCAGAGCTGCAGTGTAAAGCATGAGGAAGGGAATGTGAATGAACAGAGCTGCAGTGTTTAAGCATGAGGAAGGGAACATGAATGAGCAGAGCTGCAGTGTAAAGCATGAGGAAGGGAATGTGAATGAGCAGGGCTGCAGTGTAAAGCATGAGGAAGGGAATGTGAATGAGCAGAGCTGCAGTGTAAAGCATAAGGAAGGGAACGGCAATGAGCAGAGCTGCAGTGTAAAGCATGATGAAGGAAATGTGAATGAGCAGAGCTACAGTGTAAAGCATGAGGAAGGAAGCGTGAATGAACAGAGCTGCAGTATAAAGCAAGCATAAGGAAGGGAACGTAAATGAGCAGAGCTACTGTGTAAAGCATGAGGAAGGGAATGTGAATGAGCAGAGCTGCAGTGTAAATCATGTGGAAGGGAACGTGAATGAGCAGAGCTGCAGTGTAAAGCATGAGGAAGGGAATGTGAATGAGCAGAGCTGCAGTGTAAATCATGAGGAAGGGAACGTGAATGAGCAGAGCTGCAGTGTAAAGCATGAGGAAGGAAGCGTGAATGAGCAGAGCTGCAGTGTAAAGCATAAGGAAGGGAACGGGAATGAGCAGAGCTGCAGTGTAAAGTATGAGGAAGGGAACGTGAATGAGCAGAGCTGCAGTGTAAATCATGAGGAAGGGAACGTGAATGAGCAGAGCTGCAGTGTAAAGCATGAGGAAGGGAATGTGAATAAGCAGAGCTCCAGTGTAAAGCATGAGGAAGGGAACGTGAATGAACAGAGATGCAGTGTAAAGCATGAGGAAGGAATTGTGAATGAGCAGAGCTGCAGTGTAAAGCATGAGGAAGGGAATGTGAATGAGCAGACCTGCAGTGTAAAGCATGAGGAAGGGAATGTGAATAGGCAGAGCTGCAGTGTAAGGCATGAGGAAGGGAACGTGAATGAATAGAGCTGCAGTGTAAAGCATGAGGAAGGAAATGTGAATGAACAGAGCTGCAGTGTTTAAGCATGAGTAAGGGAACATGAATGAGCAGAGCTGCAGTGTAAAGCATGAGGAAGGGAATGTGAATGAACAGAGCTGCAGTGTTTAAGCATGAGGAAGGGAACATGAATGAGCAGAGCTGCAGTGTAAAGCATGAGGAAGGGAATGTGAATGTGCAGAGCTGCAGTGTAAAGCATGAGGAAGGAAGCGTGAATGAACAGAGCTGCAGTATAAAGCAAGCATAAGGAAGGGAACGTAAATGAGCAGAGCTACAGTGTAAAGCATGAGGAAGGGAATGTGAATGCGCAGAGCTGCAGTGTAAATCATGAGGAAGGGAACGTGAATGAGCAGAGCTGCAGTGTAAAGCATGAGGAAGGGAATGTGAATGAGCAGAGCTGCAGTGTAAATCATGAGGAAGGGAACGTGAATGAGCAGAGCTGCAGTGTAAAGCATGAGGAAGGAAGCGTGAATGAGCAGAGCTGCAGTGTAAAGCATAAGGAAGGGAACGGGAATGAGCAGAGCTGCAGTGTAAAGTATGAGGAAGGGAACGTGAATGAGCAGAGCTGCAGTGTAAATCATGAGGAAGGGAACGTGAATGAGCAGAGCTGCAGTGTAAAGCATGAGGAAGGGAATGTGAATAAGCAGAGCTCCAGTGTAAAGCATGAGGAAGGGAACGTGAATGAACAGAGATGCAGTGTAAAGCATGAGGAAGGAATTGTGAATGAGCAGAGCTGCAGTGTAAAGCATGAGGAAGGGAATGTGAATGAGCAGACCTGCAGTGTAAAGCATGAGGAAGGGAATGTGAATAGGCAGAGCTGCAGTGTAAGGCATGAGGAAGGGAACGTGAATGAATAGAGCTGCAGTGTAAAGCATGAGGAAGGAAATGTGAATGAACAGAGCTGCAGTGTTTAAGCATGAGTAAGGGAACATGAATGAGCAGAGCTGCAGTGTAAAGCATGAGGAAGGGAATGTGAATGAACAGAGCTGCAGTGTTTAAGCATGAGGAAGGGAACATGAATGAGCAGAGCTGCAGTGTAAAGCATGAGGAAGGGAATGTGAATGTGCAGAGCTGCAGTGTAAAGCATGAGGAAGGAAGCGTGAATGAGCAGAGCTGCAGTGTAAAGCATAAGGAAGGGAACGGGAATGAGCAGAGCTGCAGTGTAAAGTATGAGGAAGGGAACGTGAATGAGCAGAGCTGCAGTGTAAATCATGAGGAAGGGAACGTGAATGAGCAGAGCTGCAGTGTAAAGCATGAGGAAGGGAATGTGAATAAGCAGAGCTCCAGTGTAAAGCATGAGGAAGGGAACGTGAATGAACAGAGATGCAGTGTAAAGCATGAGGAAGGAATTGTGAATGAGCAGAGCTGCAGTGTAAAGCATGAGGAAGGGAATGTGAATGAGCAGACCTGCAGTGTAAAGCATGAGGAAGGGAATGTGAATAGGCAGAGCTGCAGTGTAAGGCATGAGGAAGGGAACGTGAATGAATAGAGCTGCAGTGTAAAGCATGAGGAAGGAAATGTGAATGAACAGAGCTGCAGTGTTTAAGCATGAGTAAGGGAACATGAATGAGCAGAGCTGCAGTGTAAAGCATGAGGAAGGGAATGTGAATGAACAGAGCTGCAGTGTTTAAGCATGAGGAAGGGAACATGAATGAGCAGAGCTGCAGTGTAAAGCATGAGGAAGAGAATGTGAATGAGCAGGGCTGCAGTGTAAAGCATGAGGAAGGGAATGTGAATGAGCAGAGCTGCAGTGTAAAGCATAAGGAAGGGAACGGGAATGAGCAGAGCTGCAGTGTAAAGCATGATGAAGGAAATGTGAATGAGCAGAGCTACAGTGTAAAGCATGAGGAAGGAAGCGTGAATGAACAGAGCTGCAGTATAAAGCAAGCATAAGGAAGGGAACGTAAATGAGCAGAGCTGCAGTGTAAAGCATGAGGAAGGGAATGTGAATGAGCAGAGCTGCAGTGTAAATCATGAGGAAGGGAACGTGAATGAGCAGAGCTGCAGTGTAAAGCATGAGGAAGGAAGCGTGAATGAGCAGAGCTGCAGTGTAAAGCATAAGGAAGGGAACGGGAATGAGCAGAGCTGCAGTGTAAAGTATGAGGAAGGGAACGTGAATGAGCAGAGCTGCAGTGTAAATCATGAGGAAGGGAACGTGAATGAGCAGAGCTGCAGTGTAAAGCATGAGGAAGGGAATGTGAATAAGCAGAGCTCCAGTGTAAAGCATGAGGAAGGGAACGTGAATGAACAGAGATGCAGTGTAAAGCATGAGGAAGGAATTGTGAATGAGCAGAGCTGCAGTGTAAAGCATGAGGAAGGGAATGTGAATGAGCAGACCTGCAGTGTAAAGCATGAGGAAGGGAATGTGAATAGGCAGAGCTGCAGTGTAAGGCATGAGGAAGGGAACGTGAATGAATAGAGCTGCAGTGTAAAGCATGAGGAAGGAAATGTGAATGAACAGAGCTGCAGTGTTTAAGCATGAGTAAGGGAACATGAATGAGCAGAGCTGCAGTGTAAAGCATGAGGAAGGGAATGTGAATGAACAGAGCTGCAGTGTTTAAGCATGAGGAAGGGAACATGAATGAGCAGAGCTGCAGTGTAAAGCATGAGGAAGGGAATGTGAATGTGCAGAGCTGCAGTGTAAAGCATGAGGAAGGAAGCGTGAATGAGCAGAGCTGCAGTGTAAAGCATAAGGAAGGGAACGGGAATGAGCAGAGCTGCAGTGTAAAGTATGAGGAAGGGAACGTGAATGAGCAGAGCTGCAGTGTAAATCATGAGGAAGGGAACGTGAATGAGCAGAGCTGCAGTGTAAAGCATGAGGAAGGGAATGTGAATAAGCAGAGCTCCAGTGTAAAGCATGAGGAAGGGAACGTGAATGAACAGAGATGCAGTGTAAAGCATGAGGAAGGAATTGTGAATGAGCAGAGCTGCAGTGTAAAGCATGAGGAAGGGAATGTGAATGAGCAGACCTGCAGTGTAAAGCATGAGGAAGGGAATGTGAATAGGCAGAGCTGCAGTGTAAGGCATGAGGAAGGGAACGTGAATGAATAGAGCTGCAGTGTAAAGCATGAGGAAGGAAATGTGAATGAACAGAGCTGCAGTGTTTAAGCATGAGTAAGGGAACATGAATGAGCAGAGCTGCAGTGTAAAGCATGAGGAAGGGAATGTGAATGAACAGAGCTGCAGTGTTTAAGCATGAGGAAGGGAACATGAATGAGCAGAGCTGCAGTGTAAAGCATGAGGAAGGGAATGTGAATGAGCAGGGCTGCAGTGTAAAGCATGAGGAAGGGAATGTGAATGAGCAGAGCTGCAGTGTAAAGCATAAGGAAGGGAACGGGAATGAGCAGAGCTGCAGTGTAAAGCATGATGAAGGAAATGTGAATGAGCAGAGCTACAGTGTAAAGCATGAGGAAGGAAGCGTGAATGAACAGAGCTGCAGTATAAAGCAAGCATAAGGAAGGGAACGTAAATGAGCAGAGCTACAGTGTAAAGCATGAGGAAGGGAATGTGAATGAGCAGAGCTGCAGTGTAAATCATGAGGAAGGGAACGTGAATGAGCAGAGCTGCAGTGTAAAGCATGAGGAAGGGAATGTGAATGAGCAGAGCTGCAGTGTAAATCATGAGGAAGGGAACGTGAATGAGCAGAGCTGCAGTGTAAAGCATGAGGAAGGGAATGTGAATAAGCAGAGCTGCAGTGTAAAGCATGAGGAAGGGAACGTGAATGAACAGAGATGCAGTGTAAAGCATAAGGAAGGAATTGTGAATGAGCAGAGCTGCAGTGTAAAGCATGAGGAAGGGAACGTGAATAAGCAGACCTGCAGTGTAAAGCATGAGGAATGGAATGTGAATAAGCAGAGCTGCAGTGTAAAGCATGAGGAAGGAAATATGAATGAGCAGAGCTGCAGTGTTTAAGCATGAGTAAGGGAACATGAATGAGCAGAGCTGCAGTGTAAAGCATGAGGAAGGGAATGTGAATGAGCAGAGCTGCAGTGTAAAGCATGAGGAAGGAAGCGTGAATGAGCAGAGCTGCAGTGTAAAGCATAAGGAAGGGAACGGGAATGAGCAGAGCTGCAGTGTAAAGCATGAGGAAGGGAATGTGAATGAGCAGAGCTGCAGTGTAAATCATGAGGAAGGGAACGTGAATGAGCAGAGCTGCAGTGTAAAGCATGAGGAAGGGAATGTGAATAAACAGAGCTCCAGTGTAAAGCATGAGGAAGGGAACGTGAATGAACAGAGCTGCAGTGTAAAGCATGAGGAAGGAATTGTGAATGAGCAGAGCTGCAGTGTAAAGCATGAGGAAGGGAATGTGAATAGTCAGAGCTGCAGTGTAAGGCATGAGGAAGGGAACGTGAATGAACAGAGCTGCAGTATAAAGCATGAGGAAGGGAACATGAATGAGCAGAGCTGCAGTGTAAAGCATGAGGAAGGGAATGTGAATGAGCAGAGCTGCAGTGTAAAGCATGAGGAAGGAAGCGTGAATGAGCAGAGCTGCAGTGTAAAGCATAAGGAAGGGAACGGGAATGAGCAGAGCTGCAGTGTAAAGCATGAGGAAGGGAATGTGAATGAGCAGAGCTGCAGTGTAAAGCATGAGGAAGGGAACGTGAATGAACAGAGCTGCAGTGTAAAGCATAAGGAAGGGAACGGGAATGAGCAGAGCTGCAGTGTAAAGCATGAGGAAGGGAATGTGAATAGGCAGAGCTGCAGTGTAAAGCATGAAGAAGGGAACGTGAATGAACAGAGCTGCAGTGTAAAGCAAGCTTAAGGAAGGGAACGTAAATGAGCAGAGCTACAGTGTAAAGCATGAGGAAGGGAACATGAATGAGCAGAGCTGCAGTGTAAAGCATGAGGAAGGAAACATGAATGAGCAGAGCTGCACTGTAAAGCATGAGGAAGGAAACGTGAATGAGCAGAGCTGCAGTGTAAAGCATGAGGAAGGAAACATGAATGAGCAGAGCTGCACTGTAAAGCATGAGGAAGGAAACGTGAATGAGCAGAGCTGCAGTGTAAAGCATGAGGAAGGGAACGTGAATGAGCAGAGCTGCAGTGTAAAGCATGAGGAGGGGAACGTGAATGAGCAGAGCTACAGTGTAAAGCATTAGGAAGGGAACGTGAATGAGCAGAGCTGCAGTGTAAAGCATGAGGAAGGAAATGTGAATGAGGAGAGAGAGAAAGAGAGAGAGAGAGAGAGAAAGAGAGACAATTTCCAACCTTCTATAGGCTGTGCCCATACTGTTTTTGCTTTTTCCCCATCCATTTCAGCCTTTTCCTCTGTCACCACAGCTCGCCGTTAGGTCCAACGTGAAATTATTCAGGTTTCCCATAGACTTAAATTTCGCATTGAATATTCGCGATAGTTGAATAGTGGTGACCTATTTGTCGGACATTCGCGAAGTCGGATATTTTGGTATTCGATCATCCCTAGAGAATATCTTATAGAAGGCTTTGTAATATGACACAGCTAAACTCAGCTGCACTGCCTTTTACACTCACACTGACCCATCCAAAGATTAGATCAGAAGATCAGAGCTGCATCACTACATCTCACACTGAGAAAAATGCTCTTAGCTAAAGTGGAGGCATATTGCTGGCTAATTATGATTGGTCAGCATGATGCAGAAAGAAGAAGTACACGCCTCCAGTGAAAGATCTCTGATAACACCCACTTGCACTTAATTAAAATTAACTCATTAACCCCTTAATGACCCATGACATACTGGGTACGTCATGGATCGTGTGCGGTTAATCCCCGCCCCCTGCCGTGGGCAGGCCGCGGCGATCAGCGCACATATCAGCTGTTTTCAACAGCTGACATATGTGCCTGCTAGTCGCGGGTGGAATTGCTTCCACCCGCGACTAATAACCCCTTACATGTCGCTGCCAAAATCTGCCAGCGAGATGTATATGCGCGCCACTATTATTCTGACTTACCCCGCACCCATCGGAAGTCACGTGACATGATCACGTGACTTCCGGTGGTTGCCATGGTAGCACAGGGTCATGTGATGACACCTGTAGCTAATATGAGTCATTTACTCACAATGCCGGAATACAGCCGGCATTGAAAGTAAAGCAGCGTATCTGCAGATCTTAGCTCTGTAGCTGTGATCTGGAGATATGGCAGAGCGATCAGATTGCTGTTCGCTATAGCCCCCTAAGGGGACTAGTAAAATAAAAAAAAAGTTAAAAAGAATGTTTTAAAAAATTAAAAAAAAATAAATAAATAAGTTCAAATCACCCCCCTTTCACCCCATTGAAAATGAAAGGGTTAAAAAAATAAAAAATATTCACATATTTGGTTATCGCCACGTTCAGAAATGCCCGATCTATCAAAATATAAAATCAATAATCTGATCAGTAAATGGCGTAGCGGCAAAAAAATTCCAAACGCCAAAATTACGTTTTTTGGTCGCCGCAAGTTTTGCGCAAAACGCAATAACAGGCGATCTAAACGTAGCATCGGCGCAAAAATGGTTCTATTAGAAACGTCAGCTCGAGACGAAAAATAAAAGTCAACAATGAGCCATAGATCCCAAAAAATGAGAATGCTACGGGTTTTGGAAAATGGTGCAAAACGTGCGCCACTTTTATTGGACATAAATATGATTATTTTTAATCCCTTAGATACAAATAAACCTAGACATATTTGGTGTCTACAAACTCGCACTGACCTGAGGCATCACAACAACACATCAGTTTTACCATACAGTGAACACGGGGAATATAATATCCCAAAAACTATTGTGTGATCACACTTTTTTTGCAATTTTTCCGCACTTGGAATTTGTTTGCCTTTTTCCAGCACACTATATGGTAAAACTTATGGTTCCATTTAAAACTACAACTCGTCCCACAAAACAAAGCCCTCATATGGCAAGATTGACGGAAAAATAAAAAAGTTACAGCTCTCGGAAGAGAGGGAAAGAAAACACGGAAAAACGTAAAATGCCCCGGGGCTGAAGGGGTTAATGGCCAAATACTTGGATTGCTAATATCTCAGCAATAGAGAGGTGAAATTAAAATAAGAAAGCAAAAATTCTGCTCTGCAGCCGCTACTATGTTGTGTGTCCAGTTTAACATGAACAGCTGGGTGAATGATCCTCTTTAGGCTGGGGCCACACGGGGACTACTGCGATCCCCTTGCATGAGACTCGGCTCGTGCTGGCAGTACAGCAGAGCCGAGTGTCATGCCTGTGTCCTTGCAACTGAGGTCCGTTCGTGCGAGCAGACCTCAGCTGCGGGGGGCGGGCCGGCACTGAGGAGGGGAGGGAGGGATTTCTCTCCCTCTCTACTGCGTAGCCGGCTATTGCCATTCTCGCACTGCACTAGCAGTACACCAGTGTACTACGAGTGCAGTGCGATTTTTCTCTCGCCCCATTCACTTGAATGGGTGCGAGAGAAAGAGACTCAGCTTACAATCGCAGCATGCTGCAATTGTTTTCTCAGTCCGATTAGGGCTGAGAAAATAATCGCCCATGTGTGCTGACACACAGGCTAGAATTGGTCCGAGGGGAATGCGATGTTTTATCGCACTCCACTCGCACTGTTTTTCTCGCCGTGTGGCTTAGGCCTTAAAATTACCTGGCTATTATTTGAAGAAAACATGCATTACAATATTGCTCAAATTGCCACTAATCTGTCCACAATTTTTGATGAAATGATCTGGAAAACATCCTGGGTTGTCTTTTTAACCCCTTTTCTGCCACTCTTGTAATAAATACATGATATATTGATTTGCATTTTTTGTGGCTCACTTAGTTAATTTTGGATCATACTCGGTAGAGATGAGTGATGTTCGAGGTTCGCCAATTTCATGTTCGATTGATTTGGGGGGGTGTTCGAGTTGTTCGACGAACTAGAACGATTTGCTAAAAGTTCGGCAGTTCAAGTTACGTTCGAGAACGGTTTGATCACCAAAAAGCGTAGCTAGTCACTGTAATAGTGTGAGTCACCGTGAATCATAATATTATCAAAATTCAGCGTATAGTGTGCGGGGGGGGACGGGGTTTAGATCAGTGCTGCTGCTCAGTGCTGAAAGAATGGCGATCGCCATTTTTTTTTTTTCTAACAGCGCGTACAGTGGGGCGGGCCAGGCTGTCAGCAAATCACAGACACACACATAGGCTGTGCATGTCACATGTCCTTGCCTTATAAGACACGGCCATTTTCCCCATCACCGCCATTATCTGTCTGCTGCGGGTGAGTGACAGTCACCGCTCCCGCTCCCACTGCTGCTGCTGTGTGCGCTATAGACATACAGTGCAATCTACACAGCGCTTTAGGGATTAGGGATTACTTGTAATTTCAGCCCTTTTCAGGGCTGCATTACAGCCGTTCATAGAAATTGTTGCTAGGCAGGTCTATGCCAACCCCTGCACAGCGTCTTGCTACTAGAGATAAGCGAACCGGTCGCGGTTCGGCTCGAGTTCGGTTCGCCGAACGGAGGTCTCGTTCGAGTTCGGTTCGGCAAACCGGTTCGGCGAACTGCTCGAACTGCATAGGAAACAATGGGAAGCAATCACAAACACATAAAAACACCTAGAAAACACCCTCAAAGGTGTCCAAAAGGTGACAAAAAACTCACAACACAACACAAACACATGGGAAAGTGACAAGGACATATACTCATGCGAAAACAACAGAGTTGGACAAGGAAAAAGAGGAGGAGACACAGATATATGAGTATATGCAAGGAAACATCGATGCCATTACTGTGCAACTTGAGCCCTGCTCATTTTAGGCTTCCAATCTGGATAAATTGCCTGAGCTCGCCACATACGCCTTGGGGATCTTGTCATGTCCTGCAGCCAGCGTTCTCTCGGAACCTGTCTTCAGTGCTGCTGGGGGTCTGCTGGCAGATAAGCACACGCGTCTGTCCACTGACAATGTGGACATGGCTCTCAGAGGACTTTTCTTCCCCTGGGTCATCCAGGGGAGGCGAAAGGTACGTGTATTTTTGAGAGTGCTTCATGCAAAGCATCTTTTTCATTTTGAAAAGGGGGATCAAGTGATGCCAGTCAAGTGGGGTGTGTGTGGCCCAATTAGTGGAAACGAGGGAGACTGTGGTTGGAGTCCCCTCGCTGTGTTTCTAAAAGAACCAAGATGAACAAGTCATGGCTCTCAGAGAACTTTTCTTCCCCTGGGTCATCCAGGGGAGGCGAAAGGCACGCGTATTTTTGAGAGTGCTTCATGCAAAGCATCTTTTTCATTTTGAAAAAGATGATAAACTGATGCCAGTCAAGTGGGGTGTGTGTGGCCCAATTAGTGGAAACGAGGGAGACTGTGGTTGGAGTCCCCTCGCTGTGTTTCTAAAAGAACCAAGATGAACAAGTCATGGCTCTCAGAGGACTTTACTTCCCCTGGGTCAGCCAGGGGAGGCGAAAGGTACGTGTATTTTTGAGAGTGCTTCATGCAAAGCATCTTTTTCATTTTGAAAATGGGGGTCAACTGATGCCAGTCAAGTGGGGTGTGTGTGGCCCAATTAGTGGCAACGAGGGAGACTGTGGTTGGAGTCCCCTCGCTGTTTTTTACATGATTTTCGAAGTGCATGACATGCCTAAGAGGTTTAGTTTCAGCATCTCAAACTTGTTGGCTACAGAAAGGCTGCCTTTACACCCTTTTGTCACCGAGTATTTTTGAGACCTTATACCCATTGCAGTGCCCCAAGAGCCGATGGCCATTTGCCACTTCTCTAAGAAAGGGGTGCCCGCGCTAACACAGCAGGTCGCACACAACATCACCGCTTCCTTGAGAAACTCTGTGTGTGACAGGGTGCATTTCACCACAGATACTTGGAACAGTAAGCATGGACAGGGGCGTTACATGTCGCTGACTGGGCACTGGGTAACTATGGTGATAGATGGAGAAGTGTCTGCTGTACAAGTCTTTCCGTCCCCACGAGTTGTGTGTTTCAATCCTTCCTCTGTATGTACAAGTTCCTCCACTGCTTCGGCCTCATCAACTTTGTGTTGTTCCTGCACATCAGCCCAAACCCTGTGTGGTCAGGCCACCCTTCCTTGTAACTGCGCCCAAGGAATCCCACACACCTCCTTACTATGCTGGCAGCAGAGCTCAAGGCCATCAGGCGGTCAAATGTTTACTTTGAAATGTAGGGGAAATGTGAGACACCACTGAGGAGTTGTGGACGGTTAGCTCTGGAGAGTGAGACCGAGTTTCATCAATGGTTGTCTCCACTCAACCAGCAGCCAGGGAATGCCGGGTGCGACAATGATGCTAAACAGTCTGCGGCCCTTCTTCAGGGCAATGTGACACACGTGCCTTGTATGGCTCACGTGTTGAATCCGAATCTCCAGCAATTTTTAAAACACTATCCCGGCCTACATGTCCTTCTGTCGAGGGCACGGTGTAACGCCTGCCTGGATCGACACACTCAGACGGGCTGTAAAGGATAGGCTAGAGGGAACCCACTCACCAAGCTGGACCCCCAGAACCCTGAAACCCTTTAATCCATATACAGTGATGTTGAATGACACAGGGCCCAAGTTGATCAATACCTGTGGAAGGCTGCAGTTCCAGAGAATAGTAGTCATGCAGGGTCAAAACATTAATTGAGGAAGAGGAACAGAATGGGAGGGACAGGACTTAATCAGAAAACAAGCAGAGGTGAAATGCAAATCGGCCAACGAGGTACCTAAACAGCAAGCAGGAAAAGTAGTCAGGTAACAAGCACACAAACTCATAAAACTAAACTGGGGGTAACAGTAACCAGAGGTTCATAGCTATGTCTGGCAGTGGTCTGCAGACAGGAGGGGCCTAAAAGAGGGTGTTGTGTCTTCCCATTGGTTGTAGCTGAATGATGGTACTTCATCTGTGAGATACCCACCACTTGCATTCAGCCATTGGTTCTGCATATGTCAAGGTAACGCATCCCAGTGGGTGAGCATAACCTGCGTCCACCTGCGCCGCTGGCGTCGACTCCTCTCCCATCATCAGCACTATGCACGAAAGGAACACGTTGTCACCTTGCGACAGGAGTACAAATTGACGTAGCGGACTACGGTGGTGACTTAACAGCCGTGTGCGGCAATGATGCAAACATGGCAGCGTGCCTTCGTCAGGCCAATGTGACACATGTGACTTGTATGGCTCACATGTTTAATCTGATTCTCCAGCAATTTTTAAAACAACATCCCGGCTTACATGGCCTTGTGCAGCGTGCACGCTCACTATGTGCTCACTTCCATCGTTCGCACCCAGCAGCTCAACAACTTTCATCACTCCTGAAGTCTTAAGGTCTGGCGGTTAAATGTCAGAAATGCGATGTTCCGACACGCAGGAATTTTAATCTGCACATGTTGCAGCGTCTGTGGTAGCACCGCAGAGCCCAGCTGAAATACGTTATGACGTATACCCTCGGCTAACTTGATCCAGAGGTGGTGCAGATCACGCTGCTGGAGTGGTGTCAGATCAAGGACATATGCATCGTTCTACACAGTTTACAAATGTCGACGCAGATGTTTAACACTGATGATGACATTCTCAGCGTGACAATTTTGGTCATCTACATGATGGCGCACACTGTAAGTATTATTCGGAGTCAGGTGTTGGTACAAGAGGAAGGGAGGAAGTACTGGAGGAGTCATATGCGGAAGGGATAACAAGATCTACAAGGTCCAGACGGTGAGCGGCACCTTGGCGGCAGTCATGGTATGGTGGGGGAGAGGGATTATCAAGGGAGAATAGTATCAGCAAAACAGTTGAGGAAGGTGCAGGAGCCCAGGAAGAAATGGAGGACGAACTGGCGATGGGCATGGAAGACTCAGGAGATTAGTGAGAGCTTGCTCACATTTTGGTTGTGCGAGGTTGTGGGGAGAGGGCAGAGGAAGGGGGCACGATTCTCACCTCTCCGCCACCAACACACCAAGGACTTGGTCCTCCTGGATGCTCAAGACACATGAGCGCCTTCTTGCTGCACTACCTACAACATGACGCTCTCATTGTACGAATTCCAAGTCATGCTGACTACTGGGTTGCCACACTGTTAGATCCCCGGTACAACACAAAATTTTGCGAAATAACTCCTGCCATAGAAAGGTACGCACATATGCAGGAGTATCAGCAGAAGGTGTTACGCAATCTTACATCTGCTTTTCCACTAAACACCAGTGGTGCACAGAGTGAATCTCAACGCTTTTTCATCGATATGAGGAAATGGTCTTACTTGTCCTCATCTGAGGGGCCGAGGGCTGGCTGCTGTGCTGAGACGGCATTGAGTACGGTGTCTCTGCAGAGTTGCATTTTTGGTCATATACAAACTGAGTTGAAAAAGGACAGATGCTGGTGGAAAGGGGAACAGGTGTGTTGGAAAGGGTAAAAAAGTTTGTGTCCGTGGGTTTGGTGGTTAAGCAACTGTAACATTTGCTGAAGAAACAACATCTGGTATGGTGGGACTGGCAGATTTGGATAAGGTGGTATATACTATGTTACCGCTATATAAAACATATTAAGAAGAAAAGAAAGAGAAAGGTAGATATCCCAATCGCCATTCAGTGTCCACCGTGCTCACAGATGGAAAAGGAGAGGTTTGCAACTGGAAGGTTAGGTGGAGGATACAGAGCAGGTTGACTTTCAAACAAATAGTAGCCTGAACCGAGTTAGACACAACTCGGATCTGGAGACTTGGAGCCCTGTTAGCGTGACAGGGTCCACACGACCACCCAGCCCCTGAACTCCCTGTTAACAACACAGCGGCCATTGGTTACGCAGTCCGTGTGCGTAGGGGACACACCTGTGGTCAGCAGGCGCATCAGCAGCAGCAGGCCTGTTTATGCCACTGGGCTGCACTAGCAGGACTGGTAGGACAGGAGCTGTTCTTAAACGTTCTGTGTTACCAACTGTGGTGGTGGCCTGCATCGATGAGCTATACCTGCCTACCTCTGTCCTAAAGCCGCAATGGTTTCAACACAAGGAGGTGTGCTCTTTCGGAGCATAATAGAAGACTGGGCACCAGGGGCGTAACTAGAGTTTGATGGGCCCCAGTGCAAAGTTCAGACCTGGGCCCCCCCTCCACGTACATCGACATGTAGGGTACAGGATAATGACACTGACACTCGGGGTACAGGATAATGATGCTGACACTTGGCTCTTACCCACAGCACCCAGATTTCCCATGATCTGAAATCCCTCTATCAGCACCCAGCTTTCCTATTTTGTGATATCCATCTTGTCCTCGGCACACTGCTTCCCCATGCTGTACTATACATCTTTCCCTCAGCACCCAGCTTTCCCATATCAGAGCATGGGAAAGCTGGGTGCTGAGACATGATGTATAGCAGAGCATGGGAAAGCTGGGTGCTGAGAGAAGATGTATAGCACAGCATGGGAAAGCTGGGTGCTGAGGGAAAAGAGCCTTTTTCCCTCAGCACAAAACGTTCCCATCCCCTGCTTGTATCTTTGTCCCCCCTTGTATATAGTTCTCCAAATACAATAATGGCACCCACATAGCCTTCCAAATAGTATAAAGGGTCCCACATAACCCTTCATATATTAGAATACACTTCCATAGTCCTCCATGTATTATAATGCATTTCCCATAGTTCTCCATGCATTATAATTCACCCCATAGTACTAAATATATAATACTGCACCACATAGTCCTCCATATATTATAATGCACCCCCATAATCCTCCATGTATAAAGTAGCCCTTCAATTATTATCTTGCATTTCTCATAGTTCTCTATGTATTATATTTCACCCCATAGTTCTCCATGTATTATACTGCACCACATAGGCCTCCATATATTATAATGCAGCCCTATAGTCCTCCTTGTATAAAGTAGCCCTCCAATTATTATAAAGAATTTCTCATAGTTCTCCATATATTATAATTCACCCCATAGTTCTCCATATATTACACTGCACCACATAGTCCCCAATGTTTTATAATGCACCCCCATAGTCCATGTATAAGGTAGCCTCCATAGTCCTCCATATATTATAATGTAGCCCCCATAGTCCTATATGTATTATAACGCAACCCCATAAAACTTCATATTGCATTACGCAGCCCCATACTCCTCCATGCAAAAGGCACCCCTATATTCCATGTATAAGGTGTCCTTCATTTTGTATTATGCAGCCCTCCCAGACCTCCATATATAATAATGCAGCCAGCCTCTCCAGGCCTCCATGTATAATAATGCAGCCAGCCTCCTCAGGCCTCCATGTATAATGTAGCAGCCAGCTTCTCCAGGCCTCCATGTATAAAAATGCACCCAGCCTCCTCAGGCCTCTATGTATAATGCAGTATCTCCAGGCCTCCATGTATAATGCAGTATCTCCAGGCCTCCATGTATAATAATGCAGCCACCCCAGACCTCCATATATAATGCAGCCTACCCAGACCTCCATGTATAAAGCAGCCTCTCCAGGCCTCCATATATAATGCAGCCTCCTCAGACCTCCATGTATAAAGCAGCCTCTCCAGGCCTCCATATATAATGCAGCCTCCTCAGACCTCCATGTATAAAGCAGCCTCTCCAGGCCTCCATGTATAATAATGCAGCTACCCCAGACCTCCACATATAATGCAGCCTCCTCAGACCTCCATGTATAAAGCAGCCTCCCCAGGCTTCCATGTACAATAATGCAGCTTCCCCAGAACTGCCTTCCCAAGCCTCTGGCCACTGTTTACTAACTTATATTAAAAAAAACCCAAGTACTCACCTTCTCTCTTCCTTCCACCGCTGCTGTCCTCCCGCTGCTCGTTCTCCCGGTGCTATGGTCGGCGTCCTACTGTCCTGCACTCTGTGCACTCAGCACAGCAGTCGCTCGGGAGTGACGTCATCGCACAGGGGAGAATGGTGATGCATAGCGCGGCACAGACAGTAATACGTGCACGCAACACTTTGTTTTATTATGAAAACACATATCTGTTCTGGGTAGGACGACTATATAGACAATCACACTTGCTGCCTCTGCACTGTCAAATTGTCACGTACAGTTTAAATCATAGAGGGAAAGCGACACATGTTTGTATGGAATGTTGCTTTTCAATATTTACATGACTGTGTTGCAGAGCTGTGTGGTTTGCATTCACAATGTTGTCATCTGCCTTATCTGTGGGGCTTCAGCTAACAAGGGTATTCAGGGTGGGTGATGCGTTATGTCTATGTTTAGGTAGATAACTGGGAAGCTCTTGTGATGCGTCACTAGTAAGTTGTCTTCGCACACACACACACACACGCACAAACACACAATTACAGCTGCTACGCAGAGGGCTTAGCAAGCAGTAGGCCACTGATTAGATTGTTCTATTATTTCAATTTAATGTATGGTTCTTATTGTTTGTTTTGGGAAAGTGAAAGAATCATTTATGAACCCAACTGCGAACAGTGCTTTTCATGTTGCGTGGTTTTGCTGCATACTGTCGATCCCACCAAATACAAGACTTAAAATGAAGCATAAGTCGCAAAGGGAATTTCACTGTGCTACAATGCGGCCTAGCGTGCCTGTGCAACCACCGCCTGCCCCATCAAGTGCATCTGCGTGCTCTTCATCTTCTGTGACTGTGGGGACAGCAGTCACACATGCTTTTTCACGATGAACTTCCACCGCTTTACCCGTAAGCGGGAGTGTTATTGCCAGGTCGTCACTTGTTTTGGAAGTGGAAACAGATGGTATTGTTGAGCTGTCAGACATCGAGAGAACCACCATTGGATAAAGGAAACATTATATCCACGCCTGCATCTTCGTGAAAGTTTGCCTGGACTACCTGCAGTTAATAATTGCGTTCCACAAATGGAAAGGAGTGTAGAATGCACATGTGTTGTACCTTGCTTGCAGCAAAGGAACACTAACTTAGTATTCCAGACAATTTTAGGATGGCAGAAAAAGTGTCAGCTCTTTTGGCAAATTAAATAGCGTGGCAAAAGTGGGCAGGTGGGTACAGTGGCCGTGTTCTGTGTGTACCAGGACAGTAAAGGAAGCCTCACTTTCTATCCCTCCTAATGATGAAATGCAGCAAGGAATTCCCTGAGTTTGCTATAAAAATAGCGTTGCAAAATGTGCAGGAGGGTGTAATGCAGAGGTGCTGGAAATTGCTTGGCACCATTGGGGCACAAATGGAGTACAACAGCCACTTTTTGGATGCCACTAACTGGCAGCATTTTTTGCTATTATTATAGCTTATTAAAAACAGAGCAGGAGGGTGTCATGCAGAGGGGCTAGAAATAGCTTGGCACCATTGGGGCACAAATGGAGTACAACAGCCACTTTTTGGATGCCACTAACTGGCAGCATTTTTTGCTATTATTGTAGCTTATTAAAAACAGAGCAGGAGGGTGTCATGCAGAGGGGCTAGAAATAGCTTGGCACCATTGGGGTACAAATGGAGTACAACAGCCACTTTTTGGATGCCACTAACTGGCAGCATTTTTTGCTATTATTGTAGCTTATTAAAAACAGAGCAGGAGGGTGTCATGCAGAGGGGCTAGAAATAGCTTGGCACCATTGGGGTACAAATGGAGTACAACAGCCACTTTTTGGATGCCACTAACTGGCAGCATTTTTTGCTATTATTATAGCTTATTAAAAACAGAGCAGGAGGGTGTCATGCAGAGGGGCTAGAAATAGCTTGGCACCATTGGGGCACAAATGGAGTACAACAGCCACTTTTTGGATGCCACTAACTGGCAGCATTTTTTGCTATTATTATAGCTTATTAAAAACAGAGCAGGAGGGTGTCATGCAGAGGGGCTAGAAATAGCTTGGCACCATTGGGGCACAAATGGAGTACAACAGCCACTTTTTGGATGCCACTAACTGGCCGCATTTTTTGCTATTAATATAGCTTAATAAAAACAGATCAGGAGGGTGTCATGCAGAGGGGCTTGCAATAGCTTGGCACCATTGGGGCACAAATGGAGTACAAAAGCCACTTTTTGGATGCCACTAACTGGCAGCATTTTTTGCTATTATTATAGCTTATTAAAAACAGAGCAGGAGGGTGTCATGCAGAGGGGCTAGAAATAGCTTGGCACCATTGGGGCACAAATGGAGTACAACAGCCACTTTTTGGATGCCCCTAAGTTTCCTCAGTGTTTGCTAGTATAATTAATTTATAGCAATTACAGGCTCTACCACATACACTAGAGGTGCTTAGGGGATAAAAATCATATAGTAAAGTAAACCCCAGCACTCAAAATGAAGACAAAAGGGAAAATATGCATAAGTGGATTTATTGACTGATACACTGCAAAAGAAACCTAACCAGAGCAACAGCACCAACGTTTCGGCATAGAGCCTTTCTCAAGGTTGTTGCATCACTGGTCAGAGTAAGAAAACACGGGTCTCGTAGGACAACCGGAGGTTTGCAAATAGAGGTAAGGGTCCACACGTTTTGCAGGGTATGCTCGTAGGTGAAGGGGTGACAGGATCCTGTGGCAAGGAGAGAGGCTGCAGCCTTTCTCCTTGCCACATGTGCCAGCTCCGGATCTCCACTGCAGGCATCCTCTCACCTCACATAGTGATCCTGTCACCCCTTCACCTACGAGCATACCCTGCAAAACGTGTGGAACCTTACCTCCATTTGCAAACCTCCGGTTGTCCTACGAGACCCGTCTTTCCTTACTCTGACCAGTGATGCAAAAACCTTGAGAAAGGGTCTATGCCGAAACGCTGGTCCTGTTGCTCTGGTTAGGTTCCTTTTGCAGTGTATCAGTCAATAAATCCACTTATGCACATTTTCCCTTTTGTCTTCATTTTGACTGCTGGGGTTTACTTTACTATTTGCTAGTATAATGGCTTAGTAACAATGAGTTTGAGTGTGCAATGCAGAGGTGCTGCAAATAGATTTGCACTAGAGGGACACTAATGGAAGTCCAACAGCCACTTTTAGGATGCCACTAAGTTCACTCAGTGTTTGCTAGTATAATGGCTTAGTAACAATGAGCTTGAGTGTGCAAAGGGCAGGAGGGTACAGTGGCAGGGTGGTTGGTCAGTGTACAGGAAAGGAAGCCTCACTTTCTATCTCTCCTAATGGGGAAATGTAGCGAGGAAGTCCCTGAGCTTAGCTACACAGACGCTGTTATCTTCTATAGCTGTTAAAATCTGTTTCCACGGACCTGACTGTCACCTATGGCTCTGAGCCTGCTGTTATTAGCCCTTACAAGGGCTAATAGAAACTTCTATCCCTATTCTGTATGTAGAGTGTACACAGCAGTATCAGAGACAGGAGCTGCACCTGCGGTGACTTACACCCAGATGCAGAAGGCAGATAATGGCGTCCGGACGGGCAGATACCCGTTTTTATAATGCAGGGAGATGTGACATGGATATCCTATCACACATGCCGTTGCTTCTCTGGCTAAAAGTCCACTTAGCTGTGTGTGTGTCTGGGACTGGCTGACATGCTGGCCCGCCCCACTACACGCGCGCGCTTAGGGAAGGAAGACAAGGAAAAAAAAAAATGGCGATCGTCATTATCCCAGCAGCAGTGATCTGAATGCGCTGTTCCCGCACACTATACGCTGAAATTTCATAATAGTGTGAGTCAGAGAGTGACTTACACTATTACAGCGGAAAGCCAGCTAGTAATTAGCTTGGCTTTTTGCTGCTAGAACCGTTCTCGAACGTAACTAGAACTATCGAGCTTTAGCAAAAAGCTTGAGTTCTAGTTCAATCTAGAACAGCCCCCAAAATCACTCGAACCGCGAACTGGAGAACCACGAACCGCGAACCGCGCTCAACTCTACTTGCTACATCAGCTCAGGTAATTCAATGGTGCATTCTTTCATTGGCAGGAATAGAAAGTGAGGCTTCCTTTGCTGACCAGCTAGCTACAGCCCCTGTACATTCTACACACCTGACCATTTTTGCTATGCAATTTTAATTGCAAACAGTACTGACACTTTTAGTGGCATACTAAAATTGTCTGGGATACTAACTTAGTGTTCCTTTGCTGTCCATTTGGCTACAGCACCTGTGCATTCTACACACCTGCCCATTTTTGCTACGCAATTTTAATTGCAAACAGTGCAGACACCTTTAGTGGCATACTAAAATTGTCTGGGATACTAACTTAGTGTTCCTTTGCTGACCAGCTAGCTACAGTGCCTGTGCATTCTACACACCTGTCCATTTTTGCTACGCAATTTTAATTGCAAACAGTGCTGACACTTTTAGTGGCATACTAAAATTGTCTGGGATACTAACGTAGTGTTCCTTTGCTGTCCGTCTAACTACAGCACCTGTGCATTCTACACACCTGCCCATTTTTGCTACGCAATTTTAATTGCAAACAGTGCTGACACTTTTAGTGGCATACTAAAATTGTCTGGGAAATTACGTTAGGGTTCCTCTGCTGACAATTTAGCTATACCACCTCTGCATTGTACAGCACCTGTCCATTTGTGCTACGCAATTTTAATTGCCAAAAGTGCTGCCATTTTTATTGGCATACTTTCATTGTCTGGGATACTACGTTAGGGTTCCTCTGCTGATAATTTAGCTATACCGCTTCTGCATTGTACAGCACCTGTCCATTTGTGCTACGCAATTTTAATTGCCAAAAGTGCTGCTATTTTTAGGGGCATACTTTCATTGTCTGGGATACTACGCTGGGGGGTTCTTCTGCTGACAATTTAGCTATACCACCTCTGCATTGTACAGCACCTGTCCATTTTTGCTATGCAATTTTAAATTGCAAAAAGTGCTGCCAGTTTTAGGGCCATAGTTTCATTTTCAGGGATAGTCAGTGTTGGTTCTTCAGCTGTCAATAAAGCTAGACCACCTCTGCATTGTACACCACCTCTCCATTTTTCCTATGACATTTTAAGTATCCAATCTGGTCACAAACAAAATGAGTGGCAAAAGGACTGATGCTGGTGGAAATGGGAACAGGCATGTTGGAAAGTGAAAACAGTTTGTGTCCGTGGGGTAGGTGGTAAAGCTACAGTAAAATCTGCTGAAGAAAGGCCATCTTCCAGCAAAAGTAAGATGTCTACTACTTTCCGTGGACAATCTGATGTGATCCCTTTTTTACGGAACCGAACAACTCTAACAAAGGTAGATGATGCACAAAAAAAGAACATGCTTGAATGGATCTCAAGTGCTCCAACAAGTGGCCTGTCCTCCACCCCAACTTCAACATCCAAAAAACAACAGTCCTCTGAGTTGTCACCCCAATCGCACTTGCTTTCCACCAGCTCTCAAGTCTCCACCCGCCCTGCAGAGTATGGTGTAACAGAGATGGGTGAGTCTGCAGAGCTGTTCAGTCACACTATAGGCTGGGAATCAGAGGTCTGCTCCCAAGCTACAGTGAGTACAGACCAGGAAATGATCTGCAGTGATGCCCAGCAGCTTTGTGAATCAGATTCAGGCCTTGATGACCAAGTTTCTGAGCA
This sequence comes from Anomaloglossus baeobatrachus, assembly GCF_048569485.1. Lineage (NCBI taxonomy): Eukaryota > Metazoa > Chordata > Amphibia > Anura > Aromobatidae > Anomaloglossus > Anomaloglossus baeobatrachus. Next base: position 389,114,863 of record NC_134354.1, on the reverse strand, counting down.
TAATGTAGACCCTCATTCCCAAACTGTAACACTTCTTGGTGGAGAAAATGAGGAACATACTGATGATGATGAGACTCATATACCTGATTGGAATGACAACTTAACTATTCAGTCAGGGCAGGAAGAGGTTAGGTCTGAGGGCGAGGGGAGTGCAAACACACAGGTTGATGATGAGGTTGTAGATCCCACTTACTGTCAACCCACAGTCAGGCACTTGAGGAGGTCACCAGAGGTGGTGGAGGAGGATGCGACTGACAATGAGGTTAGCTTGCACCTTCCTGGACAAAGACAGAGTACTGGAAGCACGTCAACAACTGCATCCTCAGCCACAACTCTGCCTCTGAGCACAAGTTGGGGTGGCTCTGCAGGTCGTATGTGCTCTAATAGTTGCCTAGCCTGGTTCTTTTTTAACATCGCCAAGGATCACCCAACTCATGTGATCTGTAAGATTTGTCGCCAATCTGTAAGTAGAGGCCAAAAAATCACTAGTTTGACTACTTCGTCCATGAACCGTCACATGAGTAACAAGCATAAGTCCCAGTGGGAAGCTCAATGTGCTACAATGCGGCCAACTACCCCTTCAAGTGCATCCACGCGCTCTTCATCCTCTATGACTGTGGAGACAGCTGTCACACATGTTTTTCGACGCAGACCTTACACCTCTTTAACCGTAACGGGCAGTTTGATTGGCAGGTCGTCAGTTGTTTTGGAAGGGGAAACAGGTGCTGGTGTAGAGCTCTCTCAGACATCGAGAGCACCAACTTTGGATGAAGGCAACATCATGTCTCCGCCTGCACTTTCCTCACAGACCAGCAGTTTTCCAGGGACACCATACTCAACGCCGTCTCTGCACAGCAGCCAGATCTCGGTCCCTCAGATGTGGACAATTAATTGACCATTTCCTCCTAGCCATGACAAAGCTAAGAGGTTGACTTTCACCCTCTGCAAGCTGTTGGCTACAGAAATGCTGCCTTTCCGCCTGGTGGACACAGAGGCTTTTCGAGACCTAATGTTCGTCGCTGTGCCCCAGTACCAGATGCCCAGTCACCACTACTTCTCCAAGAAAGGCGTGCCTGCGCTACACCAGCATGTCGCACACAACATCACCGCTTCCTTGAGAAACTCTGTGTGTGACAGGGTGCATATCACCATCAATACTTGGTCCAGTAAACATGGACAGGGGCGTTACATGTCACTGACTGGGCACTGGGTAACTATGGTGAGAGTTGGAGAAGGGTCTGCTGTACAAGTCTTGCCGTCCCCACGAGTTGTGCGTCAATCCTCTGTATGTCGAAGTTCCTACACTGCTTCTGCCTCCTCAACCTCATCTGGGTCCTCAACCTCTGACCAAAGCCTGTCTGGTCAGGCCACCCGCGTTGTAACTGCGCACAAGGAATGCCGCACACCTCCTTACTATGCTGGCAGCAGAGCTCAACGGCATCAGGCGGTCTTTACGTTGAAATGTCTGCGAAAAAAGACAGCTGAGGAGTTGTGGTCAGCTCTGGAGACCGAGTTTAGTAAATGGTTGTCAACCAGCAGCCAAGGAAGGCTGTGTGCGACAATGCTGCAAACCTGGGTGAGGCCCTTCCTGGGGCAAGGTGACACACGTGCCTTGTATGGCTCACGTGTTGAACCTTGTTGTCCAGCAATTTTTTAACCCACTATCTCGGCCTAGATGGGCTTCTGCACAGGGCACGGTCACTCTCTGCTCACTTTCGCCGTTCAATCGGCGCAGCTGACCGACTTGCATTGCTCCAGACGTCTTTCGGCCTGCCGGTTCACCGCCTGAAATGCGATGTGCCGACATGCTGGAATTCGACTCTCCACATGTTGCAGCGACTGTGAGAGCACCGCTGAGCCCTGGTGCAATACGTTATGACCTATAGCCTTGGCCAACGAGATGCAGAGGTGGGGAAGATCACGCTGCTGGAGTGGGTTCAGATCAAGGACCTATGCACCCTTCTGCACAGTTTTGACATGGCGACGAATATGTTTAGCGCTGACAATGCCATTATCAGCATGACAATTCCAGTCATTTACATGCTGGAGCACACTCTAAACACTATTCGGAGTCAGGGGGTGGGAAAAGAGGAAGGGGAGGAAGTACAGGAGGATTCATATGCGGAAGGGATACCAAGATCTACAAGGTCCAGATGTTCAGTATCACCAAGGCGGCAGGCATGGGACAGTGGTGGAGATGGATTAACAAGGGCGCATGGTAGCAGCGAAACTGTTGAGGAAGGTGCAGGAGCCCAGGAAGAAATGGAGGATGAACTGGCGATGGGTATGGAAGACTCAGCAGATGAGGAGACCTTGGTCAAATTTCGGTTGTTCGAGGTTGGGGGGAGATGTCAGAGGTAGGAAGCACGGTTATCACATCGCCGCCACAAACACAGCAAGGACTTGGTCCGCATGGATGTGCAAGACACATGAGCACCTTCTTGCTGCACTACCTACAACATGACTCTCGGATTATCCGAATTAGAAGTAATGATGACTACTGGGTTGCCACACTCTTAGATCCCCGGTACAAGTCCAACTTTGGCAAAATAATTCTTGCCATAGAAAGGGATACACGTATGTAGGAGTATCAGCAGAAGCTGTTATGCAATCTTAGCTCGGCTTTTCCACCAAACACCAGTGGTGCACAGAGTGAATTTCCCAGTTGTAGCTTGCCAAGCATGGGACTGTGTCGTCATCATCAGTCAAACCGTACCAGCAACACCGTACCTGGTGGTAACAGCAATTTTTTGGAATTGTTTGATAATTTTTTTAGACCATCCTTTGCAAGATCACAAGAGACAAGAAGTCTGACACATAGTCAACGGCTGGAGAGGATGATACAGGAGTATCTCCAAATGAACATCGATGCTATGACTGTGCAACTGGAGCCTTGCTCATTTTGGGCTTCCAATCTTGAATAATGGCCTGAGCTTGCCACTTAAGCCTTGGAGATTTTGTCGTGTCCCGCAGCCAGCGTTGTCTCTGAACGTGTCTTCAGTGCTGCTCGGTGTGTGCGGACAGATAAGCGCACACGTCTGTCCAGTGACAATGTGGACAGACTAACGTTCATCAAGCTGAACAAGTCATGGATCAGTAAGGACTTTGCTACCCCGGTGTCATCCTGGGGACAGTTAAGGCTGGCGTATTTTTGAATGTGCTTGATGCAAATCCACATGTCAAGTTTGCAACTGGGGCACAAGTGATGCCACTGAAGTGGTGTGTGTGGCCCAATTTTTGGAAAAAAGGGAGACTCTGCTTGGAGTCCCCTTACTGTGTTTTTAAAAATGATCCAAGATGAACAAGTCATGGTTCAGCAAGGACTTTGCTACCCCGGTGTCATGCTGGGGACAGTTAAGGCTGGCATATTTTTGAATGTGCTTGATGCAAATCAACATGTCAAGTTTGCAACTGGGGCACAAGTGATGCCACTGAAGTGGTGTGTGTGGCCCAATTTTTGGGAAAAAGGGAGACTCTGCTTGGAGTCCCCTTACTGTGTTTTTAAAAATGATCCAAGATGAACAAGTCATGGTTCAGCAAGGACTTTGCTACCCCAGTGTCATCCTGGGGACAGTTAAGGCTGGCGTATTTTCGAATGTGCTTGATGCAAATCAACATGGAAAGTTTGCAACTCTGGCACAAGTGATGCCACTGAAGTGGTGTGTGTGGCCCAATTTTTAGAAAAAAGGGAGACTCTACTTGCAGTCCCCTTGCTGTGTTTTACATGATTTTAGAAGGGCATGACATGCCTATATCTGTGTCTCCTCCTCTTTTTACTCGTCCAGCTCTTTTCTTTCAGCATGAGTATATATCCTTGTCACTTTCCCATGTGTTTGTGGTGTCTTGTGAGTTGTTTGTCACCTTTTGGACACCTTAGAAGGTGTTTTCTATGTGTTTGTATGTGTTTGTGTTTGCCTGCCATTGTTTTCAATGGGATTCCAATTGGTTCGGCGAACGTTCGTAGAACGTTCGACGAACTTGTCCTCCGTTTGACGAACTTGTCCTCCGTTTGATGAACCGAATCCAACTCGAACTCTAGGGGGGTGGCTCATCTCTAATACACGGTACTTAAGTTGTTTTTTTATTCAATACAGTATGTTTTACACACTTGGCTTAAAAAAACTGACAAGGGTGCCCTTCTAACCACTCACATTTGTTTCTGCCAAGAGACAATGTAATTTGTCAAAAACAGAATTAGGCCGCAAAGAAAAGAACATAGTACCTAAATATGGTGGAGGTTCAAAGATGTTTTGCGGTTGATTTGCTGCCTCTGACAATGGGTGCTTGGATTGTAAGTAAGGCATCATGACATCTGAAGATTACCAAAGGATTTTGGGTCGCAATGTAGTGCCCAGTGTCAGAAAGCTGGGTTTGCGTCCTAAGTCATGGGTCTTCCAGCAGGATAATGACCCCAAACATACTTCAAGAACCACCCAGAAATTGATGGGAGCAAAACGCTGGGAGAGTAATGAAGTGGTAATGAGTCCTGATCTAAATCCCGTAGAAAACCTGTGGAGAGATCTTAAAATTGCTGTTCGGAGAGAGCGCCCTTCAAATATGAGAGACCATTAGCAGTTTGCAAAAGAAGAGTTCAAAATTCCAGTTGAGAGGTGTAAGTAGCTTGATGATGGTTATAAGAAGTGATTGATTGCAATTATTTATTCCAATGGGTGTGCAGCGAAATATTAACTTGAAGGTGGCAACAATTTTGTCAGGCCCATTTTTGGAGATTTGCGTGAAATTTTGTCCAATTTGCCTTTTTTTACTCTGTTATTTTATGCTGTTCTAATACACACAAAGGAAATAAACATGTGATTGACAAAATGTGTAATTGCAATAAGTTTCTTGGAGAATTACTACATTTTCTGGCACAATTTCAAGGGTGCCAATAATTTCGTCCATGACTGTATATCTTTTTTTCATACTTCTATAAATAATTTTGGATCCACTAAGGTCTTGGCACAAAAACTACCATGGAAGCTGCATATATGATTAGAAACTAAATATAGAAAAAAATGATAGCCCATGCCATGGATCTTGAGGGAAACAGTCAGTTCTTATCTGCATAGGGGTATTCCAACAAATGATGCTTCATGAAGGAAGGATTGTTCATGTTGAATTTCAACATGCCCCATACCTTTTTCTGAGAGGAAATAAGCCAGAGATGTTGAGAATGATCTTTCTCTTATACCGTTATTGAAAACACATGCATATGTATTTGCATGCATGTGCAAGTTTTGAGTTGGGAATGAAGAACAAGTGTTCAGCTAACAACTAATGAAAGTGTATGACCAGTTTAATAAATAGAACATGATCAGATATACAATTATAAAACTGGGAATATTGGTTGGTAATACATTGTTTCAAGAAATGGTTTGCTTGGATGACATTTTCTTCATATTCTTTGAAACAGAATGTTCTTTTCTTTTATAGCACATTTCTGTTTTCTTGATGTTCATTGTTTTACATATAATACAATTCTGGGTTCCAAAGCTGATTCTAATACAGATTATCATTTGTTGACACATGTTTACATTTTATGATAAAAAATATAACTCTTAAACATAATAGCATTTTAATAGCATCTTAATCAGTTCCCATACCTTGCTATACATTTGGCACATATTGTAAATGCGTTCAGCCATCAGTAGTGGGTGTTGGTGGAGGCTGCCTCTGTAGGCTCATCGGTACTCACATTAGTGAACACTGTCCTGTCAGCTTTGCTATAAATGTGAGTCATTGGCAGAAATAATGCACTGCAATACAGATTGCTTATAAAAGGAATCAAACAATCTCGTGATCAAATCCAATAGTGGACTAAATATAACGTGTTAGCAGAAAATAAATTAAGTAAAGCAAATATATTATATTGGAAATTTTTGAAGTCATTATGTAAGCTTTCCAACATGTCAAGTTGCCCATATATACACAGTATATGTATATATATATACAGCATATATATATATATATATATATATATATATATATATACATATATGTAAAATATATAAAGCTGAGTTTATGTATGTGTATGTGTTTGTATGTATTTATCTATGTGTGTCCGCTAAAGGAATCCGCACCGTCGCATTTACAATCACGAAATTTTGCACAGACATCCCATGTGACTCAGGGAACGTCATAGACTATGTTTTGACTTGAAAATTTAACCCTGCGCTTTACAGTTAATCTAAAAAAAACCTGCCTCCATTAACCTGAATGGAGGTGGGAGCTACAGGCTATTAATAGGAGCTGTGAGTGGTTGCTATAGCCACAAAATAATTTGTTACTATAAGAAGTGTATGTGTGAAGTAATATGATGTCATTGGGGAGATGGATAGAGAGAGACAGAGAAAGATAGACAGAGAGAGACAGAGAGAGGGAGACAGGGAAAGAGAGTCAGACAGACAGGGAAAGAGACAGAGAGAGAGACAGACAGTCAAAGAGACAAAGGTAGACAGACACAGACAGACAGGGAAAGAGACAGGCAGACAGGAAAAGAGACAAACAGAGAGACAGAAAGAGACAGAAAGGGAAAGAGACAGACAAGGAAAGAGACAGGGAAATAGACAGGGACAGAGACAAGGAAAAAGACAGGGAAAGAGACAGACAAGGAAAGAGACAGGGAAAGAGACAGAGACAGGATAAGAGACATAGACAGAGAAAGAGACAAATCCTGCCTCCATTAACCTGAATGGAGGTGGGAGCTACAGGCTATTAATAGAAGCTGTGAGTGGTTGCTATAGCCACAAAATAATTTGTTACTATAAGAAGTGTATGTGTGAAGTAATATGATGTCATTGGGGAGATGGATAGAGAGAGACAGAGAAAGATAGACAGAGAGAGACAGAGAGAGGGAGACAGGGAAAGAGAGTCAGACAGACAGGGAAAGAGACAGAGAGAGAGACAGACAGTCAAAGAGACAAAGGTAGACAGACACAGACAGACAGGGAAAGAGACAGGCAGACAGGAAAAGAGACAAACAGAGAGACAGAAAGAGACAGAAAGGGAAAGAGACAGACAAGGAAAGAGACAGGGAAATAGACAGGGACAGAGACAAGGAAAAAGACAGGGAAAGAGACAGACAAGGAAAGAGACAGGAAAAGAGACAGAGACAGGATAAGAGACATAGACAGAGAAAGAGACAAAAACAGGGAAAGAGAGAGACAAGGAAAAAGATAGGGAAAGAAACAGACAAGGAAAGAGACAGGGAAAGAAACAGAGACAGATGGGGAAAGAGACAGATGAGGAATGGGACAGAAGGGGATAGAGACAGATGGGGATAGAGACAGACGGGGAATGAGACAGACGGGGAACAAAACAGACAGAGAACGAGACATATGGCTAACAAGACAGACGAGGAAAGAGACAGACAGACAGACACAGAGATAGAGTGAGACAGACAAAGAGACTGATACAGAGACAGACAGATTGATAGACACAGACAAACAGACAGACATGTACATGAGGGATGGCCACCGCCTTAAGTTTGCAGAAAGCCTATCCAAAAGCCTAAGTGCTTACATTTGTAGGGAAAGTAGTCTGGAAATGTGCTTTTGCCTGTGGGTGGCTCGCTGCATATTAATACTTGCTTTCCAAGGCCTGATGTAGAGACAAAATTCACAGAAACAAAGGGCAACAATGTTTACCTGCCTAGTCCATAGGAACTAATGCACAAACAGGATGCAGCAAAACCTTAAAATAAATATGGAGGCAACAGGTGCAAAATACTAATGGAGCAACTACTCACACACTACCTGTCCCCAGCTTAATTTCCATTGCCCTGGATAGGGCAACAAATTGTTTTAGCGGATATGTGAACACAGACTTAAAGGAGTTGTCTGTCACTTTATATCATTTTCTTAATGTGGCCAAGGTGTTAAGAAATGGCTAATGTTTGTGGTTGTAGGCAAGATAGATTACGCATATGATGTGCCTTTTCTTCTCTTCTTTGACACACTGGAAGAGTTTTAAAAATACAGAAGTGTGGTCACATGTATAAAAATTGGCTTTGGCAACCAGTTGTAATCCAGCTTTCAGTAGGAAGAATTTGTAATATTCTAATTCCTATTAGTTGTGTGTTCATGCTACATTTGCCTAAAGTGCAAGCACATAGGTTATGGGTCAAAATATGTGTCCAGGCAATGACTATAATTATATCCAATAACTATTGTCCAACCTGAATGTTCCTGCTACCTTAATTCATTCATTAGAACATTTCCATATTAATCATTTCATTAGCATACCAAACTTCTTAATCTGTCATGAAGAATGAAAATACAGGCCAAAGCAATATAAACTAAAAGATAAATCATTATTGTGGGGACAAACATGCCTACTGCCTGCTCCCTAGTTGAGGGTATGCATGGACACGCTATTAGGATACTTCTTCCACTCTTCACATTTTATTAAACAAAGATGTCTTGCGGAATTAAATTGCATTTTTTCCTGCTGCTGCATAAATAGGCTTATTTATGCACCTTGTCTGTTCTCAGTAAGAAATGACCTCATCCATCTGTCTTGTCACATCTAGAACTGTTTCAGTTTGTAGGCACGCAGATGCTGCTAGTGTCACATGTCAAATATTTGGATATCAAATAAACTAAGATGCATGGACTGGAACCTTGAAAACAATTTAATATACTTTTGTATTATATAAATTCTTTTTTATTAAGAAAAAAATGTTTTTTTAAGTATATAAAAAATGCATAACAAGGGCAAAAAAAAATCACAGGTGTAACACCATAAAAAAGTAAAATAAAAAAGGAAGAGTGTTTCAACAATATTCCCCTTTGTGAACCTACTCCCTTATATCTCCTCCAGTCCCTCTCCTCAGATGTAACTACCTACCTAATTAAAATCTTTAACCTCTCTGTTGTCTGGTATCTTTCCCTCTTCATTTAAACACCGTCATAACTAAGGATGAGCGAACCCAAACTTTAAAGTCTGGGGTCTGTACCGGACACCTAGTATCCATGCACGGACTCCAAACATGGACTTCTTAGGGAACCCGGATAATGATAGAAATTAAAAAAAGGAACATGAAAGAATATAAAGAATAAAGCAGGACAGTTATACTTAACAATCTTCCCCGTGGTTGTAACACTACTTCCGGGTCCAATCATTAGCTCTCATGCATATTCACTGCTTCCTCTGCCACCATCAGTCCCTGTGTCTGTGATTGGGTGCAGTCAGACCATGCCCCTATCCTCTGGGACAGCATCTGTGATTGGTTGGAATCACACACTGTACATTGTGTCCCTAGAGTGGTGTAAAAATAAATAAATAAAAAATGATTTAGGGTCCCCCATAATGTGATACCCAGTGCAAATAAAGCAGATGGCTTCAGGCTGCAGCCTCCAGCTGTGCGTGTTTTCTTGGCTGTCTATCAAATATGAGGGACCCTATACAGCTTCTTTAAAATTCTTAAAATAAATGTAAAAAAAAAAATGTGCAGTTCCCCCAAATTTTGATTTCCAGCCAAGATGAAGTCGACAACCGGGGTCTGGTATTTTCAGCTTGAGGAGACCAATGGTTATTGGCCCCCCAGCCTAACAGTAGCAGACCGCAGCCACCCCGTAATTTTTGTATTTATTAGATTTGAAAATTCCGGTGCTTTACCCATCTCATCCCGATTAGCTTGCAATCGGGGTAATCACAGGTACCACTAAACCCTGGATTAGTAATGGGGAGGTCTATGAGACCCCTTCACTAGTAACCCTGCAAGTCAAAAGAAATAATCACAAAACACATAAAAATCCTTCCAATTTATTGACTTTCAAAACACTCAGGTCCCACGTAATTCACAACGTGACATCCAATGATGATCCTGCCTCTGCTACATACTAAAGTCACAGTGGAAGGGGACATTAGAAAACATGACCGCCTGCTCCGGCTTCAGGCAGACACTAACTGAGCTGCAGCTGTTAGCAGTGGTGCCACTGAGTTTATGTGCAATCACAGCTGGAGATTCCCATGGTATCCCGCCTGTTACTGCAGGTAAACTTATCTCAGGTGAACTCTTTGAACTCAGTGACCTCACCTCAAGTGAACTCATGGAGTTCAATGACAATTGTATCTTCTTGCAGAAAACCGTGTTTTTTTGCCAGGCGATACAGATTTGATGCATGAATTTTGCATAGAAATTCCAACACAAAATTTACATCTCCTGGCAGAAAACTGCACAAATAACACAGTTTGACTCGGTTTTGGTGCAGTTTTCTGTCAGGAGATGCAAATTTGATGCAGAAATATGGTGTAGATATTTCAGCACCAAATTTGCATCTCCTGGCAGAAAACCAAACTGAAACAGCATCAGTCCGTCATTTTTGCGTGGTTTCCTGTCATGATATGTAGATTTGGTGCTGGAATTTATAGACCAAATTCCTGCACCAAATCTGCATCTCCTGGCAAAAAAAACGCATCTAAACATAGCAAAACAGTCAGTCATGTTCCTTAATTGTGGGACATCATGGTGGGGATTACGTCATACCTGGGTGTTTTGAAGAGTAATAAATTGGAGAAAGAGGGTGCGTTTTTTTTAAATAAAGGATTTTTCTCTGTTATGTGTTTATTTCTTTTTACTTACAGGATTAGTAATGGAGTTGTCTCATAGATCCCTCCTTATTTTTGACAAATCCGCTTCTATTGGCCGGCGGCCGTGTGACGTCGCTGTGACGCCGAACGTCCCTCCCACTCCAGGAAGTGGGCGTTCGCTGCCCACAGCGTGGTCGCACGAGAGGTAAGTATGTGTGACGGGGGGTTACCGACTTTGTGCGCCACGGGCAGCGATTTGCCCGTGACGCAAAAAAGACGGGGGCGGGTACGATCGATTGTGAAATTGCACAATCGATCGTACCGTGTAAAGCAGCCTTTAGGGGTGTGCTCACTTTTGTTGCCAGCAGGTTTAGCCGTTAATTGTTGTGTGTTTTCTCTTACTGAGGCCAATCAACCATTTTTCAACCGGCTAACACGGTATTAAAATATTATTTAGAAGGCACACTAAATTTACATTGTTATACAAGTTGTACACTGACTACTTTACATTGTATCAAAGTGTCAGATCCTCAGTGTTGTCCCATGAAAAGATATAAAATATTTACAAAATTGTGACGGGTGTACTCACTTTTGTGATAATCTGTATGTAAACACCTGGAAAGACAAATGCAGCAACAGCTTGCACTATTGTTAAATTGAACTTGTAAAACAGGTACGCCAAACTTCTTTTTTTTAATTCTTTTATTTGTTTTTATATTTGTAGTTATACAGCTAGAAAGGAACATGTGACAAAAGCACGTAGTATTGTTGTGTGGTATACAGTTGCTAAATTGCACTAGTAAAACAGTTTCACAAATACTAAAATGTGGGTTGTTCTTTAAAGACTTCTTTTTTTAATCACCTACCATTGTAAATGTGTGGCATGAATGGATGCAACATCGGACATTAAAACAAAGGTGCAGAAACAATTTTTCAAGACACGTATTCTTAATGCTTAGCAAGATAAACAATTGCATTTAAATTTCATTAATATTGACAATTTTTTTTGTCTTTAAAGTAAAAAAAAAGGTGCCTTGTTTGTCTTAGGCCGGCTTCTCACTTGCGAGTTTCTCACAGTAGTGCAATGCGAAAAAATCTCGCATTGCACTCGGACACGTTATTCAATAAATCAGCTCTCATCTACGATTATTTTCTCACTCCAAATAGGACTGAGAAAAAAAATTGCAGCAAGCTGCTATTTGAAGAGTTTCTCGTGCGAGTCTCTCCAATATAACTCTATGGGAACGTGAAAAAAAAGGATGTCACACAGACCGGCACTCACACAATCCTAGTGACATCCGTTTTTCTAAATACATTTATCGCATGTGTCACAAAGCACTGGAAATGAGTGAGGTCTCATAATGTCGGTCAATCTCTATCTCTGTCAGTCGGTCTCTCTCTCTCGGTCTCTATTCTCTGTCGGTCAGTCTGTTGGTCAGTCTCTCTCTCTGTCGGTCTCTCTCTCTATGTCCATGTCGGTCTATTCCTTTCCCCCCCACATACTCACCGATCTCCGATCATCAGCATGACAAGGCACGTCATTCACACTGCTCCGGCGGCTTCTCCTCTTTTGAAAAAGCCGGCCGCTCATTATTCAATCTTGCATTCCCTGCTTTACCTGCCCACCGGTGCCTATGATTGGTTGCAGTCAGACACGCCGCCAAGATTAGTGACAGCTGTCTCACTGCAACCAATCACAGCTGCCGGTGGGCGGGTCTCTATCATGCAGTAAAATAAATAAATAAATAATTAGAAAAAAACGGCGTACGGTTCCCTCCAATTTTAATACCAGCCAGGGTAAAGCCACACGGCTGAAGGCTGGTATTCTCAGGATGGGGAGCTCCACATTATGGGGAGCCCCCCAGCCTAACAATATCAGCCATCGACAGTCCCGGGACTCTATCCGGCTCATCCCGAATTGCCCTGGTGTGGTGGCAAATGGGGTAATAAGGAGTTAATGGCAGCATCCCATAGCTGCCACTAAATCCTAGGTTAATCATGGCAGGCGTCTATGAGACACCCTCAATGATTAACCTGTAACTTAAAGAAAATAAACACACACATCAAAAACTACTTTATTTGTAATGAAAGACAAAAAAACACTCTTTCACCACTTTATTAACCCCTCAAAGACACCTCCAGGTACGACGTAATACACGCAAGGTCCCACGACGCTTTCAGCTCTGCTACATTGGAAGCTGACAGGAGTGGCAGTAGAACACCGCCACTCCTGTGAGCTCCATGCAGCAACTGAAGTGAATCACGCGATCAGCTGTGCTGTCACTGAGGTTACTCACGGCCACCGCTCTCAGGTGGAGAACTGCTGCTGTGGCCGCGAGTAACCTGAGTGAAAGCACAGCTGATCGCGTGGCTCACTGCAGTCACTCAGGGGATTTGTGATCACAGGTGAGTCCTTCACATGTGACAACAAATCAAGCCGCGGCACACGCACAGAGCCGCACAATCACAATGAAGTCAGGTGAAGTTCATCCAAGTTCATTTTGATCGCGCGGCTCTGTCTTGTTGCCAGCCATGCTCTTTTTGACCGTGCGGTCCCACTCGGCTCTGCTGCAAGTCTATGGGGATGCTGCAGAGCCAAGTGGGACCACACTGTCAAAGATGTGCGTTCTGGATGCTTTTCCCACTCTGTCTATGACAGATCAAGCATCCAGAACGCATGAACTCTCCAGGAATGTGCACACGTTGCATTTTGCCGAATGCGTCTCAGAACGCAGCTTTTTCGGCTGCGTTCTGAGACGCACAGGCAGTGACTTTCACACTGTGGAATAGAACGCAACGTGCGCACATACCCTAATACAACTCAGATGACAATTTTTTCAGACAGGGAAACTTTTTCAGGTAGAAAACTCCTCAGGAAAGATCCTCATGTGTTTTAAGTTTTATTAATGTTTCTTTAAGCCTTCTGTTAACATTTTTCTTTAGTATTTTCTAGTAACATTTTTAGATTTTTCTTTTAACTGATATTTAGCAATTTGTTTTAAAATACTTTATTCAATAATTAAAAAGTTAATGTTTTTTGAGGGGAAAATACTTATGAAGCACTCAGAAAGTAGCCAATGCATCTTCTGGCTATTTTTAGCCTTCGTATAAACTTCTATTGTAAAATATGGAGTGGCTTCTTTTATGCGCTTGGCTTTTCTGGAAACCAGAAGTGGCTAAAAATGTTCAATAGCCTGACTGTATGAACAGCAATGTTGTTTTCAATAGAAATGAAAAGAAATAGTCTTTCAAGTGTATCTTGATCAATTTATAAGCGTTATTTTGACCAGAATAAAAAAAAAATAACACCACGTTAACATAGCCTTAAACTGCCCTAACTGATTTAGCGCATAAAGAATGGAAAAATATGGTGAAATTAAGGTGATCTATTGCAACATATCATGGATCAATTAATTTACAATTACACAAACGTTTCAGATCATAAACTTAAAGAAATGTATGTATTGTGATTCACAGACCAATACTACCACTCCAATTTTCTATGTTATTCTGCACTGCAGCAGTACACCCAGGCTTGGACTGACCCACCTGGAAATCAAGGAATACCCCGCTATAAATACTATTATAAACAGTTAGATCATAAACATTATATGTGGGGGAGGTGGGACAAGGTTATATGAGCTTTATGTGGGGGATAGGGGACTAGGTTATATATGCTATGTGTGGGGAGGAGGAATTTGGTTATACATGCTTTACGTGGGGAGGGGTTCTAGTTTATATAGGCTATATGTGGGGGAGGGGGCTAGGCTATACAGGTTATATGTGGGGAGGGGAGACTAGGTTATATATGCTATATGTGGTGGAGACGTGACTAGGCTATATGTGCTATATGTAAGAGAGGCGTGGCGTGGCTATATATGCTATATGTGGGAAGGGGGACTAGGTTATAGATGCTATTTGTGGGAGATGGAGGACTAAGCTGCATATGTTTTATGTGGGGGAGGGGGACTAGTCTACATAGGCTACATGAAAGAGGAAGGACTAGGCTATACAGTGAAGGAAATGATTATTTAATCTCTTGCTGATTTCGTAAGTTTGGCCACTGACAAAGACATGAACAGTCTCTAATTTTAAGGGTAGTTTAATTTTAACAGTAAGAGATAGAATATCCAAAATAAAATCCAGAAAACCATATTGTATAAATTGTATAAATTTATTTGCATTTTGAGGGGAGAAATAAGTATTTGTTCCCCTACCAACAACTAAGAGTTCTGGCTCCTACAGACCAGTTAGGTGCTCCTAATCAACTCGTTACCTGCATTAATGACAGCTGTCTTAAATTGACACCTGTATAAAAGACTCCTGTCCACAGACTCAATTAATCAGTCAGACTCGAACCTTTTACAACATGGCTAAGACCAAAGAGCTTTCTAGGGATGTCAGGGACAGGATCATAGACCTGCACAAGGCTGGAATAGGCTACAAAACCATAAGTTAGATGCTGGGTGAGAAGGAGACAACTGTTGGTGCAATACTAAATAAATGGAAGAGATACAACCTGAGTGTCACTCAACATTGATCTGTGGCTCCATTCAAAATCTCACCTCGTGGGGTATCAAGGATCATGAGGAAGGTGAGAGATCAGCCTACAACTACACGGGAGGAACTTGTTAATGATCTCAAGGCAGCTGGGACCACTGTCACTATGAAAACCATTGGTAACACATTATGCCGTAAGGGCTTAAAATCCTACAGTGCCCGCAAAGTGCCACTGCTGAAGAGGGCACATGTGCAGGCCCGTCTGAAGTTTGACAATGAACACCTGGATGATTCTGAGAGTGATTGGAAAAGGTGCTGTGGTCAGAGGCGACAAATATTAAGCTCTTTGGCCTTAACTCAACTTGCCGTGTTTCGGAGGAAGAGAAATGCTGCCTATGACCCAAAGAACACCATCCCTACTGTCAAGCATGGAGGGGAAACATTATGTTTTGTGGCGTTTCTCTGCTAAGGGCACAGGACTTCACCGCATCAATGCGACAATGGATGGAGCCATGTACCGTAAAATCCTGAGTGACAACCTAATTCCCTATGTCAGGAGATAAAAAATGGGTCATGGCTGGGTCTTACAGCACTACAATGACCCAAAACATACAGCCAAGGTAACAAAGGAGTGGCTCAAAAAGATGCACATTAAAGTCATGGAGTGACTTACCCAGTCACAGACCTTAATCCCATAGAAAACCTATGAAGGGAGCTGAAGCTCCGAGTTGCCAAGCGGCAACCTCAAAATCGTAATGATTTAGGGATGATCAACAAAGAGGAGTGGACCAAAATTCCTCCTGACATGTGCGCAAACCTCATCATCAACTACAAAAAACGTCTGAGAGCTGTGCTTACCAAGAAGGATTTTTACCACTAAGTATTAAGTCTTGTTTGCCAGTGGAATCAAATACTTATTTTCCTCTGCAATATGCAAATAAATTTATATAATTTATAGAATGTAGTTTTCTGGATTTTATTCTGGATATTCTTTTTCTCACTGTTAAAATTAACCTACCCTTAAAATTATAGACTGTTCATGTCTTTGTTAGTGGGCAAACTTACAAAATCAGCAAGGGATCTAATAATTGTTTCCTTCACTGTATATTCTTTATGTGGGGAGGTGGACAGGTTTATATATGCTATGTGTGAGGGAGGGGGCTAGGCTATACAGGCTATATATGGGAGAAGGGACACTAGGCTATATAGGCTATATGTGGGAGAGAGGGATTTGGCTACATATGGGGGAGGGGGGTTAAGCTATGTATGCAATATGTGAGGGAGGGGAAGTTTTTAAAAGAGCGCACAGCTTCATGAAAGGGGTTTCAGGTGAGCAAAGCCAAGAAATTCAACATAATTTACTCCGCAAAAGTTGTAAAGTTGTATAGATACAACAGAATTGTAAGCTAGTCGTCGACTGTAGTACATTTTTTGTGGTGGCACATGTAAGCTGAAAAATATGTCAGATTCATTAAGAAGCACACGCTGTTTCAGACCACATTCATAGATCAGGATTTTTGCGTCCCTCCCATTGGACTCTTGATTTTGACTGACACACTATGCATGTGTGGGTATACATGGTCTGTTTTATGGCAATGTCCTGTTATGTTTATACCTGAGTATTTATATTGCCTAGTTTAGTTTTTTTTCTTTCCTAGGTGGTTTATCCCTGTTGTTTCTATACAGAAATGTATTATGCCCTTTTAATATTTAATAAAGATTCAATAAAAAAACTTTTTAATAAAAAATATTTTTGCATTTCTCACTTTATTACCCAGAGGCATGCTACTCTATGGGTTATGTTGAAAGTCTTATAGTTTAGCGTATGCATACAAATTATATTTTGGACAAAAAGTTGATTAGCAATAGGGTGGGCCTGTGGAATCAATTCCTAATGTTGGCCCTAGGCACTGCAGTATGACAGAGCGTTTTAGTGAGAGAGGTCAAAACATGAACAAGTAACAAAACCGTTTATGGTAGCTATAGTGCGGGTCCCCACAGAAAATTCCACTGGTGGGCCCTAGGCACCCCAGCCCGACCCTGAGTACACAGCACTCTTTTAGGCTTTTATATAAACTGAAGATCAAAATTAGAGAAGAACACATAATTTCCTAAATGTTGCGGTCATTGTGTACTTCTATGTGCTTATATCCTAACATGAGTAATCTCGCTGAATTTTAAGCTTATTTCATAAACTGAATTTATTCAAAAGCACATAAAAACGTAAATGAGATAAATGAAAAAGAACGCTGATCAAAATTAGAGAACACTTTCAGATAACTGCAAGTTATTGGTGTTAATCTGTCACATGGTGCTAATTTCCTTAATAATCTGACAAACCCTATGTAACTGGCAGCCTAACTTTCCAGTTTGCACTGACTTTTCAAAAATGGTGTGCCATTTCAAAGTGACTGACACCCTCTTGCAGCAGGTTGTCCAGATGAAGGCCAAAAGGGAGACCCTATCAGCCATAGCAAGAGAAGTTGGTTGTTCCAGGTCTATGATTTCAAAATTATTGCATCTGTACAACATCACACATTCTTTCAAGTCTCCCAAGAAGGCTGGTTAACCTCAAAAGACAAATGCAAGAGAGGACAGGATAATGCGGAGACTTTCCATGGTTAATCGTTTCAACACTGCAGCTGGAATTGCTCGCCTGGTCAGCACTGAACAGGGTAAGGATCTGTCTCGTGTCATGATTTTTAAGAGCATTTGGACTAAAAGCTCACTTTGCAGTGACCAATTCTTTCATTAGCAGAAAGAATCATAACGCTAGACTCACCTTTGGTGAGGAGCATGTTTGTGTGGACAGAGGAGAAGTAATCCACAGTTCATTTTAGTGATGAAAGCAAGTTCAATTTATTTGGGTCTGATGGGAAACATTATGTTTGTCAACAAACTGTGGAAAGACTGAAAGCAAAGTGTGTTAAGAAGTCAATGAAAGATGGTGGAGGAAGTGTCATGGTTTGCGGAATGTTTTCTGCAGCAGCAGTTGGACCTCTCATACAGCTACATGACAGAGTGAATGCAAGTGTGTTTCAGAACCTTCAACAACACATGGTTCCTTACTTGCTTTCATTCCTCAATCAGCCAGCAATTTTTTAGAGGACAATGCCCCCTGTCACACAGCAAAACAGGGAAAGAAGTTCCTTCAGTTACTTGAAACAAAACACATTAAAACAATGAAATGGCCAGCCCAGAGTCCTGATCTACAGTGCTGGCCGAAAGTATTGGCACCCCTGCAATTCTGTCAGAGAATACTCAGTTTCTTCCTGAAAATGATTGCAATCACAAATTCTTTGGTATTATTATCTTCATTTAATTTGTCTTCAATGAATAAATAAAAAAAAATTGTGATAAAGCTAAATTGGATATAATTACACACCAAACATAAAAAAGGGGTGGACAAAAGTATTGGCACTGTTTGAAAAATCATGTGATACTTCTCTAATTTGTGTAATTAACAGCACCTTTAACTTACCTGTGGCACCTAACAGGTGTTGGCAATAACTAAATCACACTTGCAGCCAGTTGACATGGATTAAAGTTGACTCAACCTCTGTCCTGTGTCCTTGTGTGTACCACATTGAGCATGGAGAAAAGAAAGAAGACCAAAGAACTGTCTGAGGACTTGAGAATCCAAATTGTGAAGAAGCATGAGCAATCTCAAGCTTACAAGTCCATCTCCAAAGACCTGAAAGTTCGTGTGTCTACGGTGCGCAGTGTCATCAAGAAGTTTAAAGCCCATGGCACTGTGCCTAACCTCCCTAGATGTGGAAGGAAAAGAAAAATTGACTAGAGATTTCAACGCAACATTGTGCGGATGGTGGATAAAGAACCTCGACTAACATCCAAACAAGTTCAAGCTGCCCTGCAGTCCGAGGGTACAACAGTGTCAACCCGTAGTATCCGTCGTCGTCTGAATGAAAATGGACTGTATGGTAGGATACCCAGGAAGACCCCACTTCTTACCCTGAGACATAAAAAAGCCAGGCTGGAGTTTGCCAAAACTTACCTGAGAAAGCCTAAAACGTTTTGGAAGAATGTTCTCTGGTCAGATGAGACAAAAGTAGAGCTTTTTGGGAAAAGCCATCAACGTAGAGTTTACAGGAAAAAAAAAAAGAGGCATTCAAAGAAAAGAACACGGTCCCTACAGTCAAACATGGTGGAGGTTCCCTGATGTTTTGGGGTTGCTTTGCTGCCTCTGGCACTGGACTGCTTGACCATGTGCATGGCATTATGAAGTCTGAAGACTACCAACAAATTTTGGAGCATAATGTAGGGCCCAGTGTGAGAAAGCTGGGTCTCCCTCAGAGGTGATGGGTCTTCCAGCAGGACAATGACCCAAAACACACTTCAAAAAGCACTAGAAAATGGTTTGATAGAAAGCACTGGAGACTACTAAAGTGGCCAGCAATGAGTCCAGACCTGAATCCCATAGAACACCTGTGGAGAGATCTCAAAATGGCAGTTTGGAGAAGGCACCCTTCAAATCTCAGGGACCTGGAGCAGTTTGCCAAAGAAGAATGGTCTAAAATTCCAGCACAGCATTGTAAGAAACTCATTGATGGTTACCGGAAGCTGTTGTTCCAAGTTATTTTGGCCAAAGGTTGTGCAACCAAGTATTAGGTTAAGGGTGCCAATACGTTTGCTTGGCCCATTTTTGGAGTTTTGTGTGAAATGATCAATGATTTGATTTTTGTTTCATTCTCTTTTGTGTTTTTTCATTGCAAGCAAAATAAATGAAGATAATAATACCGAAGAATTTGTGATCGCAATCATTTTCAAGAAGAAACTGAGTATTATCTGACAGAATTGCAGGGGTGCCAATACTTTTGTCTAGCACTGTAAACCCAATAGAAAACCTCTGAAAAATCCTTGGTGACAAAGTTATGGCTAAGAAACCGACAACAGTCAAAGAAGAAACTAGAAGAAGAATGGACCGAAATAACACCAGGGCAGTATAAGAGACTAGTGATGTCCTGTGGCTGCAGATGTGCTGAAGTCATTCAAAGCAAAGGCCTGCACACTTCCTACTGATTGGTGACTGTTGTTACATTCAGAAAATGTACTTGTCTTTTTCTGTGCTACAGTCATTGCTGTTCTCTAATTATAATCATCATGTTCGGGCAAAATAAAGGTTTTATGTTGATAAATTTTGTATCTTTTGTAAAACATTGTTCTAGTGGCATGGTGCACTCCTTACCATACACCTGCAAATATTGATCAATGTAGATTACATTATTTTTGAAAAAAGCAAGTGATCATACATTGTTCTCTAATTTTCATTTCCAGTGTATATATATTTTAATCATAAGTTGTGTGCTCTGACCTTTATTTCCTAGGCTGCAAAACAATAAAATGGCCACTGGTTTCCGTACCTCATCCTTTATAGTAGATATGGTACTCCTCCAAGTTGGCTGTAGTAGACCATGTAGACCATAGCTGCAAGGATTGATATGGAAGCTCATGTGATAGAAGAGAATATCATGCGACTGATATCTGTTGATATTTTAAGGTATTGTGTTAAGGTATTTGCAAGCTCGGACTGGCCGGCGGATTTCCTGACCCCAGTGTGACAGCTGCATAGGAATACACAGTGAGTCAGGAGAGCCCCCAGCCAGTCCAAGCATTGCGAAGTGATCCTTGGGCAGTAATCCAGCCGAGTGACTACTTCCGAAAATGAACTCTAGCTGAGGTATTCAACTTGTTGTGCACCTGTTATACTTTAGTCTAGCTACAATTTATTTTTTTCTTTTAAATTGAACATCAGGAATTTTTATTTTAAAACACAGACATTTTAATGCCTGTTGTGCTCCCTATGTGCTAATGGAATAGAGTATTTTTTCAGAAAGCACAAAAATGCAATTTTCTGCCACTAAGCCGTATCTCAAATTATGGTGTACCTCATCTGTAATCCATATGTATGCTCTAATCATTATAAAGTTCTGTGCAATTATTTAATGGAAACTTGTAGATTTGCAGTATTTGACCTGAAATTGATCTCTTAAAATGTAAATTGAAATGAAAATAAGGGTAAACTCTAGGGATGATCAAATACCTCAAATATTCGGCTTCGCGAATATTTGCCAAATAGGTCGCCGCTATTTGACTATTCGCGAATATTCGATGCGCAATGTAAGTCTATGGGAAACCCGAATAACAACTATTCGGAACTATTCGGGCTTTCCATAGACTTACATTGCGCATCGAATATTCGCATAGCGGCAACCTATTCGTCGGATATTCGCGAAACTGAATATTTGAGGTATTCGATCATCCCTAGTAAACTCATATGTCTTTGCAATCATTTCTTAAATGAATAGATTGCAAGTACTATACATGCCTCTCCACAGCAGGTCCAGAGGTGGAGGGAAGAAAACGTAGGACACATGACCATCTGAGTAGGACACATGGCTGTCACATTTTGTTTTTTTATGGCTCATTCTACAGGTGAAAATGTTTCAACCAGAGGTGTTTTATCAGACTGGAAGTCCAAGCTGCAAATAAGCAGAAATGTGATGCCAGCTGGAGAGAGTACAGGAGGTCACTGCCACAGCAGATGGGTTAATACAAGTACTAACCTTTCTGTTATGATGTCTGCTTGTTTTAGTAAATTGCGACACCAAAGACTGATTTTCCCCAGTAATATCTAATCCAACACATCATATTTATTTACTGACAGTCAAGTCTGAGATGAAATTCTTTTGGAAAGAAAAATAACAATAGCATATTTCTTCTTCCAACGTCTTATTGTGTATTTACTGGTAAAAATTATACTCTTGAACACTGAAATTGCAATAAGAAGAAGGAAAAATTGTGGCAGTATGGAAGCTACAAGATCGATAGACTTTGAAATGATATGCATAGGATAGAAAATGGAAACAAAATTATGTCGTTTTATTCAGCATTAAGTATGAGCATTACACAAAAAGCAATACACGCACTTATACACTTTGACATTGTGTAGAGGTGACACAGGGCAGTTGTAGTCGCGGGACGAATCCCGGCGCTGTGCAGCCCTGCAGTGTCAGTCCGCGCCCCAACCACCTACACAGTATAAGCAGATATTTGCTGCCACTTGTGGTGTCTGGTACTCAGGGCCAGCTCCAGGTTTTTGTGAAGCCCGGGCGAAAAAGTCTCAGTGGGCACCATCAACACAGACATGCACATACACATACAGGCATACATACTTATACATATTTAAAGGCAAATTCACAAAAATACATCTAAATAGACAAATATATACACAGTCATACATAGCTATACAGTTCATACAGACACAGACGCATTAGCGCATTAGAGATATTTTTATATTTTGTCGCCCATCCAGCTCCTCCCGGGCATATGGCTGTGCTGCACTTATTGGTGGTCATGAATAACAGACACAGTGCATACTGACACTGCTATATATATACACTACAGGAGAGGCTGGGGATATACAGCAATTGGGGAGACATACAGCTCTGGGGGGGTATACATTAGTCAGGTGGAGGGGACATACAGCTCTGGGGTTGTATACAGCACTGGGGTGGGGGGACATACAGCTTTGGGGGTATCGACCATTAGGTGGTATACAGCACTGGGTGGGGGGACATACAGCTCTGGGGGTATACCACACTGATGTGGGGGAGATTCAGCTCTAGGGGGGTATACAGCACTGAGGTGGGGGGGCATACAGCTCTGGGGAGTATACAGCACTGCAGTGGGGGGACATACAGTTGTGGGGTGTATACAGCACTGTGGTGGGGGAGCAGACAGTTCTGGGGATATACAGCACTGGGGTCAGGGGACAGTCAGTTCTGGGAGGGTATACAGTACTGGGGTCAGGGGACAGACAGTTGTGGGGTGTATACAGCACTGTGGTGGGGGGCCAGACAGTTCTGGGGATATACAGCACTGGGGTCAGGGGACAGTCAGTTCTGGGAGGGTATACAGTACTGGGGTCAGGGGACAGACAGTTCGGGGGTATACAGCACTGTGGTGGGGACAGACAGTTCAGGGGGGTATACAGCACTGAGGTGGGGGCAGACAGTTCTGGGGGGTATACAGCACTGGGGTCAGGGGACAGACAGTTCTGGAGGGTATACAGCACTAGGCAAAGAGTGAATAGAAAAAAGTGGGCTCAGTACTGGTATAAAAATATATATAAAAAAACTTTTATTGGAATCCGGTTAAAACATAGTCTGGGAACACGTTGTACACAATGAAGAGCAGGAAAAACTTTACGCGTTTCGGACAGGCTAATAATTTAAAACCAAAAAATGTCCTTAGTCATAAGCTGGTTTTAAGCACATTTTTTGGTTTTAAATTATTAGCCTGTCCGAAACGCGTAAAGTTTTTCCTGCTCTTCATTGTGTACAACGTGTTCCCAGACTATGTTTTAACCGGATTCCAATAAAAGTTTTTTTATATATATTTTTATACCAGTGCTGAGCCCACTTTTTTCTATTCACTCTTTGCCACACATACCGGTATGGACTGACCGGCAGGACTCGTGCACTCTGGAGGAAAGCATGGACTTTGATGGCAGGTGAGCTGGATTTTCTCTCTTTTGTTGCTAATATACAGCACTAGGGTCAGGGGACCGACAGTTCTGGGAGGGTATACAGTACTGGAGTCAGGGGACAGACAGTTCTTGGTGGGTATACAGTACTGGCGTCAGGGGACAGATAGCTCTTGGGGGGCATACGGCTCGGCAGGATGTTAGTCCTGTGGCTCCTTTCTTCATGGTAGAGGCAAGGATAGATGCTAGAGTGTATGGGCTCCTTCCAGGTACCTTCTGTTTATCTGTGGAAGGGAGCTCAGCACACGGCGCATTAGATCCGCCCACAGATGAACTTCAATGTCCCTGCACACAATGCTCAGCAGTTACAGGCTGAGGGGGCTGCAGGATACATCACCATCCCTGCCAACAGTGAGTGGGCCCCACAGAGGTCCAGCATCCCGACATTTGCCCACGTTTCCCAGGTGCTCATGTCGGCCCTGCTGGTACTCACTTGTGGGCTGGAGGCCTCTGCTGTCTCAATATTCTAGACCATTCTTAGGCTGCCAGTAGCAGCTGGTTCCCATTCCTCAGTTTCAGTACAAGTCACACAGAATTCAGCGGACACCAGACACTTCTCTTCAAAAGCAAATGGGAGACTTTTATGAGCATCCTGAATAGGGCTTGTGCAGAAAATATACCCTATGGGAACAAACATGCTAGAAATAGGAGGAAACCCCTATGGCTAAATAGAGCTGTAAGGGAAGCAATAAAAGAAAAACAGAAAGCCTTAAAAGAATTAAAGAGGGTAGGTAGTGATGAGGCATTATATAATTATAGAAAATTAACTAAATTATGTAAAAAGCAAATTAAGTTAGCTAAGTTTGAGACAGAGAGACTCATTGCGAGAGAACGTAAAAATAATCCTAATATATTCTTTAACTACATAAACAGTAAAAAACTGAAAAGCGATAGTGTTGGCCCCCTTAAAAATAGTCTTGGTGAAATGGTGGAAGGGGATGAGGGTAAAGCCAACCTGCTGAATGACTTTTTTTCTACGGTTTTTATACAAGAAAATGCCATGGCAGATGACATGACCAGTGATACCATAAATTCACCCTTGAATATTACCTGCTTAACCCAGCAGGAAGTACGCCGCCGCCTCGAAATCACTAAGGTTGACAAATCTCCGGGCCCGGATGGCATACACCCCAGAGTACTACAGGAATTGAGTTCTGTGATAGATAGACCATTATTTTTAATCTTCTCAGATTCCTTAATAACAGGGTCGGTACCGCAGGACTGGCGCATAGCAAATGTGGTGCCAATATTCAAAAAGGGGACAAAAACTGAGCCGGGAAATTATAGGCCAGTAAGTTTAACCTCTACGGTTGGTAAAATCCTTGAGGGTTTCTTGAGAGATGCTATACTGGAGTATCTCAAGAAAAATAACCTTATGACAGAGTATCAACATGGGTTTATGAGGGATCGATCCTGTCAAACTAATTTGATCAGCTTCTATGAAGAGGTAAGTTCAAGTCTGGACCAGGGAAATGCAGTGGATGTTGTGTATATGGACTTTTCAAAAGCTTTTGATACGGTGCCACACAAAAGGTTGGTACATAAAATGAGAATAATGGGGATAGGGGAAAATATGTGTAACTGGGTTAAAAACTGGCTCAGTGATAGGAAACAAAGGGTGGTTATTAATGGTACGTACTCGGACTGGGTCTCAGTTCATAGTGGGGTACCACAGGGGTCAGTATTGGGCCCGCTTCTTTTCAACATATTTAGAAATGACCTTGTTGGGGGCATGCGGAGTAGAATTTCAATATTTGCAGATGATACTAAACTCTGCAGGGTAATCAATACAGAGGAGGATAATTTTATATTACAGGGAGATTTATGTAAATTGGAGGATTGGGCTGAGAAGTGGCAATTGAAGTTTAATGTAGATAAATGTAAGGTCATGCACTTGGGTAGAGGAAATAACATTTATGATTATGTACTTAATCGTAGAACACTGGGTAAAACAGACACAGAAAAAGGCTTGGGTGTATGGGTGGATGGTAAACTTCACTTTAGTGGACAGTGTCAGGCAGCTGCTGCCAGGGCTAATAAAATAATGGGATGTATTAAAAGAGGTATGAGTGTTCATGAAAAAAATATAGTTCTACCTCTGTACAAGTCACTAGTGCGACCGCACTTAGAATACTGTGTACAATTCTGGTCACCGATATATAAGAAGGACATAGCTGAACTGGAGATGGTGCAGAGGAGAGCGACCAAGATTATTAGAGGAATGGGTGGGCTGCAATACCAAGACAGGTTATTAAACTTGGGGTTATTTAGTCTGGAAAAACGAAGGCTTAGGGGGGATCTAATCACAATGTATAAATATATGAGGGGACAGTACAGAGACCTTTCCAAAGATCTTTTTACACCTAGGCCTGCAACTGGGACACGGGGGCATCCGCTACGTCTTGAGGAAAGAAGGTTTAATCATAATCACAGACGAGGATTCTTTACTGTACGAGCAGTGAGACTATGGAACTCTCTGCCGCATGATGTTGTAATGAGTGATTCACTACTAACATTTAAGCAGAGCCTGGACGCCTTTCTTGAAAAATTTAATATTACCAGTTATGTATATTAGATTTTATGACAGGGTATTGATCCAGGGAACTAGTCTGATTGCCGAATGTGGAGTCAGGAAGGAAATTTTTTCCCCATTGGAACTTGTTTGCCACATTGGGTTTTTTTTTGCCTTCCTCTGGATCAACATGTTAGGCTACGGGTTGAACTAGATGGACTTAGAGTCTCCCTTCAACCTTAAAAACTATGATACTATGATACTATGATACTAGAACTTTATTCAGCATTTCCAATTCAACATAAATTTTCACAGTAAGTGAGGCATATCATCTTTCAGTAATGTTACGGTGAACATTCATATTGTTCCTGCTTTACACCAGGACTGCTGCTTGAGGACTTCCTAGCACAGTCTCTCTTTCTCCTGCTTCGGACCCATTGTCTCTCCCACCCGGTGACTTCTGGTTTCATTTCCCTGTGGAGAAGGGGGCTTTCAGGTGCTCTCTTAACACCAACCCCGAGCCTTAAGCTCCATACCTTCAGTAGTCTTTACACCTGGAATTTTTTGGATCCAGCCTACCAGAAGTGAGAATGCCTGGCCTAGGGGGCCAGGTTCCTACATATTATCTTCACTCACTGATTTTCTAAGGCTACATGCGCACGCTGCTTCTTTTTCGTGTTCACAAACTGCAGCCAAAACTGCAGCCAAAACTGCAGCCAAAACTGCACCTTGTCAGAGAGAGCCTGGAAATGTCACAAAAAATGTAGGTGCTTTTTTGGTGCATTTTTGCTGCTTTTTTGGTGCGTTTTTGGCTGCAGTTTTGTCAACAATTGTTTCATGTATTTTTCAGTTCAAACAAGCCCATAAAGCTTGTTGAATTGGAAAAAAAAAAAAATTAGAAATAAATAAATAATTAAAAAAAACTGGCGTGCGGTCCCCCCCAATTTTAATGCCAGCCAGATAAAGCCATACGGCTGAAGGCTGGTATTCTCAGGATGGGGAGCTCCACGTTATGGGGAGCCCCCCAGCCTAACAATATCAGTCAGCAGCCGCCCAGAATTGCCGCATACATTAGATGCGACAGTTCTGGGACTGTACCCGGCTCTTCCCGATTTACCCTGGTGCGTTGGCAAATCGGGGTAATAAGGAGTTATTGGCAGCCCATAGCTGCCAATAAGTCCTAGATTAATCATGTCAGGCGTCTATGAGACACCTTCCATGATTAATCTGTAAATTACAGTAAACACACACACCCGAAAAATCCTTTATTAGAAATAAAAAACACAAACACATTCCCTCATTACCAATTTATTAACCCCGACAAAGCCCTCCTTGTCCGGCGTAATCCAGCATGCTCCAGCGTCGCATCCAGCAGTGCTGCATGGAGGTGACCGGAGAAGCAGCAGACACCGCCGCTCCGGTCACCTCCATGCAGCTAATGAAGACAATAGCGCGATCAGCTGAGCTGTCACCGAGGTTACCCGCTGTCACTGGATCCAGCGGTGGCCGCGAGTAACCTCTGACAGCTCAGCTGATCGCGCTACAGCGTGGAGCCGGCGGCAGGAGCGTGGAGCCGGCGGCAGGAGCGTGGAGCCGGCAGGAGCGTGGAGCCGGCGGCAGGAGCGTGGAGCCGGCCGGCGGCAGGAGCGTGGAGCCGGCCGGCGGCAGGAGCGTGGAGCCGGCCGGCGGCAGGAGCGTGGAGCCGGCCGGCGGCAGGAGCGTGGAGCCGGCCGGCGGCAGGAGCGTGGAGCCGGCCGGCGGCAGCAGCGTGGAGCCGGCCGGCGGCAGGAGCGTGGAGCCGGCCGGCGGCAGGAGCGTGGAGCCGGCCGGCGGCAGGAGCGTGGAGCCGGCCGGCGGCAGGAGCGTGGAGCCCGGGACTGTCAGCGGCGGTGGCGGTGAGAGGGGTCCATCATCTCCCCTGTGCGGGGACCGCGGTACTTCGGTGAACACGGGGAGGACGGGACTATCAGCGGCGGCAGCAGCAAGAGGGAAAAATCAATGTTTTCAGCTGCCAATGTCCATCCCCCTCTCGCTGCCGCTGCTGATAGTCCCCGTCCTCCACATCATCTCCCCTGGGGACAGCGGTACTTCGGGGAACACGTGGAGGACGGGACGGGACGGGACGGGACCACTTGCCTGACCTCACTTCCTGACAAATCACCTGCGTTTTTGCTAGCAAAAACGCAGGTAAAAGGCAGGTAAAATGCACCACTTTTGATTAGCATGCATTTTTCCTGCGTTTTTGATGCCCTCATTGATTTCAATGGGTGACAAATGTTGACAAAAACGCAGGAAGAATGAACATGCTGCATTTTTTTTGTCACAAACTTTTGACAAAAAAAACGCTGACAAATAAACTGCAGTGTGCGCATGACAAATCTGACTTCTCATAGACTTTGCTGGGAAGTCAGATGTCAGAAAGTTCTGCTGACAAAACTGCAGCCAAAAAAGCAGCAAAAAAGCAGGAAAAAAAGCAGCGTGCGCATGTAGCCTAAGATGGCTGCTGCCTGCAGCCTCTTCTCTGTCTCCACCCACATTAACTAATCCTATCAAATACCTGTGATACAATAATCCACCAGTAGGTGACGACATTACCTTATAAAACATCCTAGAACCATCATAACACACTCCCCTAGGGATTCTATCACAATAATATTTACATTCTTTACACATACACATATAACACAGTCCATGGTGTTTGCAGGAAAGCACTGACCATAGGTCAACCTCTTACAATTGTGTCAGTGAGATTCTGAATGGTTGTCTGAGGAATGTTCTGAGGTGCTGAATGCACTTGGGTGCAAGTACCATCAAGATTTGTTGTTGGCAGCTTGATAATATGATTCTTTAAGAGAGAAAAAAATAAAAATATAAATACAGTTATGTCTCACGCAAAGTGGTGAATCCTAAAAATCCTTCATTCCAAGTTCTACTGCAGTATGAATAAGTATTAGGGCAGGACGTTGACTCAGTGGTTAGCACTGTAGTCTTGCAGCACTGGGATCCTTCGTTTAAATACCACCGAGGACAACATCTGCAAGGAGTTTGTATGTTTTCCCTGTGTTTGCATGGGTGATTTCCGGTTTTCGTCCACATGCCAAAAACATACTGATAAGGAATTTAGATTGGGAGCCCCAATGGGACAGTGTTGCCAATATATGTAAAGCGCTGTGGAATTAATGGCGCTATATAAGTGAATAAATATCATTACTATTATTATTAGTGCCGATGCAGCTGGATAATGAATAGGTTCATTGTTGGCCGATGAGGTTGGGTTGAAGCTATAGCAACTGGAATAGCTTAATTGGAACTATAGCAGCGCTGAAATAGTGATGTTGCAGATTTGACTCGGTGAGGAGAATTTAGTGTAGCAGATCTAAAGTTGCAGCAAAGTCTCATTGTAGAAAAAACAAAAAAGCAGCACCAAATGTGCACTACAGCACTAAACATTCCAAACTGTACTTATTTTAAAAATTTTGAGATTTTTGGCAAAAAATTGCAATTTCTTGAGCTGCTTCGCCACGTCACGGCAAATCTCATTTGAAGCAGTCCTACACTAAAATATTTTTATAAAATGTGCCATACGGCCTCACATATGAATAGTAGAACTGCTCTTAGCAGCACTCACCTGGTCTATTTCAATCCCGTACCCATGACTGAGTCATGGCTGTGGGCGGGACAGGTCCAAGCAAATGCTGCATGAAGTAAATAGCCTGTGGACAAAGCCTGATGACTTAATGTGAACAGTCACCAACCGCCAAAATCTAGACAGATGGAATACATCCCAAATTGGGGTGCAAAGCAAGGTGGAGGTCAACCACCGACCAATTCAATGAAGAAAAAACAAAAAAGCAGCACCAAATGTGCACTACAGCACTAAACATTCCAAACTGTACTTATTTTAAAAATTTTGAGATTTTTGGCAAAAAATTGCAATTTCTTGAGCTGCTTCGCCACGTCACGGCAAATCTCATTTGAAGCAGTCCTACACTAAAATATTTTTATAAAATGTGCCATATGGCCTCACATATGAATAGTAGAACTGCTCTTAGCAGCACTCACCTGGTCTATTTCAATCCCGTACCCATGACTGAGTCATGGCTGTGGGCGGGACAGGTCCAAGCAAATGCTGCATGAAGTAAATAGCCTGTGGACAAAGCCTGATGACTTAATGTGAACAGTCACCAACCGCCAAAATCTAGACAGATGGAATACATCCCAAATTGGGGTGCAAAGCAAGGTGGAGGTCAACCACCGACCAATTCAATGAAGAAAAAACAAAAAAGCAGCACCAAATGTGCACTACAGCACTAAACATTCCAAACTGTACTTATTTTAAAAATTTTGAGATTTTTGGCAAAAAATTGCAATTTCTTGAGCTGCTTCGCCACGTCACGGCAAATCTCATTTGAAGCAGTCCTACACTAAAATATTTTTATAAAATGTGCCATACGGCCTCACATATGAATAGTAGAACTGCTCTTAGCAGCACTCACCTGGTCTATTTCAATCCCGTACCCATGACTGAGTCATGGCTGTGGGCGGGACAGGTCCAAGCAAATGCTGCATGAAGTAAATAGCCTGTGGACAAAGCCTGATGACTTAATGTGAACAGTCACCAACCGCCAAAATCTAGACAGATGGAATACATCCCAAATTGGGGTGCAAAGCAAGGTGGAGGTCAACCACCGACCAATTCAATGAAGAAAAAACAAAAAAGCAGCACCAAATGTGCACTACAGCACTAAACATTCCAAACTGTACTTATTTTAAAAATTTTGAGATTTTTGGCAAAAAATTGCAATTTCTTGAGCTGCTTCGCCACGTCACGGCAAATCTCATTTGAAGCAGTCCTACACTAAAATATTTTTATAAAATGTGCCATACGGCCTCACATATGAATAGTAGAACTGCTCTTAGCAGCACTCACCTGGTCTATTTCAATCCCGTACCCATGACTGAGTCATGGCTGTGGGCGGGACAGGTCCAAGCAAATGCTGCATGAAGTAAATAGCCTGTGGACAAAGCCTGATGACTTAATGTGAACAGTCACCAACCGCCAAAATCTAGACAGATGGAATACATCCCAAATTGGGGTGCAAAGCAAGGTGGAGGTCAACCACCGACCAATTCAATGAAGAAAAAACAAAAAAGCAGCACCAAATGTGCACTACAGCACTAAACATTCCAAACTGTACTTATTTTAAAAATTTTGAGATTTTTGGCAAAAAATTGCAATTTCTTGAGCTGCTTCGCCACGTCACGGCAAATCTCATTTGAAGCAGTCCTACACTAAAATATTTTTATAAAATGTGCCATACGGCCTCACATATGAATAGTAGAACTGCTCTTAGCAGCACTCACCTGGTCTATTTCAATCCCGTACCCATGACTGAGTCATGGCTGTGGGCGGGACAGGTCCAAGCAAATGCTGCATGAAGTAAATAGCCTGTGGACAAAGCCTGATGACTTAATGTGAACAGTCACCAACCGCCAAAATCTAGACAGATGGAATACATCCCAAATTGGGGTGCAAAGCAAGGTGGAGGTCAACCACCGACCAATTCAATGAAGAAAAAACAAAAAAGCAGCACCAAATGTGCACTACAGCACTAAACATTCCAAACTGTACTTATTTTAAAAATTTTGAGATTTTTGGCAAAAAATTGCAATTTCTTGAGCTGCTTCGCCACGTCACGGCAAATCTCATTTGAAGCAGTCCTACACTAAAATATTTTTATAAAATGTGCCATACGGCCTCACATATGAATAGTAGAACTGCTCATAGCAGCACTCACCTGGTCTATTTCAATCCCGTACCCATGACTGAGTCATGGCTGTGGGCGGGACAGGTCCAAGCAAATGCTGCATGAAGTAAATAGCCTGTGGACAAAGCCTGATGACTTAATGTGAACAGTCACCAACCGCCAAAATCTAGACAGATGGAATACATCCCAAATTGGGGTGCAAAGCAAGGTGGAGGTCAACCACCGACCAATTTAAATACCACCGAGGACAACATCTGCAAGGAGTTTGTATGTTTTCCCTGTGTTTGGATGGGTGATTTCCGGTTTTCGTCCACATGCCAAAAACATACTGATAAGGAATTTAGATTGGGAGCCCCAATGGGACAGTGTTGCCAATATATGTAAAGCGCTGTGGAATTAATGGCGCTATATAAGTGAATAAATATCATTACTATTATTATTAGTGCCGATGCAGCTGGATAATGAATAGGTTCATTGTTGGCCGATGAGGTTGGGTTGAAGCTATAGCAACTGGAATAGCTTAATTGGAACTATAGCAGCGCTGAAATAGTGATGTTGCAGATTTGACTCGGTGAGGAGAATTTAGTGTAGCAGATCTAAAGTTGCAGCAAAGTCTCATTGTAGCAGGGTGTCATGCACGGACTAGAATATGTCCGTATATAACGCTTGACACCCGCGATCAGACCAATGGGCGACTGACGCACTACCACAAAACACCACAAGAACCCTGCCACTAGGGAGAGGGGTGAAGGGGCACCTCCTGCATTCACCTCAAGCTGACTCCTGAGCTCCCTAGCATCCTTATACATATTCTTTCAACCTGTCGGCGAGCAGGATACCTGGGTCACTGAGCTGGCCCTAAACTCACCCTGTCTAGTGAGTAGGCTGACGAGTACACTAGATTGGTCACCCAACTAATAAACATGGGGGAAAGGAAAGACAGATGGGGAATAAACAGAAGAATATTAACACTAAACTTCACCGCAGCAGACGGGCTCAATAGAATCAGATGGATGAGCATAGTAAAATAACTCAGCAGTTCCCTCCACCAGGCTGGCCAAAGTAGAAATGGATTCTAACAGCAGCAGGGTCTGCTGGGAAAGCTCCACTATTTATCTAAATGGGTGTGGGCCCAAAGCAACAACAGCTGACCTACCCTGCTCAGAGCTTCTGGCAACAAAACTGAAATTAACTCATGAGATGCCAAACGAAAGGAAATCTTGTTTGAATGAGGAGACTAGATGGAGATGGGAGGCTCGAGTCCTAACGCTGTCACTGGTTTCAAAACAGCAGGGAGATGACCATGACACAGAGCTAGTACAACAATGTAGCAGATTTGACTCAATGTTAAGGAACTGGTGTAGCAAATCTGAGGTTGCAACAAAGCTTTTAATATTGCAGAGCAGACACAGCGATGGAGTAGGGTTGAGTCTGTGATGACAAACTAGTGTAGTTGCCAAAATCACAAAGAATAGCAGGGACCACTTGAACTAATTTTGCGTTACTCAGGTAGATAAGAAAGTCTCGGGTTGCTGCGTCAACCTGACAAAAAGAACTAACAAAGTACGGTACTATAATCTGGTCAGGTGAATAAAGATGAGTGGGTTGTTTGAACTTTGAATTTGCCAGCTTCACAGAATTTTTTAATTGGTTGGTGAAAAATGAACTGTGTAAATGGAAGAAAAAAAAACAAAACAGTCAAAAATGCTATAAAAACACAAGTGAAAGATGTGTTAGATGGGTGGTGGGATGCAGTGGTAGTCATGACAGATACTGCCAGTTTGCTGCAGCGCAGCCCTGGAACACTTCTCTGCACTGTGTCCACTCCACTAACATTTGGTGTAGTCGGCAGGATTGGGCATTGATTCAGGAAGACCAGCATGAAGCAGAGAAGGCTCAATCCGCAGTGAAAACTGCGACCATTCTATGGTCAAAAATGATGCAAGGCATAGGCACTAAGATGGCAGACAATGGCACAGTTTTAAAAGAAGACCCCGCCCATCCTGGGTGGCAAGAAAGTGAAAATGCACCAAGGCCCATGCAGCCCTCCAGATGTTATGCCTGCAGGAGGAGGAACCGTGCCTGGAGATGCCAGCCTGTGTTGAACAGTGCCGCCTCCATAGGGCGTGATGGAAGGAGAGTTCAAGCCCATCACACCAAGCTCATGGAGATCAGGCGGCATATCTGAAGAAATGGACAGCTGAGCCAGAAGAGGCTCCACTCTGAAAGAGGTGGCGCAGAGCAGGAAAACACCTGCAGCAGAGCAGGACGGCGCCATGGCTGGTGAACGTGTAGGAGAAAGAAAGAGCTGGTATGCTGAAGTTCATGTTGTACCCATGGTGCCCTGGGATGTATGAACAAGAGTCTGGGAGTCCTGTTGTTAGTCATAGATGGCTGAAAGTTTGGTTTTCTTTTTCCTACTTGTTTACCCTACAACTGGATTAAAGGATTTTGTGATGTGAGTGGGTTCTACACCCTTCAGCATGGACTTTGCCCTTCCAGCCTGGACTATGTCCCTATTGCCCCATGGACACAACTAGTCCCTAATATGGGCTCTGCCCAGTCCACTCTGGACTCTGCCCTCATGGTGTTTGCCAATTTTGTTAGAGGGTAGGGTGGCTCAGGTTAAGGACAGATGGACTGATGTTGAGGGGAAGGGGAGGAAAGGAAATGGATGACCTGATGTGCCTGCTGGGTCCATGGTTTGAAACTTTGCCCTGTTTACCAAGAAGGACTGCAACATGCAAGCCCTTGGGACTTTTTGACTCTGATACTTTCCACTCCCTCCTCGGACCAAGAGTTCTGGCCCCAACCACCAACCTCAGTGCAGATGACCTGGCCAATCATTTTAAAGAAAAAATTGACCATATACGCCAGGAAATTTCGTCCCAGCCTCATAACACCACACATCGTCTGCCCTCATACACAACATCTAGATCACTTTCACTCTTTGATCCAGTCACAGAAGAAGTCACCAGGCTCCTCGCTTCTTCTCGCCCTACTACCTGCACCAGTGACCCTATTCCCTCACATCTCCTTAAATCTGTCACCCCAGATGTCGCCACTCACCTAACTAAAATTTTCAATCTCTCTCTCCTCTGGTGTCTTTCCCTCCTCCTTCAAACATGCCAGCATACACCCATTACTTAAAAAACTATTCCTGGACCAAAATTGTGCTGCTAACTACAAAACTGTCTCTAATCTCCCATTTATCTCAAAACTCCTGGAACACCTGGTCCACTCCGGTCTAATTCGCTATCTGTCAGATAACTCTCTCCTTGACCCTCTACAATCTGGTTTCCGCTCCTTACCTTCTACTGAAACTGCTCGTACTAAAGTCTCTAATGATCTACTTACAGCTAAATCTAATGGTCACTACTCCCTGCGGATGCTCTAAGATCTCTCTGCTGCATTCGATACTGTGGATCACCAGCTCCTCCTCATTATGCTCCGCTCTATCAGGCTCAAGGACACCGTTCTTTCTTGGTTCTCCTCTTACCTCTCTGACCGCTCATTCACTGTATACTTTGCCGGCTTCTCTTCCACTCCTCTTCCCCTTATGGTCGGGGTTCCTCAGGGTTCAGTCCTAGGCCCCCTCCTGTTCTCTCTATACACAGCCCCTATTGGACAAATGATCAGCAGATTTGGTTTCCAGTACCATCTCTATGCTGATGACACCCAACTGTACACATCTTCTCCTGACATCACCCCTGCACTATTACAAAATACTACCGATTGTCTGTCTGCTGTCTCCAACATCATGTCCTCCCTCTATCTAAAACTGAACCTATCAAAAAGTGAACTTCTTTTGTTTCCTCCCTCTTCTAACCTTCCGAAACCCAATATTACCATTTCTGTGTGTGGCTCTACCATTACGCCCCAGCAGCATGCCCGTTGTCTTGGGGTTATATTTGACTCCAATCTCTCCTTCACTCCCCATATTCGTTCACTTGCTCTTTCTTGTCAATTCCACCTCAAAAACATCTCTAGAATTCGACCTTTTCTTACCCTTGACTCTGCAAAAACTCTTACTGTTGCTCTCATTCACTCTCGCCTGGATTATTGTAATTCTTTATTAATTGGTCTCCCTGTTACTAAACTCTTCCCTCTCCAATCCATTCTGAATGCCGCAGCCAGGATCATTTTCCTCTGCAACCGCTTCACTGATGCCTCTGCTCTTTGCCAGTCATTGCACTGGTTGCCTATCCAGAATCCAACATAAACTTATCACTCTCAATCACAAAGCCCTCCACGGTTCCGCACCCCCCTACATCTCCTCCCTGATCTCTGTCTATCACGCCACCTGTGCCCTCCGCTCTGCTAATGACCTAAGACTGACATCCTCAACAATTCGAACCTGCCACTCCCGTCTTCAAGATTTCTCACGAGCTGCGCCTATGCTCTGGAACACACTACCAAGAGAAATCCAATTAATTCCCAACATCCACACCTTTAAGCGGGCCCTAAAAATAGGAATTACTACTTACCGGTAATGATGTTTCCAGGAGCCAACATGACAGCACGGTAGGAGTTGCTCCTTTGACCTTTACAGGGACAGGAAAACGCAAGAGTTTAAAAGCCCCTCCCCATCCCCCTTTCCTCAGTGATTTGTAAAGTACCACACCAGGATGGGAGATAACACCATTTTATTAATGCAGAACTCACAACAATACAAAACATAAGCAAGAGTGCTGTCATGTTGGCTCCTGGAAACATCATTACCGGTAAGTAGTAATTCCTATTTTCCAGGACGCCACATGACAGCACGGTAGGAGAATGCCAAAGTAATCCCTATGAGGGTGGGACCACAGCCTGTAGAACCTTCCTACCGAACAATGTTTGGTGCTCAGTGAGAAGATCCAGCTGATAGTGCTTACAAAACGTGTGAGGACCAGACCACGACGCTGTACGGCAGATTTGTTCTAGGGACACCCCCGCCCTTTCTGCCCATGAAGTAGACAGAGCCCTGGTGGAATGAGCCCTAAGGAGAGTGGGGGGTTCGCGACCCGCGGACTGGTAAGTAGCAGAAATAGTAGACCTAACCCACCGAGACAGAGTTGTCTTAGACACCGTCTTCCCTCGGTTTTTACCGGCAAATTGTACAAAAAGGAGGAATCTATCCGCCAGCTCTGGGTAGCTTCCAAATAAGCCAGCACCGCTCTTCTGACATCCAGAAAGCGAAGGGAATCATCTGTGCGGGTAGAAGAATCGGAACAGACCGCTGGCAAGACCACTTCTTGTTCTAGATTAGACACAGACACTACCTTCGGTTGGAAGGTGGGATCAAGCTTCAAAATAATTCTGTCGGGCAGGATCTGTAGATATGGAGGACGAATGGATAATGCCTGCAGCTCACCTATCCTCTTTGCGGTGGTAATGGCCACCAAAAAAGCCGTTTTGAAGGATAATTGCTGAATGGAGACCTCATCCAGAGGCTCGAAAGGTCCCTCGCAGAGTCCCTTAAGAACCAGACCCAGATCCCACGGAGGAACTGTGGATCTAATAGTAGGCCGCAATCTCTGAAGTCCTTTGACAAAACGGACAATCCAAGGATGGGAAGCGAGGGAGGTATCGAAGAAGACACTGAGCGCCGAGATCTGGACTTTAATTGTACTGGGTTTCAGGCCCTGGTGGAAACCTTCCTGAAGAAAATCAAGGATCCGAGGAATATCCGGCCGGGTACTGTCTCTTGGCTCCTCACCGAGGAAGGCACAAAATCTAGCCCAGATCCGCCGATAAATCGTTTGGGTAACCGGCTTTCTACTGGCTTGCAGCGTAGTAATAACCGCCGCGGACAATCCCTTATTCTTCAAGAACCGCCCTTCAGGATCCAGGCTGAGAGATGAAGATTGCGAAGATTGTGGTGGAACACTGGACCCTGGCTGAGTAGATCCTCCCTCAGGGGAAGGAGAACGGGCTCGTCTACCGCCATGGTGTTCAGGAGCGAGAACCAGCTCCTTTTTGGCCAAAACGGAACAATGAGGATGACTTTGGCCCTGTCCTGACGTATCTTCTGAAGGACCCTGGAGATCAATGGAAGAGGGGGAAAGGCATATGCCAGGTCCATGTCCCAAGGTTGAGACAGCGCATCCACCGCTGCCGGTCGGTCGTTGGGATTGAGAGAGAAGAAGTTCTCGCACTTCGAGTTGGTCCGGGATGCGAACAGATCCCAATGAGGCGTCCCCCACCGGACAATTAGTGACTGGAATACTGCGTTGTGGAGACACCAACCTGCGGGGTCGATCTGGTGCCTGCTGAGATAATCCGCCAGACAATTGTCCGATCCCTTCAGGTGCACAGCTGAAATGGACAGAACAGATCTCTCGGCCCAGCGGAAGATGAGGTGCGCTAATGTTTGCAACTGATGATGTCTCGGGCCGCCCTGGTGTCTGAGGAACGCGACCGTAGTCACATTGTCCGAGAGGATACGGACATGTTGACGCAGGAACAAGTGCTGTTTGCTGTTGAGGGCCTGCCAGACTGCGTTCAACTCCCTGAAGTTGGAAGAGCAGGTCATCAGCCGGTGTGGCCATATCCCCTGGAAAGATATCTTGTCCACGTGTGCCCCCCAACCTGTCTGGCTGGCGTCGGTAATGAGCGTAACTGACGGCAAGCAGTCCCAATGAACTCCCACCGATAAATGTTTTTCGTTTGTCCACCATCGCAGATCGTGTCGGATCCGAACTGGAAGGACAATTTTGCGGTTCAAGGTGTGTCGGCTGGTCAGCGAGCAGTAGCGACCCACTGGTTTGGAAAGGATCAGCTGTTGAAGCGGTCTTGAATGGAACTGGCTCCACCGGACACATGGGATACATGACGTCATCAGACCCAACACCCGCATAGCCTCCCGGACAGTGCATTTCTCTTGACTTTGGAAGGCCCGAATCTTGTGTTGAAGTGATCTTATCTTTGATGCCGGTAAGAATGACATTCTCACATCCGAGTCCAGAAGTATGCCGAGGAAAATTTTTCTGGATTCCGCCAGTAAATTTGATTTGTGAAAGTTCACCATCCACCCCAGACTCTGGAGGTGGAATAGAGCGAGCTCCACCTGGTGGGACAATTCTCCTGGGTTGTCTGCAATGAGGAGGAGATCGTCCAGGTAAGGAACGATGGTGACCCCCAACGTTCTGAGGTGGGCCACTACCTCTGCCATAACCTTTGTGAAGGTTCGGGGAGCGGATGATAGGCCAAAAGGAAGACATAGGAACTGGTAGTGATAGATTACGCCCTGTTTTTCCAAAGCAAACCTCAGGAACTTTTGACTGGCCGAGTGTATAGCGATGTGATAATATGCGCTTGATAGATCTATTGTGGCCATAACTGAATGTAGACCGATGAGGGGGATAGCCGATCTGATGGATTCCATACGGAATTTTTTGTAGCGGACAAATCGATTTAGGGGCTTGAGATTGATAATCGTGCGCACCTCGCCCGACGGTTTTAGGACGGTAAAGAGACTGGAGTAGTGGCCCCTGAAGTGTTCCTGACGAGGAACCGGACGAATTGCTCGGGTATGCAACAGATTTTGAACCTCGGACCAGAGCTGGTAGGACGAGTCTGGGGAGTGAATTTGTGTGAGCAGAAATCTGTCGGGGGGCACCCGAGAGAATTCTATCATGAGACCTCCTGATACCACCTGGAGAACCCACGGATTGGACATGATACGTGCCCACTCTGATTGAAACTCCACCAGACGGCCTCCCACCTTGGCGTCAGGACCGATTGTGGTTCTTTCTATTGTCAAAGGAGAGATTTCTCTCTTTTCCTCCTTTATAATAACTCCACCTACCCATTTTACCCCTATTTTTGTAGTCAGGATTCCTAAAGGGACGAAACCGACGGGTAGGAGGACCCCGACGAGACCTTTCCTCGGGGAATCCCCCTTTCTTATCAGATGCTTTTTCTAGGATCTCGTCCAGAGCGGGACCAAAAACTCTCACACCTGAAAAAGGGATAGCACACAATTTGTTTTTAGAGGCACAATCCCCTGACCATGTTTTTAACCAAATAGCCCTGCGGGCAGAATTAGTCAATGCTTCATTTCTAGCAGAAAATTGAATTGATTCCGCTGAAGCATCTGCCATAAACCCTGTGGCAAGTTTCAGGAGGGATATAGACTCCTGGACCGACTCCATGGGAGCCCTATCCACAACTTGGGATTCTAGGTCATCCAACCACCTGGACATGGAGCGGGCCACAGACGTAGCTGCAATGTTAGTCTTGATAGTGGTGGCTGCCGCTTCCCATGCCCTTTTTAGAAGGCTGTCTGCCTTTCTGTCCATTGGGTCTTTCAACCCAGATGAGTCCTCAAATGGGATAGCAGTCTTTCTAGCCACCTTAGCCACCGGGACATCGATTTTAGGCACCTCTTCCCAGTCCTTAATATCATCCGGTTCAAATGGGAGGCGAGCCCTAAATTCCCTGGGAATTACTAATTTTTACTCAGCCTCCTGCCATTCCTCCATGATCATTGCTCTGACATGAGAATTGACTGGGAACACTCGATGGCGTTGAGACCTTAGTCCACCGAACATTTCATCCTGGACAGACCTCGGTTTCTCCTGCTCCTCCACCATCATGGTCTTCCTGACAGCTCGAAGCAGTTCATCCGTATCACAGGAGGAAAAGAGATACCTACGGCCCTCCTCCGGTGCCGGACCTGCCGTCTCCTCCTCTAACTGAGACTCAGAGTCATAAGAAATCTCTCCCTCCTCTGAAGAGAATTCTATGTCCTGTCGTTGTCGTTTGTGAGGCATGTCTCGATATTCCTGGTG
Source organism: Anomaloglossus baeobatrachus (assembly GCF_048569485.1). Lineage (NCBI taxonomy): Eukaryota > Metazoa > Chordata > Amphibia > Anura > Aromobatidae > Anomaloglossus > Anomaloglossus baeobatrachus. The sequence continues at coordinate 389,074,207 of NC_134354.1, read as the reverse complement.
GGATGATGTACTAGCAATGACCGACTGCACTTCCTCTCGTATCATAGCCCTCATGTCTGTCAGCAGGGAAGTTTGTTCACTGGAGACTAAGTCTGCTATGCAAGGATCACATAACTGTTTCGTACAGGACTCTGACAGCTGTAAATGGCAGACTGCACATTTTTTTGTCCTGACAATTTTTCTCTGGGCTTTCCTGGGAATAGTGCTGGTGCGCGTGGAAGACTCCTAAAAATGAAGGGGTAGCCATAATCAGTGCCCACCTCTAGCATCCCTGGTCCTAACCCAGGTACGTCTGCACTCACATGACCCTGGGATTCTGCAGGGGCTCCAGCATCTGACCGATCATCATCCATGACAAGTAGAATACAGAGAATACAGAGCCGTCCCCCGGTACCCCGGTTTTATTACCTGGTCTGCAACGTCAGGGTCCATTCCCGCCTTCAGTGTTCTGTTCCTGAACACCTGCTGCCTCCTGGGCCACCGCCAAATTCCGAACCCGGAAATGCGGTGATCTCCGCACAGCGCATGCGTCAGCATGCGAGTCATGCTGGAACGCACGGCCTGCGCAGACCCGGAAGTGCCCCATGGCCGGCAGCAAACAACGGGCTGCCGAGAGCCCTCACCTGAGGGAAGCGGCATGGTGCCGGGAGATCTCGCTCCACCAGCCGGCTGAGGGACCTCTGTACAGAAGTGTCGGCCAGGGGCTGCTTGACCGGCAGGAAGGAGAGAGCAAGCCCCCTCGATCCGCCTGGACCCCATACCTCTGACGGTAAGATCTTGCGTCCGTCCTGTACAGGGACAGGAAAAACACTGAGGAAAGGGGGATGGGGAGGGGCTTTTAAACTCTTGCGTTTTCCTGTTCCTGTAAAGGTCAAAGGAGCAACTCCTACCGTGCTGTCATGTGGCGTCCTGGAAAATGTATTTCTTTAGACTAGCCTATCACCTCACTACCCTGATCTAATCTAGTCCCTTTCTGCCCTTAATAACAGCAAATTTACTTCCAATTCTTGTCCCCTGTACCTCTATAAATTCTGGCCGATGATGGGTTCATGCAGCTGGTTTTGAATACCCTATTAAATCAATGTCTGGATCATATATAACAAGCTTTTCTCCCCCCATTAACCTTTTGTGCCTTCCCTATTTCCTCTTAGATGGTAAGCTTACGAGCAGGGCCTTCACTCCTCCTGGTATCTTAATTTTGTTTTTTTGTATTGTCTCAAATTGTCTGTACATGTCCCCTCTGAATTGTAAAGCGTTGCGGAATATGTTGGCGCTATAGAAATAAAACTTTATTTTTATTATTATTATTATTATTATTATTGTTAAATGTTTAATCACTGTGCACTCATCTTGTGCTAGATGGGAGAGCTGGACTACAGTATGGCCTACGGCCTACTTCTTTAACCCCTTAAGGACGAAGCCAGTTTTGTACTTAATGCCCAGGCCATTTTTTGCAATTTTGACCAGTGTCACTTTATAAGGTTATAACTCTGGAACGCTTCAATGGATCCCAGTGATTCTGAGATTGTTTTTTCGTGACATATTGAGCTTCATGTTAGAGGTAAATTTAGGATGATATTTTTTTATTTTATTTGTGAAAAAAACTGAAATTTGACAAAAAAATTAAAAATTTTGCAATTTTCAAACTTTTAATTTTTATGCCCATAAACCGGAGAGTTATGTCACACAAAATAGTTAATAAATAACATTTCCCACTTGTCTACTTTAGATCAGCGCAATTTTTGAAACAAAATTTTTTGGGGTTAGGAAGTTAGAAGGGTTCAAAGTTCATCAGCAATTTCCCATTTTTTCAACAAAATTTACAAAACCATTTTTTTAGGGACCACCTCCCATTTGATGTGACTTTGAGAGGCCTGGGTGACAGAAAATACCCAAAAGTGACACCATTCTAAAACCTGCACCCCTCAAGGTACTCAAAACCAGATTCAAAAAGTTTATTAACCCTTCAGGTGCTTCACAGGAACTAAAGTAATGTGGAATGAAAAAAAATAAAAATTAACATTTTACCTAAAAATGTTACTTTAGCACTAATTTTCTTACTTTTTCAAGAGGTAACACCAAAAATTGGACCTCACACTTTGTTACCCACTTTCTTATGAGCGCACCGATACCCCACATGTGGTCAGAAACCTTTGTTTGGGTAAATGGGAGAGCTCGGAATGAAAGGAGCAATATTTGAATTTTGGAAAGCAAAGTTGGCTGAAACAGATTGCGGGCACCATGTTGCTTTTACAGATCCCCTAAGGTACCTAAACAGCAGGAACCCCCCTCAAGTGACCCCATTTTGGAAACTAGACCCCTTAAGGCTTCTATCGAGGGGTATACTGAGCATTTTGGACCCACAGGTACTTCACAGATTTTGATAACGTTACTTTGTCATATTGAAAATTGTAATTTTTTTCTCAAAAATGTTGCTTTAGCATCAATTCTCTCACTTTTTCAAGAGGTAATTCCAAAAATTTGACCCAAATGTTTGTTACCCACTTTTTTATGAGCATGGTGATACCTCACATGTGGTCTGAAACCTTTGTATGGAGAAATGGGAGGGCTTGGAATGAAAGGAGCAATATTTGAATTTTGGAAAGGAAATTTGGCTGAAAAAGCTTGCGGGCACCATGTTGCATTTGGAGGACCCCTAAGGTACGTAAACAGCAAAAAACCACCACAAGTGACCCCATATTGGAAACTAGGCCTCTCAAGGAATTTATCTAGATGTTTGGTGAGTACCCTGAACCCCCAGGTGCTTCACAGAAGTTTATAACGTTGAGCCATGAAAATAAAAAAATACAATTTTACCACAAAATTGTTACTTCAACCAGGTAGCTTTTTTTATCACAAGGGTAACAGGAAAAAAATCACCATGAAATTTATTGTGCAATTTCTCCTGAGTTTGGTGATATCTTATATGTGGTGGAAATCAACTGTTTGGGCACACGGCAGGTCTTGGAAGGGAAGGAGTGCAATTTGACTGAACATTTGGCTGGAATAATTAGTGGACGCTATGTCGCATTTGGAAAACCCCTAAAGTGCCTAAACAGTGGAGGCCCCCCACAAGTGACCCCATTCTGGAATCAAGACACCTCAAGGCTTTTATCTAGGTGTATATTGAGCATTTTCAATCCACGAATACTTCACAGAATTTGATAAGCTTAGGTTGCCACATTGAAAATTTTCATTTTTTTCACAAAAATGTTTTTTTAGCATCACATTTTTCACTTTTTCAAGAGGCAACAACAAAACGTGGACCCCACAGGTTGTTATCCAATTTCTTGTGAGCACAGGGATACCCCATATGTGGCCAAAAACATCTGTTTGGATATATGGGAGGGCTTGGAATGGAAGGAGCACCATTTGAATTTTGGAAAAGTTGAAATAAATTGCGCGCACCATGTCACATTAGCAGGGCCTCTTGGGTACCTATACATTAGAAACCCCCCACAAGTGACTCCATTTTGGAAACTGGACCCCTCAAGGATTTTATTCAGGAGTATAGTAAGCATTTTGAATCCACAGGTACTTCACAAAAATGTTGCTATAGCAACAAATTTCTCACTTTTAGGCTATGTGGCCATGATCCAGCGACACGGCGTCTAGTGTCAGCCTTCCTGCAGAGATGTGAGTGTTGTCCACGGGAGAATGCAGCTGCCCTTGCCCACGATTTGGGTTCAGGCTGCTGTGGACTTTAGTTTTATTCTACCTGCAGAGAACACTCATCTCCGCAGCATAAATTGACATGCTGAGGCTCGGGAAGCTGCGCCACAGGTCAGTTTATGCTGCGGAGAAAAGAAGCACAGTGGGCATGGGATTTCTAAAAATCCTTCCACTGTGCTTCTACTGCACAACGCAGCATTATGGACGCAGGGAAAACACTCTGCGCCCAAAACGCTGCAAACCCTGATTGTGGGCACATAGCCTAAAATGCTACAATGGATGAATGGATAGATGTCAAACATATATAACGTCCCACCCCCCTGCATAGTCTAAGCTGGCGCCCTTTAGTGCCTTTCATGTGGCACTAAAGGGTGCCTAGCCTTGTATTTAGCCCAAAAAGAAAAAAAAATAATTAAAATAAATGACGTGGGGTCCCCCCTATTTTTGATAGCCAGCTAGGGTAAAGCAGACAGCTGTAGCCTGCAAACCACAGCTGACAGCTTCACCTTGGCTGGTGATCAATTTGGAGGGCTCCCCAAGCTGTTTTTTTTTTTTTAATTATTTATAAAAAAATAATTAAAAAAAAACAAAACATAGGGTCCCCCCAAATTAGATCACCAGCCAAGGTGAAGCTGACAGCTGGGGTCTTGTATTCTCAGGGTGGGAAGAGCCATGGTTATTGGACTCTTCCCAGCCTGAAAATAGCAGGCCGCAGCCGCCCCAGAAGTGGCGCATCCATTAGATGCGCCAATCCTGGCACTTCGCCCCAACTCATCCCGCGCCCTGGTGCGTTGACAAACGGGGTAATAAATGGGGTTGATACCAGATGTGTAATGTCACCTGGCATCAAGCCCAGCAATTAGTTATGTCACGGCGTCTATTTGATACCAGACATAACTAATTGACAGTAATAATAAAAAAAATTGACAACAAAAAAAAAATTTATTTGAAAAAACACTCCCCAAAAACATTCCCTCTTTTGGCCAATTTATTGAAAAAAAAAAAAATCTGGTCCCTGCTGTAATCCATTGTGAAAGTCCCGCGGCGATTCTGGACCTTCTAGAATATGGGGGGCACGTTCAGGGAACGTATCCCCCATTTTCTAGGAGTGCTGACCCTCCATTTGAGGAGAGTGGGTGCAAAGAATTTGCACCCACCCTCCCCGGGTCACAGCTGCAGACTCTGTGCAAGCAGCAGCAGCAGCCAGCGTCTGAGTCACAGACACAGGAAGCTGACAGCCGCGCTCTGCACGTGTGACCGGCGTGCACTGTGAAGGAGCCGGAGGAGGGGGCCGCGGGGGATCAGAGCTAACAGGTACGGGGGACACCGGGGAACACCGGGGTGGGAATAGGGGGTGACCTGCCAGGGCCTGGGGAGCAGGTTTCTGTCGTATGTGTCATAGCACATGCGACAGAAACCATAGGAAAGGGGGAAATGCGGCCGGCGCGCTGCTGTGCGCGCCGGTATGTGCAGCGCCATGTTAGATTTTCGGGAGGAAGGGGGGGTGGGGGGACACTTTGGCAACACCGGGGGACCCGAAAGGACCGGGGGAGGAGATTTATCTCCCATCTGACATGTTTGTTTATGCCAGATGGGAGATAAATGATTTTTTACCGGCGCGGTCATTTACTGTAACCTGATCATCGGTATACGGTGTATACCGGTCATCAGGTGAGCGGGGACCGGAAAAACCGGCCAGAATCATGATCTCCAGGGTCTCAGCTACCCCCGGCAGCTGAGACCCCGGAAATTTTCTGACTCTGGGGGGCGCTAAAAAGCGGCGGATCGGAAGAAGTACCCTAATTTGTCGCCGTTAAAAGGCGTATCGGCGGTCGTTAAGGGGTTAAAAGAACTTGGACGCTTGTTCCAGAGTCCTAATCCAGTGGGACCAGGGTCGTACCGATCTAAAAGAGGGGAGGACCCCTCTTCAGTACCTGGAATGGAGAGTGTCATTGTAAGCGTTTATGTATGCCTGTTGTTTTGTGTCTTACAGGTGCAGAAATGGTCGGGGACTGCCATGTTCAAAAGGGGAGGAATGAAAGATGGTGGTCGAGTTCCTAGCCTTGAAGACTGCAAATGTGTCCTGAAATACAGTATATACGTATGGGATTGGATATATGTTATGTAGGAATGTATAGTGTAAGGTATTGTATTGTATAAGATGTAGCAAAGTTGAGAATGTTACTACCGTATGTAGAGGTAAAGCAGAACTGATGATTTAATGTATGTGTATTGGGAGAAACATTTTACGCAACCAAATATGTAAATTTACTTGAAGCAGTTATCTGGACACTTTCAAATGAGGGTAGCAACTCACAATGTAAGGATATGTGGACACAGGTTCTTTTCAGGTGGATTCCACACAGAAAACCATTCAAAAAGTGCTGCAGAGGTACCACAAAAAATTTGCAAAAAATATTGCATAAAAAAGCCAGAGACAACATTGCTGTGCCCATGTTCTGTATTATGTCATGGCTTGGAAACCCTGAAATGGTTAAAGAAGTAACATATTCATTTAGAGGGCGGATCCGATAGCTAGAAAAATACATTTTTATCCAGAAAAATATGGAAGACTATTCATTTGTATGAGTGTGCAATCCATATGTCTGTCATAAAGACCAAATGCATTTTCCTATGTTAATAATTGCAATGTATCAATAAAAATGTGATCTTAAATGGATATGTATGGGATCTGATATATATTGTGTGCACCCATAGAGTTGAATAGGCGAATCTCACCTTAAATATGAAAGAGACTAGTTTATATTGCGATTTGTTTCAAAAGGACATGGGTCTGTGTGAACAAGCTGTTATCTTGACAAGTATGATGAATTAATTACATTGGCCATGTGCTGTCAGTGCAAGATCATTTTTTTTCATGGACAGCACTTTGATGAAAAGTATTGCTAAGTGTCATATAAGTTACCATCTGAAAGAAACATACTGTTTTTTTTCTCCTACTTGCATACCAGTTATATAGGTTTGTTTTCCTCATCTGTTTTTCCAATAAAGCAGGTAGACGTCTGGACTTTTTTTCATTCATTACCTCTCAGTAATGGATCAGTTATAAATGGATTTGTCACGAACAGCCGGGGGGAGTCACTCAGATATTCCACAGCTGTTCACTAATTTGTCATGAACACGACTACTCTCTAGCGCCCCCCCCTCCCCCCTAGCGGCAGGCCACTTTTGGTACTGCAGGACAAAGCATAAAATGAGTCTGCTGAGCTAATAATGCCAAATATTGGAGGTTTCACAGCAAGGGTAAATGTATATATCACTGAGTCCCGCTAATGGAATATATATACCTCGGTACCCTTAATGATAGCACTCCAATAATTCTATGCAATAATAATTACGCTGCCACCACCCAGGCTTTCTACAGGTAGCTGGGGACCCGTTTCAGATAGCAGAAGGCTTTTCGGACGGGTTTGAGTTCGTATATAGAACAGAAGGAAACAAACTATTAAATTTTACATATTTAATCCGAAAATAGGCAGTGTTTAAAAAATATACAAGAATTTACAAAAGGGAACAATACAAATACTGTATAGACAGTTACATAAAAATAAAAGGTACAAACGTGAAACTTACTAAACTCGTGCCATAGATGTGACGTCCGAATTTAGGGAGGGAGGAGCTCCAAGAGAAGAAGATGGTAGAAAGACGGCCAGCATCACCACTTACTGATGCCCTCCAGTACTGACTCCCCCCAGCAAGGAGCTAATCGCTCTTATGCCCTCAGGTGACCTCATTTTACAGTCTCTTGTGGGCTGTGCCAAGAGTGTCACAAAGTTCTTTAATTCTAGCTATTCACATATCTTTGCCCCTGGGCCACACAGGTGAAAGATATTAGTGCCATATTTTATATCTCGATTATACATTCACATAGATACCAAACACAACGCATCTAGCATGATTTTACTGGCCAATACTAATTTGTCATGATACCAGCGATCTCCCAGTCAAGCTAAACGCTGCACTGGGTTCAGCGCTCCACAGGGATTCTGGCAGTATGTTTTTAATTTTTCTAGCATTAACGGGCCACATAAAAAACTGTATTAGGAGTTTTCCCTCCAACAGAACAAAGGATTGTCTTTTCTGTACATCTTTTGGCTGTAGCTCTACTATCCCCGAGTCGTAAATTCCTAAACTTTCAAGCCGATCAGATAATTGTCATGGCGATCTATGGCTGATGGTAGGGAGGGGGGTAAGGACCCTTCAAGAGTTTTACATGACACCTCCCCCTTTTTGAGGTAGCATGGGAGATTGATTGGCCGATCGTCTCCTAAGCCTACCTCGCTGTCCTCCCCCTGCCGGGACAGCCCGTCAGTAAAGTTGAGCGCGGTTCTAGGTTCGAGGTTCTCCAGTTCTAGGCTCGAGTGATTTTGGGGGCTGTTCGAGATCGAACTAGAACTCGAGCTTTTTGCAAAAGCCCGATAGTTCTAGATACGTTCGAGAACGGTTCTAGCAGCAAAAAGCAGGGCTTTTTACAGCTACAGTGTGCAGGAGCCATCGCTGGCAGCCTGCCAGAAGCTGGTAACCAAGATAAACATCGGGTATCCAACCAAAGCGCTTTGGTTAGTAACCCGATGTTTATCCTAGTTACGTGCAGGAAGCCCACACTTCCCCGCTCAGCTCACTCCGCCCCCTCCTGCCCGCGGCATACACACACACACACACACACACTCTGCACACACACACACACGGTCCCGCTCGGCTTACCGCGGTGATGAAGTCCCGACCTCAGCGCTGTCACTGTCCTCCATGGCCGCCGCTTGTCACATCACCTCTCGCTTCCGACCCGAGACTGACTAGTGGTGACGTCACGGGCCTCTCGCGATACTTGGCTGTGAAGGCGGCAGTCATTGAACTCAGTGACAGGGGCTGTCAGTGTGCTGGAGATCAGCGCAGGTAATGTACCTCGCTGACAGCAGCACTTGTCATGCCCTGCAGTGACCTGGGCTGACCCATTGATGTTAGCTCAGGTCACTGCACTGCTCTCGCAGCCAATGGGGAACATCCTGCTTTTCATTGACTTGGACAGTGTGGATCGTCATGGCAACCCCTTGGATTACACCAGACCTGGATTTGTTTTTCATTCTAATAAATTGGTTAAAGAGGGAATGTTTTGGGGAGTGTTTTTTCAAATAAAAATGTGTTTGTCGTCTATTTTTTTTTATTACTGACTGGGTTGGTGATGTCGGGTATCTGATAGATGCCTGACCTCACCAACCCCAGGGCTTGATGCCAGGTGATATTACACATCTGGTATTAACCTCATATATTACCCCGTTTGCCACCGCACCAGGGCGCGGGATGAGCTGGGGTGAAGCACCAGGATTGGCGCATCTAATGGATGCGCCACTTCTGGGGCGGCTGCGTCCTGCTATTTTTAGGCTGGGGAGAGTCCAATAACCATGGACCTCCCTAGTCTGAGAATATCAGGCCCCAGCTGTCTGCTTTACCTTGGCTGGTGATCCAATTTTGGGGGACCCCTACGTGTTTTTTTTTTTTAATTATTTATTTAATTTAAAATAACAGCGTGGGGTGCCCTCAGTTTTGGATTACCAGCAAGGTGAGGTTGCCAGCTGTGGTCTGCAGGCTGCAGCCGTCTGCTTTACCCTAGCTGGCTACAAAACTAAGGGGAACCCTACGTCATTTTTTTTTTATTTTTTTGGCTAAATACAAAGCTAAGCACCCCTTAGTGCCACATGAAAGGCACCAAAGGGTGCTCCACTTTTTCTCCACTTTTTCTCCACTTTTTCTCCACTTTTTCTACATTTTTTTTCCACTTTTTCTACATTTTTTTCTCCATTTTTTCTCCACTTTTTCTCCACTTTTTCTCCACTTTTTCTCCATTTTTTTCTCCACTTTTTCTCCACTTTTTCTCCACTTTTTCTCCACTTTTTCTCCATTTTTTTCTCCACTTTTTCTCCACTTTTTCTCCACTTTTTTCTCCATTTTTTCTCCATTTTTTCTCCACTTTTTCTCCACTTTTTCTCCACTTTTTCTCCATTTTTTTCTCCATTTTTTCTCCACTTTTTCTCCATTTTTTTCTCCACTTTTTCTCCACTTTTTCTCCACTTTTTCTCCATTTTTTTCTCCACTTTTTCTCCACTTTTTCTCCACTTATTCTCCACTTTTTCTCCACTTTTTCTCCATTTTTTTCTCCATTTTTTTCTCCATTTTTTCTCCACTTTTTCTCCACTTTTTCTCCACTTTTTCTTCACTTTTTCTCCACTTTTTCTCCACTTTTTCTCCACTTTTTCTCCATTTTTTCTCCACTTTTTCTCCACTTTTTCTCCATTTTTTCTCCACTTTTTTTCTCCACTTTTTCTCCACCTTTTCTCCATTTTTTATCCACTTTTTTATCCACTTTTTCTCCACTTTTTCTCCACTTTTTCTCCATTTTTTTCTCCACTTTTTCTCCACTTTTTCTCCACTTTTTCTCCATTTTTTTCTCCACTTTTTCTCCACTTTTTCTCCACTTATTCTCCACTTTTTCTCCATTTTTTTCTCCATTTTTTTCTCCATTTTTTCTCCATTTTTTCTCCACTTTTTCTCCACTTTTTCTCCACTTTTTCTCCACTTTTTCTTCACTTTTTCTCCACTTTTTCTCCACTTTTTCTCCACTTTTTCTCCATTTTTTCTCCACTTTTTTCTCCACTTTTTCTCCACCTTTTCTCCATTTTTTATCCACTTTTTCTCCACTTTTTCTCCACTTTTTCTCCACTTTTTCTCCATTTTTTTCTCCACTTTCTCTCCACTTCTTCTCCACTTTTTCTCCATTTTTTTCTCCACTTTTTCTCCACTTTTTCTCCACTTTATCTCCACTTATTCTCCATTTTTTCTCCACTTTTCTCCCCTTTTCCCACTTTTTCTCCACTTTTTCTCCACTTTTTCTCCATTTTTTCTCCACTTTTTCTCCACTTTTTCTCCACTTTTTCTCCACTTTTTCTCCACTTTTTGTCCACTTTTTCTCCATTTTTTTCTCCACTTTTTCTCCACTTTTTCTACACTTTTTCTCCATTTTTTCTGCACTTTTTCTCCACTTTTTCTCCATTTTTTTCTCCATTTTTTTCCTCCATTTTTTCTCCACTTATTCTCCATTTTTTCTCGACTTTTTCTCCAATTTTTCTCCACTTTTTCTCCACTTTTTCTCCATTTTTTTCTCCACTTTTTCTCCACTTTTTCTCCACTTATTCTCCACTTTTTCTCCACTTTTTCTCCATTTTTTTCTCCACTTTTTCTCCACTTTTTCTCCATTTTTTTCTCCATTTTTTCTCCACTTTTTTTCTCCACTTTCTCTCCACCTTTTCTCCACCTTTTCTCCATTTTTCTCCACTTTTTCTCCACTTTTTCTCCACTTTATCTCCACTTATTCTCCATTTTTCTCCACTTTTCTCCACTTTTCTCCACTTTTTCTCCACTTTTTCTCCACTTTTTCTCCACTTTTTCTCCACTTTTTGTCCACTTTTTCTCCATTTTTTTCTCCACTTTTTCTCCACTTTTTCTCCACTTTTTCTCCATTTTTTCTCCACTTTTTCTCCACTTTTTCTCCACTTTATCTCCACTTATTCTCCATTTTTCTCCACTTTTCTCCACTTTTTCTCCACTTTTTCTCCACTTTTTCTCCAATTTTTCTCCACTTTTTCTCCACTTTTTGTCCACTTTTTCTCCATTTTTTTCTCCACTTTTTCTCCACTTTTTCTCCACTTTTTCTCCATTTTTTCTCCACTTTTTCTCCACTTTTTCTCCATTTTTTTCTCCATTTTTTCCTCCATTTTTTCTCCACTTATTCTCCATTTTTTCTCGACTTTTTCTCCAATTTTTCTCCACTTTTTCTCCACTTTTTCTCCATTTTTTTCTCCACTTTTTCTCCACTTTTTCTCCACTTATTCTCCACTTTTTCTCCACTTTTTCTCCACTTTTTCTCCATTTTTTTCTCCATTTTTTCTCCACTTTTTCTCCACTTTTTCTCCATTTTTTTCTCCATTTTTTCTCCACTTTTTTTCTCCACTTTCTCTCCACCTTTTCTCCATTTTTTCTCCACTTTTTCTCCACTTTTTCTCCACTTTTTCTCCATTTTTTCTCCATATTTTCTCCACTTTCTCTCCATTTTTTTCTCCATTTTTTTCTCCATTTTTTCTCCACTTTTTCTCCACTTTTTCTCCACTTTTTCTCCACTTTTTCTTCATTTTTTCTCCACTTTTTCTCCACTTTTTCTCCACTTTTTCTCCACTTTTTCTCCACTTCTTCTCCATTTTTTCTCCACTTTTTCTCCACTTTTTCTCCACTTTTTCTCCACTTTTTCTCCATTTTTTTCTCCACTTTTTCTCCACTTTTTCTCCACTTTTTCTCCACTTTTTCTCCATTTTTTCTCCACTTTTTCTCCACTTTTTCTCCACTTTTTCTCCACTTTTTCTCCATTTTTTCTCCACTTTTTCTCCACTTTTTCTCCACTTTTTGTCCACTTTTTCTCCATTTTTTTCTCCACTTTTTCTCCACTTTTTCTCCACTTTTTCTCCATTTTTTCTCCACTTTTTCTCCACTTTCTCTCCATTTTTTTCTCCATTTTTTTCTCCATTTTTTCTCCACTTTTTCTACACTTTTTCTCCACTTTTTCTCCACTTTTTCTCCATTTTTTCTCCACTTTTTCTCCACTTTTTCTCCACTTTTTCTCCACTTTTTCTCCATTTTTTTCTCCACTTTTTCTCCACTTTTTCTCCACTTTTTCTCCACTTTTTCTCCATTTTTTCTCCACTTTTTCTCCACTTTTTCTCCACTTTTTCTCCACTTTTTCTCCATTTTTTCTCCACTTTTTCTCCACTTTTTCTCCACTTTTTCTCCACTTTTTCTCCATTTTTTTCTCCATTTTTTCTCCACTTTTTTTCTCCACTTTCTCTCCACCTTTTCTCCATTTTTTCTCCACTTTTTCTCCACTTTTTCTCCACTTTTTCTCCATTTTTTCTCCATATTTTCTCCACTTTCTCTCCATTTTTTTCTCCATTTTGTTCTCCATTTTTTCTCCACTTTTTCTCCACTTTTTCTCCACTTTTTCTCCATTTTTTCTCCACTTTTTCTCCACTTTTTCTCCACTTTTTCTCCATTTTTTCTCCACTTTTTCTCCACTTTTTCTCCAATTTTTTTCTCCATTTTTTTCTCCATTTTTTCTCCACTTATTCTCCATTTTTTCTCCACTTTTTCTCCACTTTTTCTCCACTTTTTCTCCACTTTTTCTCCAATTTTTTTCTCCATTTTTTTCTCCATTTTTTCTCCACTTATTCTCCATTTTTTCTCCACTTTTTCTCCACTTTTTCTCCACTTTTTCTCCACTTTTTCTCCATTTTTTCTCCACTTTTTCTCCACTTTTTCTCCATTTTTTCTCCATTTTTTCTCCACTTTTTCTCCATTTTTTTCTCCATTTTTTTCTCCACTTTTTCTCCACTTTTTCTCCATTTTTTTCTCCACTTTTTCACCACTTTTCCTCCATTTTTTTCTCCATTTTTTCTCCACTTTTTCTCCACTTTTTTTCCATTTTTTCTCCACTTTTTCTCCACTTTTTCTCCACTTTTTCTCCACTTTTTCTCCACTTTTTCTCCATTTTTTTCTCCACTTTTTCTCCACTTTTTCTCCACTTTTTCTCCACTTTTTCTCCATTTTTTCTCCACTTTTTCTCCACTTTTTCTCCACTTTTTCTCCATTTTTCTCCACTTTTTCTCCACTTTTTCTCCACTTTTTCTCCACTTTTTCTCCATTTTTTTCTCCATTTTTTCTCCACTTTTTTTCTCCACTTTCTCTCCACCTTTTCTCCATTTTTTCTCCACTTTTTCTCCACTTTTTCTCCACTTTCTCTCCATTTTTTTCTCCATTTTTTTCTCCATTTTTTCTCCACTTTTTTCTTCACTTTTTCTCCACTTTTTCTCCACTTTTTCTCCATTTTTTCTCCACTTTTTCTCCACTTTTTCTCCATTTTTTCTCCACTTTTTCTCCACTTTTTCTCCAATTTTTTTCTCCATTTTTTTCTCCATTTTTTCTCCACTTATTCTCCATTTTTTCTCCACTTTTTCTCCACTTTTTCTCCACTTTTTCTCCATTTTTTCTCCACTTTTTCTCCACTTTTTCTCCACTTTTTCTCCATTTTTTCTCCATTTTTTCTCCACTTTTTCTCCATTTTTTTCTCCATTTTTTTCTCCACTTTTTCTCCACTTTTTCTCCATTTTTTTCTCCACTTTTTCTCCACTTTTTCTCCACTTTTTCTCCATTTTTTCTCCACTTTTTTTTCCACTTTTTCTCCACTTTTTCTCCACTTTTTCTCCATTTTTTCTCCCCTTTTTCTCCACTTTTTCTCCATTTTTTTCTCCATTTTTTTCTCCACTTTTTCTCCACCTTTTCTCCATTTTTTTTCTACTTTTTCTCCACTTTTTCTCCACTTTTTCTCCATTTTTTTCTCCATTTTTTCTCCACTTTTTTTCTCCACTTTCTCTCCACCTTTTCTCCATTTTTTCTCCACTTTTTCTCCACTTTTTCTCCACTTTTTCTCCATTTTTTCTCCATATTTTCTCCACTTTCTCTCCATTTTTTTCTCCATTTTTTTCTCCATTTTTTCTCCACTTTTTTCTTCACTTTTTCTCCACTTTTTCTCCACTTTTTCTCCATTTTTTCTCCACTTTTTCTCCACTTTTTCTCCACTTTTTCTCCATTTTTTCTCCACTTTTTCTCCACTTTTTCTCCAATTTTTTTCTCCATTTTTTTCTCCATTTTTTCTCCACTTTTTCTCCATTTTTTCTCCACTTTTTCTCCACTTTTTCTCCACTTTTTCTCCATTTTTTCTCCACTTTTTCTCCACTTTTTCTCCAATTTTTTTCTCCATTTTTTTCTCCATTTTTTCTCCACTTATTCTCCATTTTTTCTCCACTTTTTCTCCACTTTTTCTCCACTTTTTCTCCACTTTTTCTCCAATTTTTTTCTCCATTTTTTTCTCCATTTTTTCTCCACTTATTCTCCATTTTTTCTCCACTTTTTCTCCACTTTTTCTCCACTTTTTCTCCACTTTTTCTCCATTTTTTCTCCACTTTTTCTCCACTTTTTCTCCATTTTTTCTCCATTTTTTCTCCACTTTTTCTCCATTTTTTTCTCCATTTTTTTCTCCACTTTTTCTCCACTTTTTCTCCATTTTTTTCTCCACTTTTTCACCACTTTTCCTCCATTTTTTTCTCCATTTTTTCTCCACTTTTTCTCCACTTTTTTTCCATTTTTTCTCCACTTTTTCTCCACTTTTTCTCCACTTTTTCTCCACTTTTTCTCCACTTTTTCTCCATTTTTTTCTCCACTTTTTCTCCACTTTTTCTCCACTTTTTCTCCATTTTTTCTCCACTTTTTCTCCACTTTTTCTCCACTTTTTCTCCACTTTTTCTCCACTTTTTCTCCACTTTTTCTCCATTTTTTTCTCCATTTTTTCTCCACTTTCTCTCCACCTTTTCTCCATTTTTTCTCCACTTTTTCTCCACTTTTTCTCCACTTTTTCTCCATTTTTTCTCCATATTTTCTCCACTTTCTCTCCATTTTTTTCTCCATTTTTTTCTCCATTTTTTCTCCACTTTTTTCTTCACTTTTTCTCCACTTTTTCTCCACTTTTTCTCCATTTTTTCTCCACTTTTTCTCCACTTTTTCTCCACTTTTTCTCCATTTTTTCTCCACTTTTTCTCCACTTTTTCTCCAATTTTTTTCTCCATTTTTTTCTCCATTTTTTCTCCACTTATTCTCCATTTTTTCTCCACTTTTTCTCCACTTTTTCTCCACTTTTTCTCCATTTTTTCTCCACTTTTTCTCCACTTTTTCTCCACTTTTTCTCCATTTTTTCTCCATTTTTTCTCCACTTTTTCTCCATTTTTTTCTCCATTTTTTTCTCCACTTTTTCTCCACTTTTTCTCCATTTTTTTCTCCACTTTTTCTCCACTTTTTCTCCACTTTTTCTCCATTTTTTCTCCACTTTTTTTTCCACTTTTTCTCCACTTTTTCTCCACTTTTTCTCCATTTTTTCTCCCCTTTTTCTCCACTTTTTCTCCATTTTTTTCTCCATTTTTTTCTCCACTTTTTCTCCACCTTTTCTCCATTTTTTTTCTACTTTTTCTCCACTTTTTCTCCACTTTTTCTCCACTTTTTCTCCATTTTTTTCTCCATTTTTTCCACTTTTTCTCCATTTTTTCTCCACTTTTTTTCTCCACTTTTTCTCCACCTTTTCTCCATTTTTTATCCACTTTTTCTTCACTTTTTCTCCACTTTTTCTCCACTTTTTCTCCATTTTTTCTCCACTTTTTCTCCACTTTTTGTCCACTTTTTCTCCATTTTTTCTCCACTTTTTCTCCACTTTTTCTCCACTTTTTGTCCACTTTTTCTCCATTTTTTTCTCCACTTTTTCTCCACTTTTTCTCCACTTTTTCTCCATTTTTTCTCCACTTTTTCTCCATTTTTTTCTCCATTTTTTTCTCCATTTTTTTCTCCACTCTTCTTCATTTTTTCTTGACTTTTTCTCCAATTTTTCTCCACTTTTTCTCCACTTTTTCTCCATTTTTTTCTCCACTTTTTCTCCACTTTTTCTCCACTTATTCTCCACTTTTTCTCCACTTTTTCTCCACTTTTTCTCCATTTTTTTCTCCATTTTTTCTCCACTTTTTCTCCACTTTTTCTCCATGTTTTTCTCCATTTTTTCTCCACTTTTTTTCTCCACTTTCTCTCCACCTTTTCTCCATTTTTTCTCCACTTTTTCTCCACTTTTTCTCCACTTTTTCTCCATTTTTTCTCCATATTTTCTCCACTTTCTTTCCATTTTTTTCTCCATTTTTTCCTCCATTTTTTCTCCACTTTTTCTCCACTTTTTCTCCACTTTTTCTCCACTTTTTCTCCATTTTTTCTCCACTTTTTCTCCACTTTTTCTCCAATTTTTTTCTCCATTTTTTTCTCCATTTTTTTCTCCACTTATTCTCCATTTTTTCTCCACTTTTTCTCCACTTTTTCTCCACTTTTTCTCCACTTTTTCTCCACTTTTTCTCCACTTTTTCTCCATTTTTTTCTCCATTTTTTTCTCCACTTTTTCTCCACTTTTTCTCCATTTTTTTCTCCACTTTTTCTCCACTTTTTCTCCACTTTTTCTCCATTTTTTCTCCACTTTTTTTTTCCACTTTTTCTCCACTTTTTCTCCACTTTTTCTCCATTTTTTCTCCCCTTTTTCTCCACTTTTTCTCCATTTTTTTCTCCATTTTTTTCTCCACTTTTTCTCCACCTTTTCTCCATTTTTTCTCCACTTTTTCTCCACTTTTTCTCCACTTTTTCTCCACTTTTTCTCCACTTTTTCTCCATTTTTTTCTCCATTTTTTTCTCCATTTTTTCTCCACTTTTTCTCCACTTTTTCTCCATTTTTTTCTCCATTTTTTTCTCCATTTTTTCTCCACTTTTTCTCCACTTTTTCTCCATTTTTTTCTCCACTTTTTCTCCACTTTTTCTCCACTTTTTCTCCACTTTTTCTTCACTTTTTCTCCATTTTTTCTCCACTTTCTCCACTTTTTCTCCACTTTTTCTCCACTTTTTCTCCATTTTTTCTCCACTTTTTCTCCACTTTTTCTCCACTTTTTCTCCACTTTTTCTCCACTTCTTCTCCATTTTTTTCTCCATTTTTCTCCACTTATTCTCCACTTTTTCTCCACTTTTTCTCCACTTATTCTCCACTTTTTCTCCACTTTTTCTCCACTTTCTCCACTTTTTCTCCATTTTTTCTCCATTTTTTCTCCACTTTTTCTCCACTTTTTCTCCATTTTTTTCTCCACTTTTTCTCCACTTTTTCTCCACTTTTTCTCCACTTTTTCTCCACTTCTCCACTTTTTCTCCATTTTTTTCTCCATTTTTCTCCACTTATTCTCCACTTTTTCTCCACTTTTTCTCCACTTTTTCTCCACTTTTTCTCCACTTTTTCTCCATTTTTTCTCCACTTTTTCTCCACTTTTTCTCCATTTTTCTCCACTTATTCTCCACTTTTTCTCCACTTTTTCTCCACTTTTACTCCATTTTTTCTCCACTTTTTCTCCACTTTTTCTCCGTTCTTTTTCTATGGTCGGTCTACCCATTAGCTCTGCCATGCATAGTGTAGCGCTACACCTACTGCACATGTTACTTTATGATTGACATCTCTTTCGTACTAGAGCTGTCTAAGCCTACTCTGACCCCATATTTGTCATTACTATATTGTCCTTGTACTGTATTATGACATTTGTATCATATGTTTCATTTTTTGCTGTGTTGCAATTTTTTTGCTGCATCCCAATTGTACCTCTACATTGTTCGAGTTTATTTTGTTGTTCTCTCACTCTTATGTGATACTGATTATTGTCATTTTTCATGAATACATGCAGATAAGTCCAATCTGACGAAGGCTCAGGCCGAAACGTCATTTGTAACTTGTTTTGGACAAAAACATATATGCTTATGAAAAAAAATGTTTTCTTAATACGGACCAATAAAGAGTGATTTTGCATTACTATCCGTTGTGACTTACTGACTTAGTCTGGGAGATTTAGAGTGCCGAGGTTACTCACTAATTTTATCTATTATTACCTCTGAGCACCTATATACCAGTGAGCAGAGCTTCCTCTACAGTAGTTCTCCTGATTAGGCATGCCCTTACCTCATGAGCAGGGCATTGCAGCTTTGGTAGCAACCATTACAACATGGACTCTGCTGCTGTGGACCCGAGAAGAGTGAGTGCAGATTAATTGCAGCCACACTCCTCACATGAAGGGTCCGCACTCCTAGAAAATGGGGGATACGTTCCCTGAGTGTCTCCCCCCCATATTCTAGACGGTCCAGAGTCGTCGTGGGACCCTTTTATTTTTTTTCTTACAATAAATTGGTGAAAGAGGAAATGTTTTGGGGACTGTTTTTTCAAATAAAATTCTTTTGTCGATTTTTTTTTTTGTTAGTACTGACAGTTTATGATGTTGGGTATCTAATAGACGCCATGACATCACAAACTGCTGGGCTTGATCTCAGGTTACTTTACAGCTAGTATCAACCCGATTTATTACCCCGTTTGCCACTGCACCAGGGCACGGGATGAGCTGGGGTGAAGCGCCAGGATTGGCGCATCTAGTGGATGCCTGCGGCCTGCTATTTTTAGGCTGTGAAGGCCCAATAACTATGGACCTTCCCACCCTGAGAATACCAGACCACAGCTGTCCGCTTTACCTTGGCTGGTGATCCAATTTGGGGGGACCCTACTTTTATTGTGTAATTATTAATATTTATAAAATAATTATAAAAAAGAGCCTGAGGGGACCTCCACATTGGATCCCCAACCACGGTAAAGCTGCCAGCTGTGGTTTTCAGGCTACAGCCGTCTGCTTTACCCTAGCTGGCTATCAAAAATGGGGGGACCCAACGTCATTTTTTTTTTTAACTATTTTTTAAATAGAAAAAATTAATGGGCTTCCCTGTATTTTGATTGCCAACCAAGGTAACGGCAGGCAGATGGGGGTGGCAACCCATAGCTGTCTGCTTTATCTGCGCTGAGAATCAAAAATACCGCGGAGCGCTACGTCATTTTTTTAAAGATTTATTTTTACAGTACTGTGATGTCCAGCAATCAAAATACAGGGAAGCCCATTTTATTTTTAGTTATTTAAATAAATAATTAAAAAAAATATATATGGGCTCCCGCTGCATTTTTTGTATTGCTAGCTAAGGGTAATCCAAGCAGCTACTAGCTGCTAACCCCCACTGCTTGGTGTTACCTTCACTGGCAATGGAAAATCCAGGGAAGCATTTTTTATTTTTTTTGCCAAAAAACTACAAAAAAAGGACGTGAGCTTCGCCATATTTTTGTATGCTAGCCAGGTATAGCAGGCAGGTGCTGGAAGAGTTGGATACAGCGCCAGAAGATGGCGCTTCTATGAAAATGCCATTTTCTGAGGCGGCTGCAGACTGCAATTCGCAGCAGTGGGGCCCAGAAAGCTCAGGCCAACCTGTGCTGCGGATTCCAATCCCCAGCTGCCTAGTTGTACCTGGCTGGACACAAAAATGGGGCGAAGCCTACGTCATTTGTTTTCTAATTATTTCATGAAATTCATGAAATAATAAAAAAAGGGCTTCCCTTTATTTTTGGTTCCCAGCCGGGTACAAATAGGCAACTGGGGGTTGGGGGCAGCCGTACCTGCCTGCTGTACCTGGCTAGCATACAAAAATATGGCGAAGCCCACATAATTTTTTCAGGGGGCAAAAAACTTCTGCATACAGTCCTGGATGGAGTATGCTGAGCCTTGTAGTTCTGCAGCTGCTGTCTGTCTGTATGGAGAAGAGCAGACAGCAGCTGCAGAACTACAAGGCTCAGCATACTCCATCCAGGACTGTATGCAGAATTTTTTTGCCCACCAAAAAAATGACGTGGGCTTCGCCATATTTTTGTATGCTAGCCAGGTACAGCAGGCAGCCACGGGCTGCCTCCAAACCCCAGTTGCCTATTTGTACCCGGCTGGGAACCAAAAATATAGGGAAGCCCGTTTTTTTTTAACTATTTCACTTATTTCATGAAATAATTAAAAAACAAATGACTTGGGCTTCGCCCCATTTTTGTGTCCAGCCGGGTACAACTAGGCAGCTGGGGATTGGAATCCGCAGCACAGGTTAGCCCGAGGTTTCTGGGCGCCTCTGCTGCGGATTTCAGTCCGCAGCCGTCCCAGAAAATGGCGCTCTCATAGAAGCGCCATCATCTGGCGCTGTATCCAACTCTTCCAACAGCCCTGGAGCCGGGTGGCTTGTTGGGTAATCATGAGTTAATACTGGCTTTGTTTTACTAGTCAGTATTAAGCCAGAGATTCTTAATGTCAGGCACGTTTGACCCGGCCATTAAGAATCTCCAATAAAGGGTTAAAAAAAAACACCACACAGAGAAAAGATACTTTAATAGAAATAAATACACAGACACATTAGAGACTCCATCTTTATTACCCCCTGTCAGCCCTCCACGATCCTGCTCTTCTGTCTTCTTTCTTTCTAGTGCAGTAGTAGTGACGATTGTAGTGAGGATGAGGTTCCCCAGCTCATCACTTGGGGCTGGTGAACCTCATCCTCACTACAATCCTCATTAGTGTAGTAGTAGTGACGATTGTAGTGAGGATGAGGTTCACCAGCTCATCACTTGGGGCTGGGGAACCTCATCCTCACTACAATCCTCACTAGTGTAGTAGTAGTGACGATTGTAGTGAGGATGAGGTTCACCAGCTCATCACTTGGGGCTGGGGAACCTCATCCTCACTACAATCCTCACTACAATCGGGAAGCAGCGTGCAGCCTTCACTCCGTGAGTGATCAGTGCTGCTAGCGGTAACAGCGGTAACGCTGACAGACGCGTTACCATAGCAACGGTGCTCTCGGAGCCGCGGTTAGCGGTGACGTCACCGCTAACTGCGTTGCTATGGCAATGGTGATCTCCGTTAATGACCGGCTGTGTCAGCCGGTCCCTAACGGAACGGGGAGTCGACCGTGTGCTAGAGCATGTCGCCGGTACACGGCGATACACATATGTGCACCGTGTACCGGAGAGATGCACTCGCAGGTCCTACATGACGCGTCATAGTCATGTGACCAGTCTGTAGCCAATGAGATAATAGCCACGTGACTGGTCACATGGCTATTTTGACGTCACGATAGGTCCTGCATCTCTGCTGGCAGTGCCGTCACCGGGAGGATTCAGCGATCATCGGATGGAATAGCGGCAGGAGACAGAGTGCAGAAGGGATCGCGAGGACCGGTAAGTGTTATGGCAATGTTTATTAACTGTTTGTGTACATTTATAATGCATTTTTATGTGTTTGTGATTGCCTCCCATTATAGCCTATTGGTTCGAGTTCGGCGAACCGACCTCGAGCCGAACCGCGACCGGTTCGCTCATCTCTACCCGTCAGTGTTGCCATGCTCAACACCCTTCTTGTGTTGAATGGTAAAATCATACTGCTGTACTGCCAAGCTCCATCGCTGTAGCTTACCATTGTCGCCGGCAACCCGGTGTAGCCAGCTGAGAGGGTTGTGGCCTGTTACTATGGTGTAGTTGCGACCATATAGGTAGGGCTGTAGCTTCCGCAGAGCCCACACTATAGCGAGGCACTCCTTCTCCACAGTGGCGTAGGCCACTTCCCGGGGTAAGAGCTTGCGGCTGAGAAACACCACCGGATGCTCTTCTCCCTCCCCATTTATCTGGCTGAGTACTGCACCCAGGCCAAATGCACTGGCATCTGTCTGAACTATGCACCGTTGGGTGAAGTCTGAGGCTTGTAGGATTGGGGAACTGGCGAGGGCAGCTCTCAGTGCTCTGAAGGACTGCTCACAGTCATCTGTCCAGGTGACTACTTGCGGTAGCTTCCTTTTAGTGAGGTCCGTCAACGGCTTAGCAAGAGCACTATAGTTAGGAACGAACTTCCTATAGTACCCTGCCGTACCCAAGAAGGGCATCACCTGCTTCTTTGACTTGGAGGTAGGCCGGGAGGTGATGGCATCAACCTTCCCTGGCTCTGGTTTCAGGGTCTCGCCATGCTAACATGGGGTGTGTACGTCTGTTCCATCCATCTGACAGACAGTGGATCCAACTTTCACATTATCTGGACAGGCGATGAGTACAACTCTCCCATCATCCTGGCCGGCTGGGGAAAAATCCTCCTCACTACCTTGGCATTTTAAGGGTTCTGCTTCCCCATCACAGTGACAAGTAGGGAGCACAACTTTCCTATCTCCCTGGCAGGTTAGGGGGGCTGCCTGCCCCTCCCCCTGACAGGCAGTGAGCACCATACTTTTATGCTCCATACAGGCGATGGGCACAGCTTTCCCATCATCCTGACCGGCTGTGTGAGACACTTTCGCACTACCATGACAGGTTATGGGTCTGCTTTCCCATCACCCCAACAGGTAGTGAACACAACTTTCCCATCATGCGGACTGGTCATGGATCTGACTGTCCCATCACCCTGTGCAGCTGGGGAAAACATTTTCCTCTCATCGTATAGTACCATAGAATCAGTGCTAGTCATGGAGCAACTACCATCGGCCATGTCACAGTCCATCATGACACTGGCAAGCTGCACACAGCCACCTTTCTCATGGCTGCCGTGCCTGTCTCCATCTCCCTTAGCAACGATTCTTACAGTTGTGAGGGGATCATCAGCCACATCACCCCGCAGTGTGACACGGCTGAGTTCTCCTGTACCATGAGACGCATCACTCTTTGATACCTCAGGGTCCGCGCTATTTATGGGGCAGCTACCACCTGCCATGTCACACCCCGTCGTGACTCTGACAAGCTGCAGGTGACCACCTTCCTCATGGTCCCCATGCCTGCCTCCATCTACCTTAGCGCAGACACTCACTACCTTGGGGAAATCCTCAGCAGCGTCACCCTGCAGTGCGACATGCTTGAGGTTCTCCGCACAGTCATCCACTTTATTTTCATGCACAACATTAATAATCACCTTCTGATCATCAATATTCGGGTCACATGACTTATCAACAACATTTGCATCACATAACTTATCATCGATGCGTGCATCACATGACTTATTAACAACATTTGCATCACTTAAGTTATCAACGACGCTTGCATCACATGACTTAACAGCATTTGCATCACATGATTTATCAGATTGGGGAAGGTTGTCATCGACGTATTGTGCCACCAACTGCCCCAAATCAGTCCCCAATAAAACATTTGCTGGAAGGTCTCGGGACACCCCCATATCTTTCCATCCTCTCCCAGCACCCCAGTCCAGGAAAACTCGGGCCATTGGGAAAGATTGGCAAACACCCCCAACCCCAGTGACAGTTAGGGTCTTCCCCAGGATAACTTCATTAGGCAAAACAAATTCAGGGCGGATGAGAGTTCGTTCTGCACCAGTGTCCTTCAGCCCCTCAGTGATGGTGTCACCCACGGTAACAGGCTGCCAGTTCTCATGGGCTCGACCACCCATCTCAACCACGAACAGGACATTGGCCCTAGACCCTCGGGCTTCAGGTGTGGAGCTCCTCTGCTGCCTCCCTGGACAAGCAGAGCTGAGGTGTCCAGGCTGGTTGCAGGAAAAACACCTGCGAGTGTCAAAGGTGGGCCAGGCACTGGTTGATGACACAGGACTTATGGGAAGTCTGCTGGCAGGGGCAAGGAGGGTAGTAGTGGTCATCTTACCCCCTTTCCAGCTGGTGGAGGGTGGCTTCCGAACCCCCGATGCGCGGTTGGCCTCATAGGTGTCAGCAATCTGTGCTGCTGTATTCACATCCTTTGGTTCCTGGTCCATCACAAACTGTCGCACGTCTGCAAGACGAAGGTGTAGGAATTGGTCCTTTACCATCAGGTCTGTTATCTGCTCAGCAGTGGTGGCGGACAGTCCTTGGGCCCATTGGTTAAAGTTGGTCCAGAACACATCCACAATGTCTCTGTTGCTGTCGTGTGGTCCACGCTGGAGGGTCTGGAACTTTTTGCGGTACATCTCTAGAGTTAGCTGATACTTCCATATTAGGGACTGCTTTATGGCCTCATAGTCTCCACTCTGCTCTTGAGGGAGGCTGGCGAACGCATCCAGGGCCTTGCCTCACAGCCCTGTGGTTAAGTATTGTGCCCATTGTGCTTGGGGCAACTGGTACTGCAAGCAAGTCTTTTCAAATCCCCTCAGAAAGGTGTCCAAGTTCCCATCCTTTTCCCTCACAGGAAAGTGCTCCGCTCGGGGCTTAAAACTGCTGGCATTATTGGACTCACAGTTCAGTGAGGAAGAGGTCTGCTGCCGGGCTTGGAGGACCTTCAATTCATGGTCTCTCTGGGCCTGATGCTCGGCTCTCTCAGCCTGGGCCTGGCGCTCGGCTCTCTCAGCCTCTTGCTCGGCCTCTCGCTTAGCTCTCTCAGCCTCTCGCTCGGCTCTCTCCTGATATTGCTGAATGAGCTTCAGCCGACCCTCCCGGTCATCTGCAGCGAGTTGTTGTAGGGCTATCTGTAGGTCGGAGTCCATGCTGCCCCGGTCGCTTCTCTGGCTTGAAGCTGCCGAAGAGGCCCTGGCCGCAGAATCATCCAGGGCTAGGCTCATCTCCCCATCATCAGCACTGGGTGAACGGACTTGCTTTGCATCCCATTGTAACAGTTCTTTAATGAGGTCTGGCTTGTTTTTGCCATTGACATCAATCTCTCTGGTCATGCAGATGGCAATCAGAGTCTCCTTCGTCAGCTGGCTGTACCAGGCTTCGGTCAATGCAGCCATAATTGCCAAATAAAAGATAGGATAGAAAAACAACAGAGAAGGGAGGGGGTAACTGCTACAAGTACAGTATTGTTCAAGGTATATTTAAACACTGACTTCGATCCTCAAAACTTTTGCGAGTTTTTAGTGAAAGGAATGATTGTTCAAACCAAATCACTAATGCTTTATATCCCACCGCTGCCACCAATTTGCCACGAACAGCCGGGGGAGTCACTCAGATATCCCGCAGCTGTTCACTAATTTGTCATGAACACAACTAATCTCTAGCGCCCCCCTTGTCGGCAGGCCACTTTTGGTACGGCAGGACAATGCATAAAATTAGGCTGCTCCGCTAATAATGCCAAATATTGGAGGTCTCACAGCAAGGGTAAATGTATTTATCACCAATTCCCGCTAATGGAATATATATATATACCTCTTGATAGCACTCCAATAATTGTATGCAATAATAATTACGCTGCCACCACCCAGGCTTTCTACAGGTAGCTGGGGACCCTTTTCAGATAGCAGAAGGCTATTCGGACGGGTTTGGGTTCGTATATAGAACAGAAGGAAACAAACTATTAAATTTTACATATTTAATCCGAAAATAGGCAGTGTTTAAAAAATATACAAGAATTTACAAAAGGCAACAATACAAATACAGTATAGACAGTTACATAAAAATAAAAGGTATAAACGTGAAACTTACTAAACTCGTGCCATAGATGTGACGTCCGAATTTAGGGAGGGAGGGGCTCTAAGGGAAGAAGATGGTACAAAGACAGCCAGCATCACCACTCCAGTCCATGCCCTCCAGTACTGACTCCCCGCAACAAGGAGGTAATCGCTCTTATGCCCTCAGGTAACCCCCCTCTCTGTGACCTCATTTTACAGTCTCTTGTGGGCTGTGCCAAGAGTGTCACAAAGTTCTTTAATTCTAGCTTTTCACATATCTTTGCCCCTGGGCCACACAGGTGAAAGATATTAGCGTCATATTTTATATCTCGATTTTACATTTACATAGATAACAAACACAACGCATCTAGCATGATTTTACTGGCCAATACTAATTTGTCGTGATACCAGCGATCTCCCAATCAAGCTAAACAGTGCGCTGGGTTCAGTACTCCACAGGGATTCTGGCAGTATGTTTTTAATTTTTCTAGCATTAACGGGCCACGTAAAAAACTGTATTAGGAGTTTTTCCTCCAACAGAACAAAGGATTGTCTTTTCTGTACATCTTTTGGCTGTAGCTCTACCATCCCCGAGTCGTAAATTCCTAAACTTTCAGGCCAATCAGATAATCGTCATGGCGATCTGTGGCTGATGGTGGGGAGGGGGGTAAGGACCCTTCAAGAGTTTTACATGACAGGATTAAACACAGATGGTAAACTGAAGGATAAAGTATACACAAAAAGGCTAGGTTGACATGAGCGTATAAAACATCGTCAGCATTTCACCCAGAAAACTCAGATGATTTTTTCCTCACTTGTCATCTGTGTGCAATCTTTACGCAATCCATTTATAATTTGCAAGGCCATTTACAGTTTCCTATTCTAATGAATTGCATTGTATCCATATAAAACTGCTATAGTGATTAGAGATGAGCGAACCGGCCGTGGTTCGGCTCGAGTTCGGTTCGCCGAACAGAGGTCTCGTTCGAGTTCGGTTCGGCGAACCGGTTCGGCGAACCACTCGAACCGCATAGGAAACAATGGGAGGCAATCACAAACACATAAAAACACCTAGAAAACACCCTCAAAGGTGTCCAAAAGGTGACAAACAACTCACAACACAACACAAACACATGGGAAAGTGACAAGAACAAATTCTCATGCGAAAACAAAACAGCGTTACGAGGAAAAAGAGGAGGAGACACAGATATATGAGTATATGCAAAGGAACATCGATGCCATTACTGTGCAACTTGGGCCTTGCTCATTTTAGGCTTCCAATCTGGATAAATTGCCTGAGCTCACCATGTACGCCTTGGGGATCTTGTCGTGTCCTGCAGCCAGCGTTCTCTCGGAAACTGTCTTCAGTGCTGCTGGGGGTCTGCTGACAGATAGGCACACGCGTCTGTCCACTGACAATGTGGACATGGCTCTCAGAGGACTTTTCTTCCCCTGGGTCATCCAGGGGAGGCAAAAGGCACGCGTATTTTTGAGAGTACTTCATGCCAAGCATCTTTTTCATTGTGAAAAGGGGGATCAACTGATGCCAGTCAAGTAGGGTGTGTGTGGCCCAATTAGTGGAAACGAGGGAGACTGTGGTTGGAGTCCCCTCGCTGTGTTTCTAAAAGAACCAAGATGAACAAGTCATGGCTCTCAGAGGACTTTTCTTCCCCTGGGTCATCCAGGGGAGGTGAAAGGCACGCGTATTTTTGAGAGTGCTTCATGCAAAGCATCTTTTTCATTTTGAAAAGGGGGGTCAACTGATGCCAGTCAAGTGTGGGGGGGTGTGGCCCAATTAGTGGCAACGAGGGAGACAGTGGTTGGAGTCCCCTCGCTGTGTTTCTAAAAGAACCAAGATGAACAAGTCATGGCTCTCAGAGGACTTTTCTTCCCCTGGGTCATCCAGGGGAGGCAAAAGGCATGCATATTTTTGAGAGTGCTTCATGCAAAGCATCTTTTTCATTTTCAAATGGGGGGTCAACTGATGACAGTCAAGTGGGGTGTGTGTGGCCCAATTAGTGGCAACGAGGGAGACTGTGGTTGGATCCCCTCGCTGAGTTTCTAAAAGAACCAAGATGAACAAGTCATGGCTCTCAGAGGACTTTTCTTCCCCTGGATCAGCCAGGGGAGGTGAAAGGCATGCATATTTTTGAGAGTGCTTCATGCAAAGCATCTTTTTCATTTTGAAAAGGGAGTTAACTAATGCCAGTCAAGTGGGGTGTGTGTGGCCCAATTAGTGGCAACGAGGGAGACTGTGGTTGGAGTCCCCTCGCTGTGTTTCTCAAAAAATGAAGATGAACAAGTCATGGCTCTCAGAGGACTTTTCTTCCCCTGGGTCATCCAGGGGAGGCGAAAGGCACGCGTATTTTTGAGAGTGCTTCATGCAAAGCATCTTTTTCATTTTCAAAAGGGGTTCAACTGATGACAGTCAAGTGGGGTGTGTGTGGCCCAATTAGTGGCAACGAGGGAGAGTGTGGTTGGAGTCCCCTCGCTGTGTTTCTAAAAGAACCAAGATGAACAAGTCATGGCTCTCAGAGGACTTTTCTTTCCCTGGATCAGCCAGGGGAGGCGAAAGGCACACGTATTTTTGAGAGTGCTTCATGCAAAGCATCTTTTTCATTTTGAAAAGGGGGTCAACTGATGCCAGTCAAGTGGGGTGTGTGGCCCAATTAGTGGCAATGAGGGAGACTGTGGTTGGAGTCCCCTCGCTGTGTTTCTCAAAAAACCAAGATGAATAAGTCATGGCTCTCAGAGGACTTTTCTTCCCCTGGGTCATCCAGGGGAGGCGAAAGGCACGCGTATTTTTGAGAGTGCTTCATGCAAAGCATCTTTTTCATTTTCAAAAGGGGGGTCAACTGATGACAGTCAAGTGGGGTGTGTGTGGCCCAATTAGTGGCAACGAGGGAGACTGTGGTTGGAGTCCCCTCGCTGTTTTTTACATGATTTTTGAAGTGCATGACATGCCTAAGAGGTTTAGTTTCAGCATCTCAAATTTGTTGGCTACAGAAAGGCTGCCTTTACACCCTTATGTCACCGAGTATTTTCGAGACCTTATGCCCATTGCAGTGGCCCAAGAGCCGATGGCCATTTGCCACTCCTTCTCCAAGAAAGGGGTGCCCGCGCTAACACAGCAGGTCGCACACAACATCACCGCTTCCTTGAGAAACTCTGTGTGTGACAGGGTGCATTTCACCACAGATACTTGGAACAGTTAGCATGGACAGGGGCGTTACATGTCGCTGACTGGGCACTGGGTAACTATGGTGATAGATGGAGAAGTGTCTGCTGTACAAGTCTTTCCGTCCCCATGAGTTGTGTGTTTCAATCCTTCCTCTGTATGTACAAGTTCCTCCACTACTTCTGCCTCATCAACCTCGTGTTGTTCCTGTACCTCAGCCCAAACCCTGTGTGGTCAGGCCACCCTTCCTTGTAACTGCGCCCAAGGAATCCCACACACCTCCTTACTATGCTGGCAGCAGATCTCAAGGCCATCAGGCGGTCAAATGTTTACTTTGAAATGTAGGGGAAATGTGAGACACCGCTGAGGAGTTGTGGACGGTTAGCTCTGTAGAGTGAGACCGAGTTTCATCAATGGTTGTCTCCACTCAACCAGCAGCCAGGGAATGCCGGGTGTGACAATGATGCTAAACAGTCTGCGGCCCTTCTTCAGGGCAATGTGACACACGTGCCTTGTATGGCTCACGTGTTGAATCCGAATCGCCAGCAATTTTTAAAACACTATCCCGGCCTACATGTCCTTCTGTCGAGGGCACGGTGTAACACCTGTCTGGATCGACACACTGAGACGGGCTGTAAAGGATAGGCTAGAGGGAACCCACTCACCAAGCTGGACCCCCAGAACCCTGAAACCCTTTAACCCCTATACAGTGATTTTGAATGACACAGTGCCCAAGTTGATCAATACCTGTGGAAGGCTGCAGTTCCAGAGAATAGTAGTCATACAGGGTCAAAACATTAATTGAGGAAGAGGAACAGAATGGGAGGGACAGGACTTAATCAGAAAACAAGCAGAGGTGAAATGCAAATCGGCCAACGAGGTACCTAAACAGCAAGCAGGAAAAGTAGTCAGGTAACAAGCACACAAACTCATAAAACTAAACTGGGGGTAACAGTAACCAGAGGTTCATAGCTATGTCTGGCAGTGGTCTGCAGACGGGAGGGGCCTAAAAAAGGGTGTTGTGTCTTCCCATTCGTTGTAGCTGAATAATGGTACTTCATCTGTGAGATACCCACCACCTGCATTCAGCCATTGGTTCTGCATCTGCCAAGGTAACGCAGCCCAGTGGGTGAGCATAACCTGCGTCCACCTGCGCCACTGGCGTCGACTCCTCTCCCATCATCAGCACTATGCACGAAAGGAACACGTTGTCACCTTGCGACAGGAGTATAAATTAACGTAGCGGACTATGGTGGTGACTTAACGGCCGTCTGCGGCAATGATGCAAACATGGCAGCGTGCCTTCGTCAGGCCCATGTGACACACGTGACTTGTATGGCTCACGTGTTTAATCTGATTCTACAGCAATTTTTAAAACAACATCCCGGCCTACATGGCCTTGTACAACGGGCACGCTCGCTATGGGCTCACTTCCATCGTTCGCACCCAGTAGCTCAACAACTTTCATCGCTCTTGAAGTCTTAAGGTATGGCGGTTAAACGTCTGAAATGCGATGTTCCGACACACAGGAATTTGAATCTGCACATGTTGCAGCGTCTGTGGCAGCACTGCAGAGCCCTGCTGAAATACGTTATGATGTATACCCTGGGCTAACTTGATCCAGAGGTGGTGCAGATCACGCTGCTGGAGTGGTGTCAGATCAAGGACATATGCACCGTTCTACACAGTTTACAAATGTTGACGCAGATGTTTAACACTGGCGATGACATTCTCAGCGTGACAATTTTGGTCATCTACATGATGGAGCACACTGTAAGCATTATTCGGAGTCAGGTGTTGGCCCAAGAGGAAGGGAGGAAGTACTGGAGGAGTCATATGCAGAAGGGATAACAAGATCTACAAGGTCCAGACGGTCAGCGGCACCTTGGCGGCAGTCATGGTATGGTGGGGGAGAGGGATTATCAAGGGCGCATAGTATAAGCAAAACAGTTGAGGAAGGTGCAGGAGCCCAGGAAGAAATGGAGGACGAACTGGCGATGGGCATGGAAGACTCAGCAGATTAGTGAGAGCTTGCTCACATTTCGGTTGTGCGAGGTTGTGGGGAAAGGGCAGAGGAAGGAGGCATGATTCTCACCTCTCCGCCACCAACACACCAAGAACTTTGTCCTCCTGGATGCTCAAGACACATGAGCGCCTTCTTGCTGCACTACCTACAACATGACCCTCGGATTGTACGAATTCCAAGTCATGCTTACCACTGGGTTGCCACACTGTTAGATCCCCGGTACAACACAAAATTTTGCGAAATAACTCCTGCCATAGAAAGGGACGCACGTATGCAGGAGTATCAGCAGAAGGTGTTACGCAATCTTACATCTGCTTTTCCACTAAACTCCAGTGGTGCACAGAGTGAATCTCAACGCTTTTTCATCGATAGGAGAAAATGGTCTTACTTGTCCACATCTGAGGGTCTGAGCGCTGACTGCTGTGCTGAGACGGCATTGAGTACGGTGTCTCTGCAGAGTTGCATTTTTGGTCATATAAAAACTGAGTTGAAAAAGGACAGATGCTGGTGGAAAGGGGAACAGGTGTGTTGGAAAGGGTAAAAAAGTTTGTGTCTGTGGGTTTGGTGGTTAAGCAACATTAACATTTGCTGAAGAAACAACATCTGGTATGGTGGGACTGGCAGATTTGGATAAGGTGGTATATACTATGTTACTGCTATATAAGAAATATTAAGAAGAAAAGAAAGAGAAAGGTAGATATCCCAATCGCCATTCTGTGTCCACCGTGCTCACAGATGGAAAAGGAGAGGTTGGCAACTGGAAGGTTAGGTGGAGGACACAGAGCAGGTTGACTCTGAAACAAATAGTAGCCTGAACCGAGTATGACGCCACTCGGATCTGGAGACTGGGAGCCCTGTTAGCGTGACAGGGTCCACACAACCACCCAGCCCCGGAACTCCCTGTTAACAACACAGGGGCCATTGGTTACGCTGTCCTTGTGCGTAGGGGACACACCTGTGGACAGCAGGCGCATCAGCAGCAGCAGGCCTGTTTATGCCACTGGGCTGCACTAGCAGGACTGGTAGGACAGGAGCTGTTCTTAAACCTTCTGAGTTACCAACTGTGGTGGTGGCCTGCATCGATGACCTATCCCTGTCTACCTCTGGCCTAAAGCCGCAATGGGTTCAACACATGGAGGTGTGCTCTTTCAGAGCATAATAGAAGACTGGGCACCTTATTCTTGGCTCCAGCCCCTTTTATAACCTGGGTCCGCCCCAAACCAGGGTGGACCACAATGCACCTCCTGGAGACAAAAGCAGAGTGATCTGTCATGACTAGCGTCCTATTTTGAACCGCCACTTGAATGATGACCTCATGGCTGCCACAACCAAAACACCTCAACAGTCATCGTCTGACCAACAACAATGAGGTGACAAGTCATAGGGGCGGGCCTCTGCAAGCCTGTTGGGAGTGGCCTGGCCAAATTGTCAGGACACCTGATGCTCTCTGGTCTATATGGGCCACCCACATCAGGGGCAGGGCCAAAGAGTTCATTACCCGACCTAGCCTCTGATGCAGTAAGTGCCTGAGCATGCTCAGTAGCATGAAATAGTTTCTGAAAAAAAGACTATCCACTTCAGCATGCTGTCTAGGGACAACACAGGACTTAGACCCAGCACGGAGTGCAAGTACCTGTGCAAAGAGGCTTTTCTCAGTCAGTGTGAAGCCCCACAGGTGTTGTGTTGGTGCATTACCTTCAGGGACTCCACGTGGAGGAAGAGTATGGTCACACTTAGGTTGCTTCTTTATATGTATTTTCGTGACGCCACTCTCGGTATTGCAGTCAGTGGGGGCCGCCACTGCAGTGTAAGGGGACACCTGGGGCTGATGTTGGGTGCAGTTAGTTTTAGTGGCCTCCCGACAGTGAGTCAAGCCCCAGGGCCCTGTGTAAGTGTGTTGAGCCGCAGGTCGCAGAATGACTCAGGCACAGTCCAAACGAGCATGCGCTGTAGCCCACAATTAAGACTTTGCCTCAGGAATGACACAGGCAGAGCATACTCAGTTGGCGAAACACTGGAGTTAGGCTGCGGCTGGGGTAAAACGGCACACAGGAAGGAGCAACCGCGGAAATACTTCGTTCAATTGTGAGGGGAGTCATTTTGGAGTTTGGTGAGGAGTACCGTAACGCCAGTGAGCAGCATCCTGTGCCACAGACCAACATTCTTCCGATGCTGTCTATACTGTTAACCATGATAGATAGGAGCGTAAAGTCTGTATTTATGGCAACTGGACATCACAGTACCCGGGTACAGTAGGCTGTGCCCAGACAGTAATGTGTGCACGCAACACTTTGTTTTATTATGAAAACACATATCTGTTCTGGGTAGGACGACTATATAGATAATTACACTTGCTGCCTCTGCACTGTCAAATTGTCACGTACAGTTTAAATCATAGAGGGACAGCGACACATGTTTGCATTGAATGTTGCTTTTCAAGATTTACATGACTGTGTTGCAGAACTGTGTGGTTTGCATTCACACTGTTATCATCTGCCTAATCTGTGAGGCTTCAGCTACCAAGGGTATTCAGGGTGGGTGATGTGTTTTGTCTATGTTTAGGTAGATAACTGGGAAGCTCTTGTGATGCGCCACTAGTAAGTTGTCTTCACACACACACACACACACACACAAACACACAATTACTGCTGCTACGCAGAGGGCTTAGCAAGCAGTAGGCCACTGAATAGATTGTTCTATTATTTCAATTTAATGCATGGTTCTTATTGTTTGTTTTGGGAAAGTGAAACAATCATTTATGAACCCAACTGCAAACAGTGCTTTTCATGTTGCGTGGTTTTGCTGCATACTGTGGATCCCACCAAATACAAGACTTAAAATGAAGCATAAGTCGCAAAGGGAATTTCACTGCGCTACAATGCGGCCTAGCGGGGCTGTGCAACCACCGCCTGCCCCATCACGTGCATCTGCGTGCTCTTCATCCTCTGTGACTGTGGGGACAGAAGTCTCACATGCTTTTTCACACTGAATTTCCACCCCGTTACCCGTAAGCGAGAGTGTGATTAGCAGGTCGTCACTTGTTTTTTAAGTGCAAACAGATGGTATTGTTGAGCTGTCAGACATCGAGAGAACCACCATTGGATGAAGGAAACATTATATCCACGCCTGCACCTTCTTGAAAGATTGGCTGGACTACCTGCAGGTAATTATTGCGTTCCACAAATGGAAAGGAGTGTAGAATGCACATGTGTTACACCTTGCTTGGCAGCAAAGGAACAATAACTTAGTATTCCAAACAATTTTATGATGGCAGAAAAAGAGTCAGCTCTTTGGGCAAATAAAATAGCGTGGAAAAAGTGAGCAGGTGGGTACAGTGGCCGTGTTCTGTGGGTACCAGGGTAGTAAAGGAAGCCTAACTTTCTATCCCTCCTAATGATGAAATGCAGCAAGGAATTCCATGAGTTTGCTATAAAAATAGCGTAGCTAAATGAGCAGGAAGGTGTAATGCAGAGGTGCTAGAAATAGCTTGGCACCAGTGGGGCACAAATGGAGTACAACAGCCACTTTTTGGATGCCACTAAGTAGCAGCATTTTTTGCTACTATTATAGCTTATTAAAAACAGAGCAGGAGGGTGTAAAGCAGAGGTGCTAGAAATAGCTTGGCACCAGTGGCGCACAAATGGAGTACAACAGCCACTTTTTGGATGCCACTAAGTTGCAGGATTTTTTTCTATTATTATAGCTTATTAAAAACAGAGCAGGAGGGTGTCATGCAGAGGTGCTAGAAATAGCTTGGCACCAGTGGGGCACAAATGGAGTACAACAGCCACTTTTTGGATGCCACTAAGTAGCAGCATTTTTTGCTACTATTATAGCTTATTAAAAACAGAGCAGGAGGGTGTAAAGCAGAGGTGCTAGAAATAGCTTGGCACCAGTGGCGCACAAATGGAGTACAACAGCCACTTTTTAGATGCCACTAAGTGGCAGCATTTTTTGCGATTATTATAGCTTATTAAAAACAGAGCAGGAGGGTGTAATGCAGAGGTGCTAGAAATAGCTTGACACCAGTGGGGCACAAATGGAGTACAACAGCCACTTTTTGGATGCCACTAACTGGCAGCATTTTTTGCTATTATTATAGCTTATTAAAAACAGAGCAGGAGGGTGTAATGCAGAGGTGCTAGAAATAGCTTGGCACCAGTGGGGCACAAATGGAGTACAACAGCCACTTTTTGGATGCCACTAAGTGGCAGCATTTTTTGCTATTATTATAGCTTATTAAAAACAGAGCAGGAGGGTGTAATGCAGAGGTGCTAGAAATAGCTTGGCACCAGTGGGGCATAAATGGAGTACAACAGCCACTTTTTGGATGCCACTAAGTTGCAGCATTTTTTGCTATTATTATAGCTTATTAAAAACAGAGCAGGAGGGTGTAATGCAGACGTGCTAGAAATAGCTTGGCACCAGTGGGACACTAATGGAGTACAACAGCCACTTTTTGGATACCACTAACTGGCAGCATTTTTTGCTATTATTATAGCTTATTAAAAACAAAGCAGGAGGGTGTAATGCAGAGGTGCTAGAAATAGCTTGGCACAAGTGGGGCACAAATGGAGTACAACAGCCACTTTTCGGATGCCACTAAGTTGCAGCATTTTTTGCTATTGTTATAGTTTATTAAAAACAGAGCAGGAGGGTGTCATGCAGAGGTGCTAGAAATAGCTTGGCACCAATGGGGCACAAATGGAGTACAACAGCCACTTTTTGGATGCCACTAAGTTTCCTCAGTGTTTGCTAGTATAATGGCTTAGTAAAAATGAGTTTGAGTGTGCAATGCAGTTGTACTGCAAATAGCTTTGCACCAGTGGGGCACAAATGGAGTACAACAGCCACTTTTAGGATGTCAGTAAGTTTCCTCAGTGTTTGCTAGTATAATGGCTTAGTAAAAATGAGTTTGAGTGTGCAATGCAAAGGTGCTGCAAATATCTTTGCACCAGTGGGACAATAATGAAGTCCAACAGCCACTTTTAGGATGCCACTAAGTTTCCTCAGTGTTTGCTAGTATAATGGCGTAGTAAAAATGAGTTTGAGTGTGCAATGCAGTGGTGCTGCAAATAGCTTGGCACCAGTGGGGCACAAATGGAGTACAACAGACACTTTTAGGATGCCACTAAGTTTCCTCAGTGTTTGCTAGTATAATGTCTTAGTAACAATGAGCTTGAGTGTGCAAAGGGCTGGAGGGTACAGTGGCAGGGTTGTGGGTCTGTGTAGAGGAAAGGAAGCCTCACTTTATATCCCTCCTAATGGGGAAATGCAGCAAGGAAGTCCCTGACCTTAGCTACAAAGATGCTGTTATCTTCTGTAGCTGTTAAAATCTGTTTCCACGGACCTAACTGTCACCTATGGCTCTGAGCCTGCTGTTATTAGCCCTTACAAGGGCTAAAAGAAACTTCTATCCCTATTCTGTATAGTGCTGTGTGTAGAGCGTACACAGCAGTATCGGAGACAGGAGCTACGTCAGTGGTGACTGACACCCAGACGCAGAAGGCAGATAATGGCATCCTGACGGGCAGATGCCCGTTTTTATAATGCAGGGATATGTGACATGGACATCATATCACACATGCCATTGCTTCTCTGGCTAAAAGTCCACTTAGCTGTGTGAGTGTCTGGGATTGGCTGACATGCTAGCCCGCCCCACTACACGCGCGCGCTTAGGGAAGGAAGACAAGGAAAAAAAAAAAAATGGCGATCGCCATTATCCCAGCAGCAGTGATCTGAATGCGCTGTTCCCGCACACTATACGCTGAAATTTCATAATAGTGTGAGTCACAGAGTGACTTACACTATTACAGCGGAAAGCCAGCTAGTAATTAGCTTGGCTTTTTGCTGCTAGAACCGTTCTCGAACGTAACTAGAACTATCGAGCTTTAGCAAAAAGCTCGAGTTCTAGTTCGATCTAGAACAGCCCCCAAAATCACTCGAACCGCGAACTGGAGAACCACGAACCACGAACTGCGCTCAACTCTAATAGTGATATTCCATATGGGATCCTTTTTTTGAACACCAATAGACTTGAATGGGCAAGTTGGACCCGACATATAGAAGAAAGTAGTGCATGCTAGGATTTTTTCCATACGTAGATTCAGTCATTAAAAAAATGTTCATCTGAACAGCCCAATTTAATAACACTGGTCTCAGTGTTAGGGCTCATGTTCACTTGTGTACCGCTTCAGATGTGAGAACATCAGAAATGATATGCTAATGAACCTCTGCTGTGGTGTCAGCCAAGGGTCATGCGACTGTGATGCGATCTTGCGATTGCATCACAGGAGTGGAGAAGATGGAGGGAACACTTTCTCCCCATCTCCTCCGTTGCCTGTCTATGCATGCACTGCAGTTGCATAACATGTGGGTGCAGTGCGATGTTGGGGGTGCGTGAGCTGAGACTCGGTGCAAAACGCAGAATGCACGATTCAAGACAAAAAAAAATAGCAAAAGGACACTGCACCATAGATTAACACTCGTGCGAGTGCGATCCGATTTTTTATCGGATCGCATTTGCACATGAAAATCGCAAGTGGACATGAGCCCTTATCCATATGCTGTTTTCCCATTGTCAGCACTTAGACTGAAAATACGCTTGTGTGAACTTACCTAAAGCAAGATGTAGTCAATACTGCACCCAAGTGTATATACAATCTAAAAAAGAAGCCAGAGCATATCATCAACCATTAAGAGGAATCTGTCATCAAGTTTTTGCGACCTTATCTGAGAGCAACATAATGTAGGAAAAGAGATCCTGATTCCAAATTAATGGTTGCAGCAGTTGTGCCAAAATCAGAGTTTTTAGATGTGGCAGAGCTCAGAAATCTAACTCTGCCCACACCACAGTTCTATGTATACATTGTCTGTTGAAAGTGAGCTGCTTATCATAGGACAGATTATGATCACATGACTTGTCACTAGGCAGCTAGTCACAGCAATGATAATGTGCTAGTAATAAAACCTTTACAGTAAGTAAACAGCAGCATACAGTATAATTAAGGACACGTCACTGAAATCTGTGTCTCAATCCCAATCTCCAGCTTTCTTCAGATTACATAGCAAAAATCTGCTGACAGCTGTGGCCGCGAGTAACCTGAGTGAAAGCACAGCTGATCGCACGGCTCACTGCAGTCACTCAAGGGATTTGCGATCACAGGTGCGTCCTTCACGTGTGACCGCAAATCAGGCTGCCACAAAGAGAGAGATGCGCGATGTCAGTGAAATTGGGTGAAGCTCTGATGTCACTGCTACAGACTCCTATGTCCTGGCACTGACCTTGGAGGTTCATCTGAGTTCATGACAGCACACAGACACAGAGCCGTGGGATGACAATGAATTCAAATGCAGTTCATCCGAGTTCATTCTCATTGCCCATCTCTGTCTGTGTCTACTGTCAGCGGACATGTAGCAGAGCTGAGTTGCCGGGGGAATGCACTGACAAAAATGCATCCAAAATGCATGTAAAATGCATGCAAATGCATCCAAAATACATGCGTTTTGGATGCATTCTTTTTGTCAACACACAGCGTCACGTCTGCCAGAGGGTGCGTTCTTTTCCGCACTGGTCAGGACGCAATGTGTGCACATAGCCTTACAGCTTTACAGGAAAAAGTGTATATGGGATGACAGTTGTTTTGCATACACTAACCCTTTTTCTAGCCTTAAATGAATGACATGGATTAATTAGACTAATTAAGCAAGGAGAATTCCTAAATTTTCAAGTGTATGACTTTCTTTGCACAAAGTATCATAATGTGCAAACTTACAGTTAGTTCTTTTTCAACAACAGTAAGGGCTTGTGCGCACGTTGCATAATAGCATACATTTACGTTGCGTTTAGCACTGCAGAGTAAATGCATGCGTCCTGCGTCCCCAGCACAATCTATGTAGATTGTGCATGATACGTGCACACGTTCCTTTTTTGGATGCAGCGATTTGGATGCTAACATTTTGACCCAAATCCGTGCGTTCAAAAATGCAGC
The DNA here is from genome assembly GCF_048569485.1 of Anomaloglossus baeobatrachus. Taxonomy (NCBI): domain Eukaryota; kingdom Metazoa; phylum Chordata; class Amphibia; order Anura; family Aromobatidae; genus Anomaloglossus; species Anomaloglossus baeobatrachus. Next base: position 389,035,408 of record NC_134354.1, on the reverse strand, counting down.
ATGTCAATTAATTTGTGCGCTTTGGATGCAGCTCCCACTCTGTCTATGGGAGAGCCAGCATCCCGAGCGCATGAAATCGGCAGGTAATCTGCTGACACACTGCATGCATTACGCCGTGTTTCTGCAGCAATTTGAAGCGCACATGTGCTGTCAAATCGCTGCAGAAATTTCAGCATTTACATGCGAAAAAGACCTTACTTTTCTTACAACTTTTGCATGTTAACCCTTTTTTAAACTCAAGAAGATCAATTGATTATCTGATTGCTGGAGATGACAATTTCCCAGAAATCAGTAGGGGAAGGTGACCTTACATTTTAACTGTAACACCTTTTTATGCATTTTATGAAATGTAATTTACAGTAATACAAATAAATTAAAGCAAATCAGAGCAAAACTACATTAAATGTGAGCATAGTATTTCACATAGTGTGCATAATTATTAGGCAATATGTATCTATAATGATTCTTTTTTCTTAATGGGAATCTGTCAGTAGGATTTTGCAATGTATGCTGATGACAGCATGCTGCAAGGGTTGAAAAATAAAAAACAAGTGTGCTTCTCTTATCTGTGTGCAAGCTATTGTTTACTTAAACTACAGGGTTTATTGCTCTGTGATTAACATTGGTGTGACTCCAGCCTTGTGCATGGTAGTCCAAAATGCTATGATTGACACCTCACAGTCAATGCTCAATCTCTATAGAGAGCCTAATGGGGGTGGGAACAGCTCCCAGCTGTTCTACAGTCAAGTCTTAGATAATGTCTGAACAGCTGCACACAGTTATCTAACATAAACGTGGTTAGGGTACGCTCACATGAGCTTGAAAATCGGACGAGTGCAATGCGAGAAAATCTTGCATTGCACTCGGACCTATGTTAGTGCATGAGGGAGAGCAGTTAGTCAGCTTTTCTTGCATCCAGATTCTGGATGCGAGAAAAGCGGCAGCATGCTGCGATATTCTGCTAGAGCCATATCCCTCGCACCCATTCAAGTGAATGGGTGCGAGAGATACATCGGACTGCACTCGGATGTTATCCCAGTGCAATGCGATACACACACAGGCTGACAATGGAGGAGATGGGGGGATTAACCCCTCCTTCTCCTCTGCAGCACCCATCCTCAGCTTCACAGCTGTTACCCGATTGCAGGATCAGGTCACAGTTGCATGACACTCAGCTCACGCTCGCAGCAGAGCCTCAGCCGGGAGTCATTAGCATATTGCAACCGATGCTGTCGCATCGGATGCCATACGCTCGTCTGAGTCCAGCCTTAAGGCCGCTTTAAACACTACAACATCACTCAAGCGATCTCGTTGGGGTCACGGAATTTGTGACGCACATCCGGCCGCTTTAGCGATGTCGTTGCGTGTGACACCCATGAGCGATTTTGAATCGTTGCAAAAACGTTCAAAATCGTTAATCGGTGACATGCCCCCCTATTCCCAATTATCGTTGCTGATGCATGTACGATGTAGTTCGTCGTTCCTGTGGCAGCACACATCGCTATGTGTGACACCGCAGGAACGAGGAACCTCACCTTACCTGCGGCCGCCGGCAATGCAGAAGGAAGGAGGTGGGCGGGATGTTACGTCCAGCTCATCTCCGCCCCTCCGCTTCTATTGGGTGGCTGCTTAGTGACGTCGCTGTGACGCCGAATGAACCGCCCCCTTAGAAAGGAGGCGGTTCGCCGGTCAAAGCGACGTCGCTAGGCAGGTAAGTAGTGTGACGGGTCCGAGCGATGTTGTGTGCCACGGGCAGTGATTTGCCCGTGTAGCACAACCGATGGGGACGGATATGCACGCTATCGATATAGGTAACGATATCGCAGCGTGTAAAGCGGCCTTTAGGTTCAGAATCTCTTTGCCAACAAAGTAGCAAAACCCTACTGACAGATTCCCTTTAAACAACAACAATGCTTTTGGTTAACCCAAAAGGTTTATAAATATCAAAACTGAAATTTTAAGAAATTAAAAGTGAGGTTTTTATTTTTTTAAGAAAGTATCTGTGTGTGCAGAAATATTGGGCAGCTATTAGTGTGCAGAATTATTGTGCAACTAAATGAAAATGTAAATTTTCCCATCTAATTTTTTATTTTTATCTGTTAAGGTGGGAATAATAATCAAAAAACTACAAATGTACAAAAATATATTTCTGACATTTAAATAAATAAATAAATAGATAAATATCATAAATCAAAATAACCGCCCTTCTTTTCAATAATAGTTATAAACTTTCCAACCATGGAGTTCAGTTAGTTTCTTAATCTCTTCACGATCAACTTTTTGCGCAGCATCCCATTGTTCAGGTAGGTATACTGTTTTTTTTCACTTTAAATCTCCCATTTAAGAACAGCCCACAATTTCTCAAGGGGGTTTACATCAGGTGAGGAAGGAGGCATGTTATTATTCTTTCATCTTCAAGGATGGTTAGCCAAGCATTGGACTACCATAATTCAATGTGGGAGATAAAGCATTGCCCTGTATAAAATTCATGGTTTACTTTGAAGATGCAGACTTTTTCTTCTATTACTGCTTGATGATTGGTATAAAAGAGCTGGAAATGCAGAAGAGCGCAATAGGGTCTTAACTCTGTAGAGACAGTGATAAAGGACACAATTCCTATATAAGCTTCAATGGCTGCTGCGAGTCCACAGTATGATAAAATAAATGTAGGGCGAAAGTGGATGTTATGTACGCTGCCAGCGTGGACATGCGGAGCTTACATTATGTGTTAGAAGTTACAAACAGAAGCCAAGTGGCATTCCAAGGACCAGGCAGAAGCCTGGCACAGTAGCTTACACCATGAGGGGCAAAGAGGAGATTCAGCGGATGATAGTGCAGTACATTGTGGTTTGACCTAATGAAGAAACAGTTCACAAGTACTTGGTTCTTAGTGTTAGCATTAGTGATGAGCGAACCCGTGGACATTTGGGTTTGCCGAACCAGCATGGTCTAAAAGAAAATTGAATTTGGTAGCTGAACTTGACACTTTGACACTAAACCCAATATAAGTCTAAGAGACCCGAAATTATGAGTTATAAAATGGAGTTAGCAAGGGCTAAGGAGACTGAAAAAGAAAGAAAATAAGGAATAAAGTAAGACACTTATACGTACTAAGCTTCCCTGCGGCTGTAACACTGCTTCTATCTTGGCTGTGTATCAACATACAAGGGATCCCATGCGACTTTTGTAAAATTGCTTAAATAAATAATATTAAAAAAGGATGTGTGGCCCCCCTCCCAATTTTGATACCCAGCCAAGATAAAGCGGACAGCTTTAGGCTGGTATTCTCAGCCTAAGAAGTCCCATGGTTATTGGGCCCCTCAAGAATAGAAATAGCAGCCTGTAGCTTTAACCTCCTGATTGCCCTGGTGTGGTGGCAATCGGGGTAATATAAGGGGTTAATAACAACTTGACTTATCAAAAAACACTGCTACCACTAAGCCCTGAATTAGTATTGAGGACAGATCTATAAGAACACCCTTTTTGTATGTAAAAAGAAATAAACACAAAACACAGAGAAAAATCCTTTAAAAAAACACCCTTTCTCCAGTTTATTAACACCCAAAATATCCAGGTCCGACAAAATCCAGAACACAACGATCCCAGCTCTGCTACATACTGAGGTCGCAGGGAACGGGAACATTAGAGAACAAAACCACCCACTAACGGCTTCATGCAGACACTGGCTGAGCCATAGCTGTGAGTGGTGATGTTACTAAGTTTACCTGCTGTCATAGCTGGAGATTCTCACTGTAACCCATCTGTGACCGCAGGTAAACTAATCTCAGGTGAACTCATTGAACTTTATGAGACCTGCATTTTTTTGCAGAAAACCCCATTTTTTTGCCAAGAGATGCAGATTTGGTGCTGGAATTTATACACCAAATTCCAGCACCAATGCTACATCTCCTGGCAAAAATTACATCAAAACGCGATGTGGTTTTGATGGTTTTTTTTGCCAGGAGATGCAGATTTGATGAAGGAATTTAGTGTATAACTTACAGCATTAAATCTGCACCTCCTGGCAGAAAACCACCCAAAAAACATGGTTTGGACTCCATTTTGTTGCATTTTTTTGCCAAGAAATGAAAGTTTGGTGCAAAATCTGGTGCAGACATTTCTGCACCATATCTGCATCTCCTGGCAGGAAATCACACCTAAACTGCGTTTTTTTGCTAGGGGATGCAGATTTTGTGCTGAAGTTTATAAAATTTATAAACATTCTATTCGTGCCCATTGCCCATCGTCATCAGGGGTGACACGCGTACTTGTATCCGTTGTCACCCCTTCAGAACACAATTATGGTCATGCGCACTATGAAGCCAGGTGTACGTGTCTTGGCTTCAGAGAGGTCCAGGGCGCATGACTGGAAGTGCCGGGGACGTCTGATCATGCACATAGAGCCTAAAGCGGGATTTACACGCAACAACATCGCTAACGAGATGTCGTTAGGGTCACGGAATTCGTGACGCACATCCGGCCTCGTTAGCAACGTTGTTGCGTGTGAAAAGCACGAACGACTGTTAATCGATCAAAATTACTCACCTAATCGCTGATCGTTGACTGGTCGTTCTAATCCCGATTATCATTGCTGTTGCAGGACGCAGGTTGTTCGTCATTCCTGCGGCAGCACACATCGCTATGTGTGACACCGCAGGAACGAGGAACTACATCGTACCTGCGGCCACCGGCAATGAGGAAGGAAGAAGGTGGGCGGGATGTTACGGCCGCTCATCTCCGCCCCTCCGCTTCTATTAGGCGGCCGCTTAGTGACGCCGCTGTGATGCCTCACAAATCGCCCCCATAGAAAGAAGGCGGTTCGCCGGCCACAGCGACGTTCCTAGGCAGGTAAGTCCGATTGACTGGTCCTAGCAATGTTGTGCGCTATGGGCAGCGATTTGCAAGTGACGCACAACCAATGGGGGCGGGTGCTTTCACCAGTGACATCACTAGCGATGTCGCTGTGTGTAAAGCCCGCTTAAATCCGGAGTCATGAGCTGTGACAATGGACACAGGTATGCATGTCATAGCTGATGAAACTGGCATCAAATAGAATGTTAGCATGCCCCTGAGGGTGGAATGAGCAGAGGGACTAACACCCTTGTGACTAGTCCATGCGCTCATTAGCATATCATAAAAGATCTTTAGAAATACTTCTTCTAAAGATCTCTTTATCTATGATACTAGATGCTCGGACAGTTAGGCAGGAATTAGCAATCTGCACCCAGAACTGTGGTTCTAGGTGCATATTGTACCTGACACTTTAATGTTTTAACTTATGTCTCTGTTATGAGTCAGTTATGTGTTCAATGGTGGTTGGGATTCAGCCCTCCTTGCCTTGGTCATGTCTCTGAACACTAGACATATTTTACTTCTGGGCACTCCAGGGAGGTTGTAATTCTGGAATATGACAGCACTGGAGGATAATGCTCCATTTCATTTCCAGAGTTCCTGCTCATTTCACATTTGATTATTCTGAAATATTTGGCAGATAATGTGCATCTTTTTTTCCCACATTTTTTTTACATCCTTGTTGTTTATTTACAACAAAACGTTTGTTGGTTCTTTGATCACAGCCCAAATCGTACTACTTTCCTTCTGTAGGATTTTAAACAATTTTTGACTTTTCAGTCTGTTAAATCTCTTTTTTGTAAAACTTGCAAAAGATCACAGAAGAAGGGTCAACACTCATCCGACATCTTGAAAAATCAGTCCTTGAATTCATCTGAAAAAAGTGGAATGGTGGGTAAGGGGAGGATGTGGAGAGCAGGGAGACAATGGCTATTTCGCTTGGATGATCACGCTTCTACAGGTCCTGATTTTTCAAAATGTTGGGTGAGTACTGACCCTACTTCTGTGATCTTTTGCAAGTTTTTCATGGTTATTTGTTTGGTTGAAGCACCCCAAGACTCTTTCTCTCTATCCCAGCTTCCCAGTTTTGCTGTGGCCATGTGTTAATAGTGTCGGACCTTCTTTCTGTTTTAGATAAATCTCTTTTCTGGCCCATTTTCTCTGAGGAAAACAAGCTGCCTAATAATTCTGCACACCTTGATCAAGGGTACTGTATCTTTAGGTCACACCCTTCCTCATTACACAAATATGCATCACTTGATATACTTCAAATCATAAAGATTTACTAGTTATAAATTACAAAAATACAAAAAGAAAACCCACATTGCTGATACATTATCCTTCAACGGAATTAGATTGCACTGCCTTGTGATATTTGCCTGAAAAATCTGCATACAAATGATAACTTTCTCCCTTGGAAAAAGACTGCACGTCGAAACGCGCGTAGAGTTCTTGGACAGAGCACATGTTTGGCCAGGTAATGACCACTATTTCTGACTAATTTATTTATCGCTTCACCTCCTCTCTGTGATCATTTATGCACTTATGGTAGAAGGTACATACAGGCTAATTGGGTGAACCGGGTGGCTGTCTTTGCCATTACCTTTAGAGATACAATCCATATGCTCGTAGCTACAAATTGGCATATATTATTTTGCTGGGCAATATTATAAATCCTTCCTGGTATTTTGTTTATATATATATATATATATATATATATTTGCAGAATTACCCCATTTGTTATTTCCACTTGGTGATTTATTTTGTTGCATTTTGAGGTTTTCTGTGTCAATATATGATATTGTTCATTTGCAGTGATTCCATTGTGATTCTCAATTATTCTTAATGGATCTGTCTATCTGTCATTATTTTTGCCTGTCCACATGTGTGTTCTTTGTCCTTACTTTTTCTTCTGCTAATTTCATGTCCACCTAAATTTTAATTACATTACAAATAAAAAAATATAACTTTTTTCCAAAGTATGTTTTTTTGCACATTTTTTCTATGAGTTATAAAAATGATGATATAGTCAAAATTTAACTATGTAATAGTATATAATATAGTATATATCTTGTAGACTGTGAGCCCTCGCGGGCAGGGACCTCTGTCCTCCTGTGCCAGTCTGTGCCTTGTATTGTTTATGATTATTGTACTTGTCCCTATGATGTATACCCCTTTCACATGTAAAGCGCTATGGAATAAATGGCGCTAAAATAAAAAAAAAAAATAATAATAATAATAATAATATTGACTTCCCTAATAATTCTGTAGATGAAATCAGTAGCTATTATAAAATAATATAAATCCATACATAAAAAAATATCTTTTGATAGTATGGCCATCCAACCTCTTGCCCGAATGTGATATATCCCGCTGCATCAGTAGACTGAAATTGAATATACCTTTACTATACATTACTGGATTTTCCTGTAAATATCAAGGGATATTTACAGATATACACGGCCCACGTATGTTACAGCGGCTTTTCATTCTGTAGCCTTAGGGCTTTCAGCTACCTCCCTGATGCAGTTTCCATGACAGAACACAAATTGGAGCATCTTACACGAACAAAGCTCAGCGCACGGATAATCTCGCCAGGAACACTTTCTAGAAAAGGAAGATTAGCATGAGAATAGCTCATCGTGCCGTACTTTGAATTCCTGTAGCACTGTCACCCTCCATTTAAAACGACGGCAGAAGGAGCACGTTTTTAACTCCTTCAGTTGCCAAAATGAGCTTATATTATATATGAAAACAGTCTTTTGTCAGTGCCTGAGGCACAAAGACTGTTAATTTGGCATTGCACATTGTATAGGATGCTGCATTGATAGAAAATATAAAACAACTTTGTATCCTTTACACCTCCAGCAAGAGAGCTGGCACCTTAAACTTAACCAAATTTACATTTTAATGGGAAATCTTACAAACTGTCTGCCTTGGAAGATACAAATTGCTTGGTGGATATGGAAGTTACCTTTCTTGAAATGAATCCTACATCTTTTTAGCACATGAAAGCCTTTAGTGATTTATTTTTTTATTCTTTGCCCTTCTTTCCACAAGGTTTGGTTAACTCTTTTGCTGCTAAGAACTTTTGAAAAAAATATCAAGGAAAAAAAAACAATGATAAAAAAAAACAATAGAAATGGGTGTATAGGAATGTTTAGAAATGAAGAAATAATCTATTGAATAGACATGATTTAATAAATAATTGGCTGATTAAAAACCATGTTTAATTACATAAAACATATAAAAACACATACCAATGTAATTAAGAATTAATAAAGATTCATAAAGAAAAAGGGTTTCTATTCATAATGCATAATATGTATAAAAAGGAAAAACAGTCACACACTATAATGACAAAAGATTTAAAATACTAATAGCAATCTAGAAAAAAGTTTTTTTGAGGTGTTTGACATACTAGAATGGCCATTGTAATACCTGTCCAGCAGCCACGTCATGGCAACCTCATTGGGCTTGGTCCTACTCTATACTGCCTCTGTCTGGGCTCCTAAAAACCTACAAGTAAGGGTGGCGAGTGACCCCATCCATTAAAAGTTAAACACACCTGGGACTAATGGGCAAGGTGGGGGCTGGAGGGCAAGCCAGTCAAAAGAGCATTACTCCATATTAGATACAACAAAGAAAAAACTGGCAGTACCTCCAATAGTGTGAACAGGTGTGTATCTGTTCATAATGCATAATATGTATAAAAAGGAAAAACAGTCGCACACTATATTGGCAAAAGATTTAAAATACTAATAGCAATCTAGAAAAAAGTTCTTCGAAGTGTTTGGCAAATGAGAATGGCCATTGAAATACCTGCTCAACAGCCACGTCACAGCAACCTCATTGGGCTGGGTCTTACTCTACACTGCCTTTGTCTGGGCTACTAAAAACCTACATGTAAGGGCCGTGAGTGACCCCCCCCCCATTAAAAGTTAAACACACCTGGGGTTAATGGGCAAAATGGGAGCTGGAGAGCAAACTAGTCAAAAGGGAAATACTCCATATTAGATACAACAAGGAAAAAACTGGCAGCACCTCCAATAGAGAGAGGACGGAGCATTGCCCCCTCCCCCACCCCGGGGCATTTGCGGAGGCCGGCATGACCCCTGATTGGTGGGGAGGTCAGGATGTCATGGGTGGTGGAGGGGGAGTGAGCCCGTTTTGAAGGGATTGGATGGCCAAAGGGGAGGAGCGGTACTTTCCCGCTCCCCTGGCTGAAGGAAGAGTCGCATCCACCTTACCTGCAACTATGGAGTCTGTGGAACAAATCCTGGAGCGGCTGAGAGCGGCGGCAGGCGACCGTCCTCCAGGCTGGCTGCAGGCATCTGTGCAGGGAATCATCGGAGGGAGTCTGGAGGCGGAGGGGGCTTCCCCCCCACGTGAGCAGCGCCTCCGTAAGTCCAGACCGCCGGAGCGGTTATCCCCGGAGCTGACTCCCCGGGCCCAGCGTCGCCCCAGAAGCCCCTCCGGGGACCCTCCAGGCCGGGCGCCACGTGCAAAAAAGTCCAGCAGGCCCTGGTCTGGGAGGAATTCAAAAGTGCGGCTGGGTCCAGCGGTGGTGAGCAGGCCTCTGCCGGAGTTGGGGGCAGGGCCTGCTCCCACTGTATCAGCGATGGATGTGGGAGCTGCGGCGGGGCGCTCTGGTGATGTGCCTGCCGAGCGCCCTGAGCCCCGTCTGCAGAGTAGGTCGGATGAGGGGGCGGGCCCCAGCGGAGGGGGCGGAGCAAGACGGCTGGGATCGGTGGTGCACCGGGCCTGGCGTGCAGGGCCCTCATCAGCAGAGGCCCTAAACGGAGGGGGGGGCCCCGTGGAGTGGCGTGGGGGAGCTGCGACAGCAGGGTTCGGACGGACGCAGACAGCCCCCTGTTGCAGCCGGCTGGGGGGGCGGACATCAGTTACTGGATCAGCGACTGGAGGGATTTTCCAGCCCTGCAGCAGCAGGGGCCAACAGCGGCGAAGCGGATGACGGGAGCCGGGAATCTACGGCGCAGCCGGAGGGACGTCGGGAGTCCAGAGGTCCGGCTGGCGGGGCCTCTACCCTCGTGCAGCCCGGTGAGTATGCCTCTATGTATTGTTTGTCTGCCCAGTATTGTCAGGACCAGAATGCAAGGGGGGATGTAGGTCACCCAGGGTTTAGTCAGGGGGTACCCACGGGGGGTGGAGGATATGCGTCGGGAAGGGGGGAGCTGGGAGAGCTTATAGGTTGTGTGCGTACGTTGCTGGAGTGGATTGGGGGGGCAGGGGAACACTCAGGGCCAGTGGGGGCTTGGATTAATCCACCTGTCCTGGGCATTAGTGAAACGCCGGTTGCGGGTATTTCTTCCCCGGTGTCGGTGTCGGTTCAGACGGAAAAGAATAAGGAGGACAGGATTCATTTAGATGATCGGGCGCGTGGCGAGGTTTACATCTGTTTTGAGGGCCCCTTGGGTTCCCATCTTAAAAAAGAGGTGAGGGAGAAGATCTGGAAAGATGAATACGTCGAGATCTTCTCCCTCCTACCGTTGGCAAAATTTAATTTGGACAAAGGGAAAAAGGACGATAGCAAGAAAAAGGATGAGGAGAAGCGGCGATGGCGCTTGATCCCTCAGACGTTTACTAATTGGTTACAAGCTTTTGCAATTTTGGCGAGCGTGATAGGCGAAAAAGCGCCGGAGAACTGTTCACATTTGTTTTGCTATATGGACTCTATTGGTGAGGCTTATAGGGTGTATGGGGGACAGACTTGGCTTAGGTATGACGAACAGTTTCGTCAGCGGAAGGCCGTTCGACCTTCTATTAGATGGGACCAAAAAGATATCGGGTTGTGGTTGCGGGTGATGGCGCCGTCGAGGTATGGCCAGCCCTTTCAAGGCGGGGCCGGGTCGGCCAGCCAGTCTGGAGCAAAGGGTGTCGGTAGGCAACAAGGTCAGGGGGGACCGCAAAAGCCCGGCGTGTGTTGGCAATTCAATGAGGGGCAATGCAAGTTTGGGGCCACCTGCCGTTTCAAGCACCTCTGTACCCATTGTAATGGGACCTCGCATGGAGCGGCAAAGTGCTTTAAGAAAGGCAAATCCAAGCCCGGAACAACTCATACCCAAGGGTCTGACACCGGTGAGCTTAGCCGCGATGCTTCCGTACCTAAATAGGTACCCTGATAAGGAGAAAGCTGAAGTTTTGCGGTTGGGATTTGGGGAGGGTTTCAGAATTCCGGCGCCCGATTTTGTTGTCCCGGCGGCGACGAGGAATCTTTTGTCAGCTTACCAGCATTCGGTGGTCGTGGCGGAAAAATTAGGCAAAGAAGTGGCTTTGGGGAGGATGGCGGGGCCGTTCCAGGCCCCTCCTTTTCCCGATCTGGTGGTCTCGTCGTTGGGGGTGGTGCCAAAAAAGGAGCCAGGGAAATTCCGACTGATTCACCATCTGTCTTACCCAAGAGGTAGGTCGGTGAATGACGGGATACCGGCTGAACTGTGTTCGGTGGTATATACGTCATTTGATGAGGCCATAAGGTGGGTAAAAAAATGTGGAAAGGGGGCACTTATGGCTAAGACAGATATTGAATCAGCTTTTCGGCTCTTGCCCGTGCATTCAGATTGTGTCCGGTTGTTAGGTTGTTTTTGGGAGGGGGCTTATTTTGTAGATCGCTGTCTGCCCATGGGGTGCTCAATCTCATGCGCATTTTTTGAAACGTTTAGTTGTTTTTTGGAGTGGGTTGTTCGGGACGTTTCGGGCTTGTCAGCATTGGTACATTACCTCGATGACTTCTTGTGTGTTGGTCCGGCCGATTCGGCGCAGTGTGCCGGGATCTTGGCAACTGTGGAGTGGGTTGCGGACCGCTTTGGGGTGCCCTTGGCACCTGAAAAAACTGTGGGGCCAACTACTAGCTTAAGTTTTCTGGGTATTGTGATCGATTCAGTGGCCTGGGAAGTCCGGCTTCCCGAGGACAAGGTCGCTGCCATGAGGGACGAGGTGGCAAGGGCACGGCGGGTAAAGAAGTTGCAATTAAGGGAGGTTCAGTCCCTACTGGGAAAACTTAACTTTGCTTGTCGGGTGATGCCAATGGGCCGGATTTTTTCGCGACAACTTGCCAGGGCCACGGCGGGGGTCCTTGCCCCGCACCATTACGTTCGGTTATCGGCAGAACACAAAGCGGACTTAGCAGTTTGGGGACAGTTTTTGGAGCACTACAACGGTCGTTCCCTGCTAATGGAGGATGTAGTGGACAATTTTGATTTGGAGTTGTTCACGGATGCGGCGGGCAGCTCTGGCTTCGGAGCTTTCTTCCAGGGTCAGTGGTGTGTGGGTCGATGGCCGGACAACTGTACGGCTGAAGGCCTGACAAAGAATGTGGCACTATTGGAAATTTTTCCAATAATGGTGGCACTTCATCTTTGGAGAGACCAGTTGGCGAACAAGAGGATTCGTTTTAACTGTGACAACATGGGGGTGGTACTGGCGATTAATCAGTTTTCGGCATCCTCTCCTCCGGTTGTTCGGGTGTTACGGGAGTTGGTATTGGTTTGTTTGCAAATCAACGCATGTATTACGGCGGCTCATGTGCCAGGCGTTCAGAACCTAATAGCTGATTCCCTCTCTCGTTTTCAGTGGGATCGGTTCCGGGTTTGCGCACCAGAGGCAGAGTCCAGCGGGTTGGAGTGCCCAGCACAGCTTTGGAACGTGGTCTTCGGGCAGCGGGACCGCTAATTCGGGCGTCCTTATCGGGTAACACGTGGACAGCGTATCAGGCAGCATGGGGGCTTTGGGAGCAATGGTTGCAGGGTGGGGATTTTTCGGAAGAGGATCGGTTGGGAATATTGTTGGAAAAGTTGGGGGAAGTGGCGGTTGCAGGGTGGTCAGTTGCGAAGGTAAATCGTTTTATGGCGGGGTTAGCATTTGGTTTCCGGTTGCGAGGGTTACGGGATTTAACTAAGTGTTTTTTGGTTGTCCAGGCGTTGAAGGGTTTTCGGAGAGGACGAAAGCTACTGGATGGTAGACGACCGGTGTCATTCGGCTTATTGGAACGGCTGGGGGGGTGTTGGGTGAGGTTTGTACATCTCCGTTTGAGGAACATTTGTTTAGGTTGGCGTTTTCCTTGGCGTTTTTTGGAGCCCTGCGGGTGGGGGAATTCGTATCTCCCAGTAAGGTGTCCCCTGGGGGTTTGAGTCGTGGTGACATTATTGCTGTGGACAGGGGAATCGAATTTTGGGTAAGAAAATCTAAAACTGATCAACGGGGGGCAGGGAGGCGAGTGTGTTTGGGAGCGGTTGGGGGATCGAATATGTGCCCGTTGAGGTGTTTCAAGAATTTCGAACAGATCCGTCAAAAGGTGGACGGCCCGCTGTTATGTCATGACGATGGGTCTTTTTTATCACGATACCAATTTGTGAGTGTTTTCAGGGCGTGTTTGAAGTCGTTGGGGTTAGATCCTAAGTCTTTCGGATCGCATTCTTTTCGCATAGGGGCGGCAACAGAGGCATCCATGTGCGGTTTGTCTGAGGACACGGTTAAGCAGATTGGTAGGTGGAAGTCGGGGCGTTTTAAGTTATACGTCCGCCCCCAGGCGGTGGTCGGGAACTGAGTAGGGAGTCTTACAATGAATGGGGGGGGGGCGGCCTGGGTGTGGGTGTTTCGTTTTGAGGGTATAAGGCACTAAAATGGTTGTTTTGCTTGTGCTTTTTGTATTCCAGAAACACCCCTTCCCTCCCCCTCGTTGGTCTGGATCCTTGGCCATTCTTACGTGTATTGGGGAGCCCGGCGAGCGGATGCGAGAAGGAACGGGAGACAGTTAGGCTTCGCCAGGGATGTGGCTCTCGCACGATGGCTCGGGGTTCGGGGGTTAGGGTGGAGCAGGGTGTTACAAGAGGTGCATAAACATGGCCGATTAGACAGGCCTCCTGAAGTTTTGGTCTTGCACGTTGGGGGGAACGATCTAGGGGAAAGGCTTTTTAGAATCTTGATAAAAGACATCAAGCACGACTTGTTACGGCTATGGGTGTCCTTCCCAGGGATTACGTTGGTTTGGTCGGAGATGGTGGCGAGAAGGAGTTGGCGGAAAGCGCGGTCTGTTGATAGGCTGAACAAGGCGCGGGCAAAGGTTAATAGGGCGATTTCAAAGTTTGTTAGTCGTAATGGGGGAGTTTGTATCCGGCATGTGGAGTTGGAAAGAACGGAAGAGGAATTTTGGTTGGCGGACGGGGTACACTTAAATGCGGTAGGGATCGATTTGTGGGCCCTCGGCCTGCAGGGAGGTATTGAAAGGGCCCTGAGGTTGAGGGGGGTCTCAGGCACTTGAAGGTTATCAAGGTGCCTTCGTTGTGGCATGTTATTGGTGGGTCCTTGAAGTTGGTTTAAAATTGTTCGGGGAATCCATACGGGTGTGGATCCCCTCATTGGCAGAATGGCTGGTCACCTGGTGATTTGGAGGGGCCCCTGTGGGTGTGTTGGGGTTAACGAAGGATTAACCCTTACAGTGTGGTGCGCCTGAGCCAGTGTGGGTAACGGCTGGGAGCAAGTTGGTTTTATGGTTCGGTTTAGGGGAATCACCAGGGTTTGTAGCTTCAAGGACCTTACCATGTTGCAATTTTATTGGTTATGTATTTTTGTTAAAAAATGGCTGCTATGGCCAGAATTATCCAATGATATTCGGTGTCTGTGTAGTCATTTTAGATAAGAATGGAAATGGAGGGAGGAGATATGAAGGAGACCGGAGTCAACAATTCCAGGGTCATGTGAACATCTGTTTATCTGTTCATCATGTATAATATCTTTAAAAGAAAAAACTGGCAGCATCTCCAGACAGAGGCAGTATAGAGTAAAACCCAGCACAATGAGTGTTGTGAATATGTTTTCCAGTTTGGGGCTCCCTCTTATGGTCAGTGCTGGCGGTGCAGTTGATTTGTGGAATGAAATCCACACACCTGTAGAGGAATTGCAATCAGGGTCAGACTGGGACTATATAACTGAGTAGTTTTCTCTTGTTACTTGCCGGTGCTCAATGGTCTCATGTGTGTTAAGGACATTCTGTAACCAGCCATGCTCACAGCCAGAACTCCTCTCAGATAAGTGGTCTTTGTACTTCTGTTGTTTTTTTTCCACTTTCTTGTTTTTTTTTTCTGCTTAATACTAATGCTTGGTTCCTATTTTGTCTGTGTGGAGTTCTTGGTGGAATGATATCATTCCCTGCTGGGAGTATCTGTATACTTAGCTCCATGATTCTGCAAGGTATTGTGTTTGTCATGCTTGGTATTAATTCAGTCCCTCATCTGTATTAGTGTTTTTGGATCCCAGTAACATGTGAGTGCTGATTCAATGGGGGAGAGGTTGTGTGACTTGGATTTTTCCATATTAGAAGTGCTGGTATATATTAGGGTTTTTACGGCTGCAGACAGCTGCTCTTTCCTATCCTTTTCTATAAAGAGAGTTTGGGCCTCACCTTTGCTAAATCTGTCTTTTCTGGCTTTGCGTTGTATTTTTCTATATCACCGTAGCCTTTACATGTGTGGGGCTATCTGTCTATCTTTGGGGACTGCTCCGAGGCAGATTAGCTTTCTTATATTTCTATCTGTGAGAATATTTAGTTCACCAGCTGTGTCGAGACGACTAGGTCATGGTAGGCCCGCCCCACGGCTACTTCTAGTTGTGTGTCAGGATTAAGTCTGCAATCTGTTAAGGTTCCAGCCACTCTGTTACTATTTGGGATTCTGCATTTTTTGATCCTCCGAGGTCCCTGAATCATAACAAATGAGGTTGCCGTGACGTGGCTGCTGGGCAGGTATTACAATGGCCATTCTAATTTTCCAAACACCTCAAAAAACTTTTTTCTAGATTGCAATTAGTATTTGAAATCTTTTGCCATTTTAGCATGCGACTGTTTTTCCTTTTTATGCATATTTAACAACACATACAGCCATGACAAAAACTAAGTACACCCTCTTGGAATTATATAGCTTTACATGTCAGAATATGACAAAATATGGTCAAATAAAATCATGTCATTATTTATTTATTAATCAGAAACTAGGGCAAAATGCATAAGCAGCTTGTAAACAATAAGTACACCCTTATTGCTCCCATAGGAATTAAGATGGGTGCTGCTAATCAAATGCCCTTGATTAATTGTTCATCAGCAATGGTGAGCACCAAATATGAGTAGATCTGATAATATTGAAATACCCTATATTCTCTGAAATTTTGCAGCAAATTTATTCCTTGTGAACTGACATTGGGTCTGGAGAGGACCCACTTCATAATAAACATAGTATACAAAATAAAGTTAAAAAAAAAGCTAATACCCACCACTACAGTCAATTCTATAGCCAATCCTGTGGCTCGCTGTTCCCTTTACAGTCCTAGGTGCCTCTTCTTACCGCCAATTTTGGAAAGAAGCATTAGTAAAAATTCCATCAAAATGATCTGAGAGACTGATAATATGATACCGACCAAGAAAACGTCAAATTATTGCTGGTAAAGGTTGATCTAAAAGCTATTTATGATGTGTACCTAATTTTTGTATTGTATTTTGCCCTAGTTTTTGTAATCAGTTGGTGGTTCTGCACAACCCCTTTAAATTGAGACTTTTTATGGTGAAATGGCTATAGTTTGTTGCAGATAGTTGAGTGGGAATTTTCTTGTTTAATGCTCTGAAATAACTTCATAACCTTTCTGGTTAATGTGTGTCTAACGTGATTTTGCTAATCCTAATGGTGGTAGGAGGTTGGAAATAGATCAGATATAGATAATCATTTCTTGAAAAGACTGTCATGAAAATCTCAGTAGATGGGGAGAATTATTTGAAGTCTGTTGTCAGAAGTGTCTATTGTAGTCAGTCTCTTAGATGTAAAAGAGTTTGGAAAGCAAGTGAAGTGTCTTTTTGCAGAATATCTAATGTTATAGAAGATTTATTTATCAGCATCAGTATGTGCAAAGCAATTAATATGAAAGAGTTGGAACATAAACCTCGTGAAAATGTTACTCGTAATTCCCAGTTTGATATTTTTCTCCTTTTCTGTCTTTCCACATACTGTATTACAATTAAGCTACGAGTCTAATGGATTACTGAATGAATGATGCTTGTGTTCTGCTAGTAATCGCTAACATCCAAAGATGATGATGTGGCTAGAAAATAACACTATATAACAAGACTCAGTTTAAGGGCTCATTCAGAAATTTTTCTTATATGGAAAATGGTTGGAGTTTCATTAGTGCTTTAAGATCAGATTTTCATTAGTGTTTGGTCAGCGTGTCAGTTTTTATCTGCACAGTTTCAGTAGTCTTTCTCATATAAAAAATATGAAGGTTTCTCAAATATATATATATATAAATATATATATATGTATATATATATATATATATATATACAGTTCTGGCCAAAAGTATTGGCACCCCTGCAATTCTGTCAGATAATATTCGGTTTCTTCTTGAAAATGATTGCGATCACAAATTCTTTGGTATTATTATCTTCATTTATTTTACTTGCAATGAAAAAACACAAAAGAGAATGAAACAAAAATCAAATCATTGATCATTTCACACAAAACTCCAAAAATGGCCCAGACAAAAGTATTGGCACCCATAGCCTAATACTTGGTTGCACAACCTTTAGCCAAAATAACTGCGAACAACCGCTTCCAGTAACCATCAATGAGTTTCTTACAATGCTCTGCTGGAATTTTAGACCATTCTTCTTTGGCAAACTGCTCCAGGTCCCTGAGATGTGAAGGGTGCCTTCTCCAAACTGCCATTTTGAGATCTCTCCACAGGTGTTCCATTTTCTAGTGCTTTTTGAAGTGTGTTTTGGGTCATTGTCCTGCTGGAAGACCCATGACCTCTGAGGGAGACCCAGCTTTCTCACACTGGGCCCTACATTATGCTGCAAAATTTGTTGGTAGTCTTCAGACTTTATAATGCCATGCACACGGTCAAGCAATCCAGTGCCAGAGGCAGCAAAGCAACCCCAAAACATCAGGGAACCTCCGCCATGTTTGACTGTAGGGACTGTGTTCTTTTCTTTGAATGCCTCCTTTTTTTTCCCTGTAAACTCTGTTGATGGATTTTCCCAAAAAGCTCTACTTTTGTCTCATCTGACCAGAGAACATTCTTCCAAAACGTTTTAGGCTTTCTCAGGTAAGTTTTGGCAAACTCCAGCCTGGCTATTTTATGTCTCGGGGTAAGAAGTGGGGTCTTCGTGGGTATCCTAAGATACAGTCCCTTTTCATTCAGATGCCGACAGATAGTACGGGTTGACACTGTTGTACCCTTGGACTGCAGGGTAGCTTGAACTTGTTTGGATGTTAGTCGAGGTTCTTTATCCACCATCCGCACAATCTTGCGTTGAAATCTCTCGTCAATTTTTCTCTTCCTTCTACAGCTAGGGAGGTTAGCCACAGAGCCATGGGCTTTAAACTTCTTGATGACACTGCGCACCGTAGACACAGGAACTTTCAGGTCTTTGGAGATGGACTTGTAGCCTTGAGATTGCTCATGCTTCCTCACAATTTGGATTCTCAAGTCCTCAGACAGTTCTTTGGTCTTCTTTCTTTTCTCCATGCTCAATGTGGTACACACAAGGACATAGGACAGAGGTTGAGTCAACTTTCATCCATGTCAACTGGCTGCAAGTGTGATTTATTTATTTCCAACACCTGTTAGGTGCCACAGGTAAGTTACAGGTGCTGTTAATTACGCAAATTAGAGAAGCATCACATGATTTTTCAAACAGTGCCAATACTTTTGTCCACCCCTTTTTATGTTTGGTGTGGAATTATATCCAATTTGGCTTTATGACAAATTTGTTTTTTTTTTTTTTTCATTGAAGACAAATTAAATGAAGATACCAAAGAATTTGTGATTACAAACATTTTCAAGAAGAAACTGAGTATTATTTGACAGCATTGCAGGGGTGCCAATACTTTTGGCCAGCACTGTATATATATATATATATATATATATATATTTATATTTATTTAATATATACAGCTGAGTGGATAAATGTATGTATTTTTGAGTTCCCAAGCTCTCCAGTAGGCTCGTTTTTTTTCTAGAATACACCAAACTGTTAATTTGGCCACCCCTAACATTTCCGCTACCTCTATGATGGATTTCTTCTTTTTTTCAGCCAAATGATGTTTTGTTTCTCCTCCATTGAGAACTATTTTGACTGCATGTTGTGGGTTTACAACAACCTCTTCCAAATGCAAATGCCACAACTGAAATCAGCTCCAGACCCTTTAAATGCTTAATTGACGATGGATTACTGAGGATAGGCCACAATACCCATTAAAGAGCTTTTGAGATAATTGTCCATTTACTTTTGGCCCATTTAAAAAGAGGCAGCTACATATTAAGCTGTAATTCCTAAACCATTACTCCAATTAGGATGTGAATACCCTCAAATTAAAGCTAAGAGTATTCACTCAAAAACACATATTGATTACATAACTGTGTATTGAAAATGTTTTGGTAAACTACTAAAATACCAAAATTTATTTCACTGTCCAAATATTTCTGGACCTAACTGTATATATAAATACATTTTTATTCACCAGCTCCTTTTTGTTCACCAGCTGATCTTGTAGGTTTTTAAAACCCAGAGAAGATGCAGTTTAGTGTAGGACTCAGCAAAGGAGGTTGTCGTGAAGGGGCGCTGGGCTGGTATTGCAATGGCCATTATAATATTCTAAATACCTCCATTTATGTTATAAGATAGAATTTATCTTGGTTTTTCACAGTGTGCGGCTGGAATTTTTTCTCATATTTATACACCATCCAGATACGCACCTGTTCACATTGTAAAGGTGCTGCCAGTACGGTTTGAAATCCGATAGGTACCAGCGTGGGAAACCAGCAAGGGAACCCCAGTTTCATTCTGTTTTTTTCTATTATATAATGCATATAACAGGGAGTGGTGCTCTGTTTTGCTGGATTTGCACTCTAGCTCCTGGCTGCTTCATTAGCCTTCTTTATTATCACCAGCTGATCTTGTAGGTTTTTAAAACCCAGAGAAGATGCAGTGTATTTTAGGACCCAGCAAAGGAGGTTGCCGTGAAGGGACGCTGGGCTGGTATTGCAATGGCCATTATAATATTCTAAATACCTCCATTTATGTTATAAGGTAGAATTTATTTTGTTTTTTCACAGTGTGTGGCTGGAATTTTTTCTTTTTATATATATATATATAGATATAGATCTATATATATAATTGCCTTATTCTGTCTGTCTGTCTGTCTTGCTCCAAAATTGTGTCCTTACGGTGACACAAAGCTGATTGGCCGCTGGGCTCGCCATGGCACCGCCCCCGCACGGATTGGCCACTCGCCCAGGCAACTCGCCCACGCCCCGCCCCCCTCACGTAATGCACGCTCGCTCTGACCCCGCCCCCCACACGCATTCCCCGAACCGACCGACACGGAGCCACGACTCCCAGGTGAGTACTGTACCCCCAGGAGCCCACACCAGCCGACACATACCCTCGCATTGCTGGGGTTGCCGCCGTATGCTGGTGTGGGCTCCCGTGCGAGCGGGGGACGGGATACACTGGTAACCATGGTAGCATAGTTACCAGCGCATCAAGGTCCTGCAGCGGCGGAACATACACACACGCACGCACACACACATCACATCGCATCCACACACTCACAACATCCTGGGATATCGCTTGCTTCTCAGCGGCGATACTGTGCAGTGAACTTCCAGGACCTGCCGGAGGATCACATGGCCAGAAGCATGTGGTATCTCCGGATGTTGTGAGTGTGAGCGCGTATGTGCAATATCGTCAATGTGTGTGTGCGTGAGTGTATGCGATCGGGTGTGTGTGAGTGTATGCGATCGGGTGTGTGTGAGTGTATGCGATCGGGTATGTGTGAGTGTATGCGATCGGGTGTGTGTGAGTGTATGCGATCGGGTGTGTGTGTGTGTGTGTATGCGATCGGATCTGTGTCGGCTGATCCTGGGGAAGGCTGGGGGGGAGGCTGAGAGAAGAGAGGCTGATGCTGGGGGAGGCTGAGGCTGGGGTAGGCTGGGAGGAGAGAGGCTAATGCTAGGGACAGAAAAGGCTGATGCTGGGAGGAGAGAGGCTGATGCTGGGAGGAGAGAGGCTGATGCTGGGAAGAGAGAGGCTGATTCTGCGGGCAGAGAGGCTGATGCTGGGAGGAGAGAGGCTGATGCTGGGGAAGGCTGGGAGGGGGAGGCTGAGAGAAGAGAGGCTGATGCTGGGGGAGGCTGAGGCTGGGGTAGGCTGGGAGGAGAGAGGCTAATGCTAGGGACAGAAAAGGCTGATGCTGGGAGGAGAGAGGCTGATGCTGGGAGGAGAGAGGCTGATGCTGGGAGGAGAGAGGCTGATGCTGCGGGCAGAGAGGCTGATGCTGCGGGCAGAGAGGCTGATGCTGGTGCATCATGGGGGATGGAGCACGATGTGGGGTGCGCAGCATGGGGGATGGAGCACGATGGGGAGTGCGCAGCATGGGGAATGGAGCACGTTTGGGAGTGCGCAGCATGGGGGATGGAGCACGTTTAGGGGTGCGCAGCATGGCGGATGGACCACGTTTGGGAGTGCGCAGCATGGGGGATGGAGCACGTTTGAGAGTGCGCAGCATTGCAGATGGAGCACGTTTGGGAGTGCGCAGCATGGCGGATGGAGCACGTTTGGGAGTGCGCAGCATGGCGGATGGAGCACGTTTGGGAGTGCGCAGCATGGCGGATGGAGCACATTTGGGAGTACGCAGCATGGTGGATGGTGCACGATGGGGAGTGCGCAGCATGGCGGATGGAGCACGTTTGGGAGTGCGCAGTATGGCGGATGGCGCACGTTTGGGAGTGCGCAGCATGGCGGATGGACCACGTTTGGAAGTGCGCAGCATGGCGGATGAAGCACGTTTGGGAGTGCGCAGCATGGCGGATGGACCACGTTTGGGAGTGCGCAGCATAGTGGATGGACCACGTTTTTGAGTGCGCAGCATGGCGAATGGACCACATTTGGGAGTGCGCAGCATGGCGGATGGAGCACGTTTGGGAGTGCGCAGCATTGCGGATGGAGCACGTTTGGGAGTGCGCAGCATGGCGGATGGAGCACGTTTGGGAGTGCGCAGCATGGCGGATGGAGCACGTTTGGGAGTCCGCAGCATGGCGGATGGAGCACGTTTGGAAGTGCGCAGCATGGCGGATGGACCACGTTTGGGAGTGCGCAGTATAGCGGATGGACCACGTTTGGGAGTGCACAGCATGGCGGATGGAGCACGTTTGGGAGTGCGCAGCATGGCGGATGGACCACGTTTGGGAGTGCGCAGCATGGCGGATGGAGCACGTTTGGGAGTGCGCAGCATGGCAGATGGAGCACGTTTGGGAGTGCGCAGCATGGCGGATGGAGCACGTTTGGGAGTGCGCAACATGGCGGATGGTGCACGATGGGGAGTGCGCAGCATGGTGGATGGAGCACGTTTGGGAGTGCGCAGCATGGCGGATGGAGCACGTTTGGGAGTGCGCAGCATGGCGGATGGAGCACGATGGGGAGTGCGCAGCATGGCGGATGGTGCACGTTTGGGAGTGCGCAGCATGGCGGATAGAGCACGTTTGGGAGTGCGCAGCATGGGGGATGCAGCATGATGGGGAGTGCGCAGTATGGCGGATGGAGCACGTTTGGGAGTGCGCAGCATGGCGGATGGACCACGTTTGGGAGTGCGCAGCATGGCGGATGGAGCACGTTTGGGAGTGCGCAGCATGGCGGATGGAGCAAGATGGGGAGTGCGCAGCATGGGGGATGGAGCACGATGGGGGGTGCGCAGCATGGGGGATGGAGCACGATGGGAGGTGCACACTTCCCCCAACACACACACACACACACGCGCACTGCACAACACACACACACTGGGAACCACAAACACCGCCCTACACAGACACCCACACACACAGACAACGCTGCACACATACAACACCCAACACACAAACACCGCGGCATACATAAATATACGCACATACCGCACAACACACACATTGCACAAAACATACCTCCCCCCAAAACACACCACACACACACAAACCACGCAACACACACACACACACAATGCTACAGACACACAGCGCTCCACAAACAACGCAACACACGCAACACACATACAACACCGCTCTCACCCCCCGCCACACCCAGACAACACCCAGAACATGTACAGCGCCCTACACAATACACTATAACAAAAATCATACATGAACTACACATTACGTAAATTCTAGAATAGCCGATGCGTAGAATCGGGCTACCTTCTAGTATATATATAATTGCCTTATTCTGTCTGTCTGTCTGTCTGTCTGTCTTGCTCCAAAATTCTGTCCTTACCGCGACAAGCGTCTCATTGGCAGCTCGCCTCGCTTCCGCCCCCCTGCACGGATTGGCCGCTCGCCTCGCCTCTGCCCCCCCACACGGATTGGCCGCTCGCCCAGGCTCCGCCCCCCACACGGATTGGCCTCTCGTCCCGGCCCCCTGCATGCATTGGCAACTCGGCCACGCCGCGCCCCCCTCACGCATTGCACGCTCGCTCTGGCCCCGTCCCCCGCACGCATTCCCCGAACTGACACGGAGCCCCAACTCCCAGGTGAGTGCTGTACCCCCGGGAGCCCACATCAGCATACGTCGCCAACCCAGCCGACACATACCCTCGCATTGCTCGGGTTGCCGGCGTACGCTGGTGTGGGCTCCCGTGCGAGTGGGGGGCGGGGTACGCTGGTAACCATGGTACACATCGAGTAATAGTGTGTAGCATGGTTACCAGCATACATCGGCTCCCAGGTGAGCGCATTAAGGTCCTGCAGCGGCGGAACACACACACACGCACACACATAAGAACAGACACACACACACATCAGATCACACTCACTCTCACACACACCTCACACACACATCAGATCGCATCCACACACTCACAACATCCCGTGATATCGCTTGCTTCTCGGCGACGATACTGTGCGTGCAGTGACCTTCCAGGACCTGCCGGAGGATCACATGGCCAGAAGCATGTGGTATCTGCGGATGTTGTGAGTGTGAGTGCGTATGTGCAATATCGTCAATGTGTGTGTGCGTGTATGCGATCGGGTGTGTGCGTGTATGCGATCGGGTGTGCGCGTGTATGCGATCGGGTGTGTGCGTGTATGCGATCGGGTGTGTGCGTGTCGGCAGAAGGCAGAGGAGCACTTCATGCAGCACAGCTGCTGGGACCGCACACCGGAGGGCACAGGCAGAAGTGGGGTGTGAGTGTATACTGTCTGATGTGTGACTGTGGAGCACGATGGGGGGTGCACAGCATGGGGGATGGAGCACGATGGGGAGTGCGCAGCATGGGGGATGGAGCATGATGGGGGAAGCGCAGCATGGGGGATGGAGCACGATGGGGAGTGCGCAGCATGGGGGATGGAGCACGTTTGGGAGTGCGCAGCATGGGGGATGGAGCACGATGGGGAATGCGCAGCATGGGGGATGGAGCACGATGGGGAGTGCGCAGCATGGGGGATGGAGCACGTTTGGGAGTGCGCAGCATGGGGGATGGAGCACGATGGGGAATGCGCAGCATGGGGGATGGAGCACGATGGGGGGTGCGCAGCATGGGGGATGGAGCACGATGGGGGAAGCGAAGCATGGGGGATGGAGCACGATGGGGAGTGCGCAGCATGGGGGATGGAGCACGTTTGGGAGTGCGCAGCATGGGGGATGGAGCACGTTTGGGAGTGCGCAGCATGGGGGATGGAGCACGTTTGGGAGTGCGCAGCATGGGGGATGGAGCACGTTTGGGAGTGCGCAGCATGGGGGATGGAGCACATTTGGGAGTGCGCAGCATGGGGGATGGAGCACGATGGGGAATGCGCAGCATGGGGGATGGAGCACGATGGGGGATGCGCAGCATGGGGGATGGAACATGATGGGGGGTGCGCAGCATGGGGGATGGAGCACAATGGGGGGTGCACACCTCCCCCCAAAACACACACACACACACACACTGACACACACGCACTGCACAACACACCACGCACACACTGGGAACCACAAACACCGCCCTACACAGACACTCACACACACAGACAACGCCGCACACACACAACACCCAACACACAAACACCGCGGCACACACAAATATATGCACATACCGCACAACACACACATTGCACAAAACATACCTCCCCCAAAACACACACACACACCCCACACCCAAACAAACCGCACAACACACACACACAATGCTACAGACACACAGCGCTCCACAAACAACGCAACACACAAACAACACCGCTCTCACCCCCCGCCACACCCAGACAACACCCAGAACATGTACAGCGCCCTACACAAACACTTCTTAACTACACACAACAACATCTATATATATATATATATATATATATATATATATATATATATATATATATATATATAACAAAAATCATACATGAACTACACAATACGTAAATTCTAGAATACATACCCGATGCGTAGAATCGGGCCACCTTCTAGTATATATATAAAGAAAAAAAATGACATATAAAGAACACATATCTTTTCCTCATCTTAGAAATTCATCAATCAACAATGTCTCCTCTGTTGACAGGGTAGGCGAAATTAAGAATCTAGTGGAGCCTGAAAGCAATCTACGCTACTCATGTAATTACCGTTAATGACAAAAGCAGATACATAGTGTATATAAGAATAATCATTACAATATAGTTCTCTGGTAAATTACATGGCTTCAAAATAAACTGGGAAAAAGGCAAATCTTCAACTTGTCCTTAATTGAAACAGAACCATAAATAAGTTAATAATGGAGACCAACTTTTTGGATTATAGAAGTCATTGCCCCAAACCATCATTGTCAAAGTCAAGGAGTGGTAGCCATAGAATAACAGAAGGCATGTGGCAAAGCCGGACTGGGACTAAAATTCAGCCCTGGCATTTGGGGGTACACAGGCCCAATTTTCGCGTGGTGAATGTGTAATATATTTCGGCACTTGTATATGTGAGTACTGTATGGCATTATGTGACAACTGTATGGCGCTATGTGACACTGTATGGCGCTATGTGACACTGTATGGCGCTATGTGACACTGTATGGCATTATGTGACACTGTATGGCATTATGTGACACTGTATGGCCCTATGTGACACTGTATGACACTATGTGACACTGTATCACTCTGTCACACTGTATGGCACTATGTGACACTGTGTGGCACTATGTGAGCACTGTATGGCACTATGTGAGCACTGTCTGGCACTATGTGAGCACTGTCTGGCATTATGTGACACTGTATGGCATTATGTGACACTGTATGGCATTATGTGACACTGCATGGCACTATTTGAGTACTGTATGGCATTATATGAGTACTGTATGGCACTATGTGAGTACTGTATGGCACTATGTGACACATTTTTGCAGTGTGTAGCATACCTTGATGTATTTTCTGCTCTTTGCTTCCCTGATTTGTGGATTGTTCCGCCACATACCTGTGTCCTAATCCCTCTACAAGCACTGCAGTCACTACAGGGGATTGTACCTGTGCGGACAAGTCCAGGACTAATATCACTGATATCACACTAATTAGTCCTTGATTAATGACTCCGCGCCCCTCCCCACACACACACGCACACACACACAATACAATGCACCCCCATTACCCCTCCACACACACACACACACACACACACACACACACACACACAATACAATGCACCCCCATTACCCTCACACACACACACACAATACAATGCACCCCCATTACTTCTCCCCACACACAGACACACACACAATACACCCCCATCACCCCCCCCACACACTATACAATGCAACCCCATTATTCCTCCCCACACACACAGTACAATGCACCCCCATTACACACACAAACAATACAATGCACCCCCATTACCCCTTCCCCCCACACACAATACAATGCACCCTCATTACCCTCTCTCTCTCACACACACACACACACACACACACACAATACAATGCACGCTCCATTACCCCCCCACACACACACACACAGTAAAATACACCCCCCATCACCCACTACACACACACACACACAATACAATGTACCCCCCATTACCCCCTCCCCAGACATAACACAATGCACCCCCCATCACCCACTACACACACAAATTACACTACCCCATCACTACACACTCCTGCCTCACCCCCTCCCTCGGAATACAGCGCTCCCCCTCTGCCTGTCACAAAGCTGTATTCCTTCACAAGTGTTCCCCGTTATGTGTCCTCAGCCCCTCCCCACTCATCCCCATTAATTACACCTGCCATCTTAAGCTCCTCCGTGGAGCGTTTACCTCTTTCTGATGTCTCCTGTGTGCCGGCGCCTACAGCATTGTGATGACGTCAGCAAGGTGCTGATCTCAGCACGTTGTTGCACGTCGGGGGCGAGGCTCAGTCCCGGCGCACTGTTCAAATGTATTTACGTCTGAAAGACGCAAATACATTTGCATAGGAAGGAGGAAGCTGCGGTCACCGGCACCGGCACGCCGCTCTCCTCAGCAGTGTGTGCATGCCGGGTCGGCACAGCACAGTGCTGCCTCCTGCTGCAGCTAGTGTGCCCGGCATGCACACACTGCTGAGGAGTGTGGCGGTGACTGCACATACAGCGGCCCGCTACAGGCACAGGCCCACCATAGGGACCGGCCCATCTGTCATTTGCCAGAATTGCCCTATGGTCAGTCCGGGCCTGGCACGTGGTATGTGAGATGTTGCTGATTCTAATATATGGGAAATAATCTCAATCTATGTAACATTACCAGCAACGGTAGTTCATGTATAATGGTACATCAGCATGTGTGTCACATAAATTTGATGTCTGTCTCGTCAATAGTGATGACATAATGAATACCAATAATGAATATGTAAAAATCTTTTTTATTGTACTGACTTAATTATTTTAATGGAGCTCTCTGACTGTGACCATTACCATGGGTAAACTCCAGCTGACCTTGAGGAGGACCTACTTTGGTAATCAATAGTCATGCAGACACCATTGGTGGCCAGAGCTGGTGTTGGGGGTGAGGGGAAGGAAACTGGGCAATTGCCAAGGGCCCCCACTCCCCTGAGGACCTCCAAGGTCTGCAGCAGAAGCTACATTGAAAATAGTTTTTAATCGTTTTTTTTTTTAAATACACTTATTTGGTATCATTGCATTCATAAAAGTTTGAGCTATTAAAATACAAACTAAACTAATACAGTTGGTAAACGGCATAAGGCGAAAAACATGAAAACTCCAAAATGACATTTTTTTGCAACATTGCAATAAAATTCAATAAGAGGTGATCAAAACATAGTATCTGCCCCAAAATGGAATGAGTAAAAACATCGCTATGGGCCCAAAAAATAAGCCATTTCACAGCTCCATTGTAATGCAAGCCACTACTTACCGGTAGTACAGACTGAAGAGTAGCCAGGAAAGCCGGGATCTGGTAACAGGAGGACACATATGGACACAGGGAGAATTCAGGTGTCACAATCCGGGGTCAGTATTCCAGGTAATACATAATAACATCATGGAAAAAACTGAGCCATAGTCAGATAATGGTCCGGGATCAAAAGCTAAGAAGTCACAACAAGAACAGGGAGCAGGCAAAGAGAGGGCAAGCAACAGTCTGGAGTCAGAAAAAAGAGATCAGAACTAAGCAAAGACACAGGCTAACAGCACAACTACCAAACCAGAATGTAGGACTGTGAAGGTTTTGGGGGAGCATGCCCAGTAAAAAAAACAGGGCAATTACCAAAAAGATGAAAGACCTGAGCACACACCTCGCATAAACAGAATGCAATCCTGCACAGTCAATTAACCTGCCAGCTCAGCAGTCCATAAAACACAGCAGAGCATCTCCTAGGGCAAGATGCTCTGCACAGAGGAATCGTGACATCCATATTTTGAAAAATGAAAACGTTTTCAGAATTTTTTTCAAGAGTTAAGTTAAAAAATAATACATGTTTGGTATCTACGTACTTGACTTGACCTTATTTCATTAAACATTTTTAGGTAATTCATAATTTACATAAGGAGTCCTGTTTTCAAAATCTTAATCTCTTGTTTAGAGTGTAAATGGTTACAAAGAGCGTCTCTCCCTGGAACACTCATCCTATATGATACAGACAGCCCAGTGATGTGAACAGACAAGTGTGTGTGTGTGTGTGTTTTTATGTATGGTGGTACATACAATGTATGGCCTCTTGGTGACATTTATATATATATATATATATATATATATATATACAAGTATGGGTGAAGACATATATGTCTATGTATGTGCTCTGTATACATGCATGTGTGCAAATTCTGTGTATTAATATGTGTGTGTGCTCAGTGTATACATATATGTGTGTGTGTGTGTGTGTGTGCTATATGTGTAAACATATGTGTGTATGTGTGTGCTTGGTGTACACATGTGTTTGTGCTGTGTATATACATATGTGTGAATTTGCTTGGTGTATACATTTGTTTCTGATATTTATTGTGTAAACATATATGTGTGTTTGTGTGTGTATACATATGTTTGTGTATGTGCTCGTGTGTCTACATGCATGTGTGCTATGTGTGTATACATATGTTTGTGTATGTGCTCAGTGTATGTATGAATGTGTGCTATGTGTGTGTCTACATATGTGTGTGCTTGGTTTAGCGATGAGAAAATTTGATCTAGCTTCACGAGTACAATTTCCTTTATTGTAAAGAAATTTTAAATGTCCAGGAAGGACACTCCACTCTTTGATAGTGCCATGGACATTAACTGATTTTACTTTTGCTATCATTACCGTACTTTTAAAATGTATGTACAATAAAGGAAATTTTACTTGTAAAGCTGGTTCAAAATTTCGTATCTCTGGATTTTCACGTCTCAGCAAAGGCTACTCTATGCTCTGTGTGTCTTGGATAAATATTGAGGTGAGCTGGATTTTTTTCTTCTATCAGTAGTGATCGGTGTATACATGCGTGTGTGCGTACATATACAGGAGAAACCAGAAGTTTACATACACTTTATAAAAAGACACATATGTATGTTTTTCTCAGTATCTGACATGAAATCAGAATAAGGCTAAAACCACACGAGCACTTAGCATTCGATGCGAGAGCATCCGATACGTTATGTTAATGACCCCCATCTCCCGCTGTGCTGCAAGTGTGAGCTGAGTGTCGTTGCACTGTGATGCAATCCTGTGATTGGATCACAGCTGCAGAGAAGAGGGAGGGATTACTCCTCCATCTCCTTCATTATCAGCTGATGTGATTATCGCACCGCACTCCTGTGTCATGCGAGTGTAGTGTGATGTTTTTCTCGCACCCATAGACTTGTATGGGTACGAGTGAAAATGAGTCAGATTCCACCCGCAGATGAGATTGTTTCCTCAATCTAATTAGAGCTGAGAAAAAAAATTGCAGATGGAAACAGCCCCATAGAGTAACATGGGTCCTAGTGGAATGAGATTTTTTTATTGCATTCCACTCGGTCCATTTTACTCGCCATGTGTCTTAGCCCTAAACCTTTCCTTCTTTAGGTCAATTAAGATTAACAAATTATTTATATTTGCCAAATGTCAGAATAATGAGAGAGAGAATGTTTTAAGCGTTTTTTTTTTTACTTTCTGCAAAGTAAAAAATTTACATACATTTTATTAGTATTTAGTACCATTGGCCATTGGTACTGTACGTGTGGCGCCCCTGAGGCTTCAGTTGCCACAGAGGTACTGCACCTCATCCAGAGATGTGGTATCCCATCCTGGGTACGGAGGAGGTCATCCACCAGTATGCACAAAAACACACAACACCTCAATTAACAACTCTCCACCGGGTCAGGGTGAGGGCTTGGTTCCACTAATGCTATGTATAGCCACCACTGGTGATGGTTCCTCCCTCCCCCTAATCCGACAGGGCCTGGTGGTGGAGCCTAGTGAGTTGGGGACATTGTAGTTGCAGGGAGTTAGAAAGGAGCAGTGGAGGAGAAAAGACTTGTGGTCTAGAGCTGGTGCAGCTCGATCCAGGCGCAAGACAGAAGGGGTCCTAGAGGCCACGGGAAATGCGCCATACTCCTGTGGACTCGTTCCATATACAGCAATGAAGTGGAAGGACTTGGCTGCAGATCGGGGACTGGTCCCTAGGTTAGAGGAGAAGAACCAACGTGATTCACTAGTAAAACCAGAGGCTGAAGACCATCTAGTATCGAAGCCAACTTCGCACGCAAATGCGCTGAAAGGTGACCACCTAGGGCCACAGGATAGAGCTTCAAGCCACCCAACAGGGCCCACGGACACTGGCTCAGGGCACTGTGTGCATAGGTGCAGGACAGGTGGGAGAGAAGTCAGCGTAGGAATACGACCAGGGAAGGTACATAAGAAAGGTGCACTGAACTTGACCTCCGAACTACCCGGGATCAGCTGGAGCCCATCACTGTGAAGCCCAGCATTCCTATGGCGATCACTGACTAGTCGTGTTACCTTGGAACCTGCTACAGTGAGTTAAAACCTTGAGACTGCATCCCTGTGTTGCTCCGTTATTTGTCTGCGCCTCCGGCCTACACCCCCGCCATCACAGACTACTATCCCCATCCACCCTGGGGCTCCCCTCTACCTGTGGAGAGCTGCACCAGCTCAGCTGCATCACCATCTGTCCCAGAGGTCCCCTATCCCGCAACAGCGGCACCTAACTTGTCGCATACCACAGGTGGCGTCACAAATAACTACCATCCCCATCATCTCTACTTTAACTGGCACCGCTGGGGTGTCAGATCCGGGCCTCGCCACCTCAGCGGCCCAAAAGGGGATCCACTGCCCAGTAATGAGTCACCCAAGGCCCCGGTGTGGGCGTGTCATATGACTTGGGTGAAACATTTTGGATATCCTTCCACAAGCTTCTCACAATAGTTGGTAGGAACTTGGCCCATTCCTCCTGACAGAACTGGTGTAACTGAGCCATGTTTGTAGGTCACCTTGCTCGCTCTGGCCTTTTTAGCTTTGCTCATAAATTTCAATAGGATTGAGATCAAGAAGTCAGTTTGGTTGTCATTAAAGAAATTACCAGAAATATCCTGATATGCTTCAGATGGAATGCAACTTTCCAACTATCCTTAGAAATGTTTCATGTTGCCAAACAAGCCCCATGTATCGAGGGGAAGAGGTAGTAAATTAGACATATGAATTACTCCCGCAGACTACCATTTGATTTGTCATTACAATAGAAAAATATTGATGGGGCAGCAACAAAACCATTAATGTTGAGTAAAGTATTACCACATACATCCATTTTCACAGCTTCTTTTTAAGGTTACTATTGAGTAACTTGCCCATTTTACTGATCGCCATGTAGTACTTAATATACTCATGAAAGTTGTATGTACATTCACTTCCTTCACAGTATTCTTAGGAGTTACAGCCGTCTTCATGTACCGTTAGTTGGATAGGACTAAGCTCTATCAAAAAGGTTAAAGAAACAATGGAAGTTTACCAATGGAACAGATAAACAGTTAACATTTCATGGTCTTTTTGTAACACACAGTTGTAGGAAAAGCAATTGGCAATATATAAATAACAGCTAAAATCAAGGGATACATGTAACAAATCATCTAATACAAAAAATAAATGGGCTGTCTAAAGTTTAAAGCTAAAGCTCAAGTAATGCTTCTATCATCCCACACATGGTATTGTTCAATTATTTTTTTGCAGGATTTCTTTTTCGATTTACCATCATAATGTGCCTGGGTAGAACCTATTTATTGCTAAATACATGTCGGCAACATAAAAAAAGAAAAAATGCTGAAAGATATTGCAGGAAGATATTACTACTGTGCCTGCAGCAAATTTCAGGCATAACAGAAGGCTAAAGACAATACAGAAGCAATTGTAAGCCTATTTAAGAGCACTTTTATTTTGTCTTTCTTACTTATAGGTGATCCCTAAACGACTGAGCATCAAAAACAAATTCTGAAAACGGATAAAACTTAGCCTTTTAAGGATTAGTTAATAGAAGTTTTATAAGAACTTAAGTCAGATAGACTAACTATTTAACAATACGAATTAAAGAATGTAACCCCTTTGCACAGCCAGCCATAAATGGCTGTTCCCATTGTTTACAGAGTTATAGGGTATTGGTGTGCGCTCAGCTGAATTAAGGTTTCATTAGAGGTGCTAGTGTGGGGTCAATAGTCCCAGAATGTATTATATAATGAACACTGCACTCTCTTGTTGTTAAAATGAAGACAACATTTTTTTTTCTTTGCAAAAAAAGTGATTTTTTTTATTTGATGGCGACAAAAAATGGTGGATGTTTCGGCCCAACGGCCTTTATCATGTACAGTCGCTATGCAAGAGGGCTGTTTCAGAAGACTTGAAAAAAGTAAAGAGGCAGGATGGAAGAATAATTTATAATACAAGAATTCCCAAAGGGTGAAGTCTTTATCATTGATTTTATGAATAATATTGCAATCAGTGACACATGGATTGTTGGGGCAGTGGCGATTTCTAGGGGTGAATATCGCAACCAGTAGGGTGCAGTGATTGAATATATCTTCTTTAAATCTACCTGGGAGTAGGTTAAATTTCTTTTGGCTGGAATTAGTGTGCATGTATTCCAATAGAAGAGATTTCGAGCTTTTATCTTTATATAGTCATGTGGATCACAAGTTTGGTTGGTTGTAAGAGGACATAAAGATGAGCACCATCTGATAGAAGCTCCTGTAGACTTCTCTCATATGGAGCAAGAGTTTTTAGGCATTAGTGGGGTGGATATTTTCCTTCTCTGTGCCACCTTCCCAGGATCTGGCCGCCAGTACTAGTCCTGGGAAGGTGGCACAGAGAAGGAAAAGAAAAATATGGACCGTATTTTGCGGACCGCAAAAACGGAAAGGTCATGTGAATGAGCCCTTAGCCTAACAGGGAATATCCCTTCTCTGAGGGGCTGGAACTCCTTAGCAATAATCTACCTAGAAATATAGTCAGCAAGGAAATGTAGTAAAAGGAGAATATATGCAGTATATGCCAACCCAGACTGTGATAGGGAAAACCAAAATGGTACAATGGTAAGCACCTAAAAAGGATAGATAATGGATCTCTAACAGATAGATAGCTAGACAATCTTGTACAGCTATTTAGTCAAATAATTAAAGGAAAAAAAAAAAACAATGTGCAGTCATCCCAAGCTGATAATATCATGCTGGGAAGGTCCATGGTTATTAGGCCCTTTTCAGCCTAACCATAAACGCTCGCAGCTGCCCCAGAAATGGCACATAACATTATATGTGCCAATTCTGGCTCTTTGATTCAGCTCTTCCCAATTGCCCTGGTGCATTGGCAATCAATGTCATGGAAGTTGGGGTTCATGTTAGCCGTGTAGTGTCAGCTGGAATCAAGCTGTGGTGTTAGTAATGAAGAGGTGTCTGTCTGACACCCCCTTTACTAACCCAGTAAATAAAAAAAACACACAAAAATAGTTTATTTTAACCCCTTCACAACCAAGGATGTATAGGTACGTTCTTGTGATTCGGGGGCACAGAAGCTCTGCCTGCTGCAATCGCTGCTGAGGACTCAGCTCTCCCTGGCACTTAACCCCCTAAATGTTGCAATTGATAGCAGTATTTAGGGGATTTGGAGAGAGAACATTCTCTCTCTTCCCTCTGATCGGTGCCCCTGTGATTTAAGCATTATTGCCATGGTGATCTGAGCATTGCAATACTGTGTAGCTTGGATCAGAGCAGTGAAAGGTAATATTTCATATTGGGATTAAGTAAAAAAGTAAAGAAAAATGTAAAAACAGTTAAAAAATCTGAAAAAAGAACAAAAAAATAAAACTATATTCCTCCAACAAATAGTTTTTACTCATGTAAAAAACCCAAACACATATTTGGTATCGTGTGTCCATAACAACCCAATCTATAAAACTGTCAATCTAGTTAACTTCTCTAATGAACACCGTAAAAAAAACTAGCAAAAACTGTTTTTCCATCATACAGCTGACAAAAAAGTGGAATAAAATGCGATCAAAATGTCATATAGAAATAAATATGGTACAGCTGAAAATATCATTTTGTCTCACAAAAAACAAGCTCCATAAAGCTCCAAGATATAGTTCTCAGAATTATTATTATTAAATTGTTTATATGATGTAAAATCAGCAAAACATAAAAAACTATATACCGTATTTTTCGCTTTATAAGACGCACTTTTCCTCCCAAAAATTTGGGAGGAAAATGGGGGGTGCGTCTTATAAAGCGGTACCTGGGGGGGAGGGGTCCTGTCTGAGGCGATCGGGCGGCCGGGTGCCTGTGGCTGCATGCAAGCGGCCGGGTACCTGTGCTTGCGTGCGGTGGCAGCCGGGTACCCGTGGCTGTGTGCGGGCGGCAGCCGGGTGCTGTGTGGGGTCAGCAGCCGGGTACCTGTGCTTGCATGCGGTGGCAGCCGGGTACCCATGGCTGTGTGCGGGCGGCAGCCGGGTGCTGTGTGCGAGCGGCAGTCGGGTGCCCGTGCGGGCGGCAGCCGGCTGCCGTCCTCACACAGGCACCCAGGTGCCCCCTGCACACAGCACCCGGCTGCCGCCCGCACACAGCCATGGGTACCCGGCTGCCACCGCACGCAAGCACAGGTACCTGGCGGCTTGTACGCAGGGTGGGCGGGCAGCCTTCTGGCTGCCACTCTGTGTATGCGGGGTGAGCGGCTGTGCAGCATGTTACCAGTTGTCCGCGGTCCCACTTTCAAATGATGGCGCCAGTGGAGCTCTTGGATGAGAGCTCTATCTGCGCACGCGCTGCTCCGGAAGTCAGCACGTTCGCAGATGGAGCCCTTGGATGAGAGCTCCATCTGCGCATGCTCGCTCCGGGTGCCATTACTTGAATCGGGACCGCGGACACACTGGGAAAACACCGCATCCATCTGCTCCACCACTGAGCAGTCCCTGCCGCTGCCACCACTGAGCAGTCCCTGCCGCTGCCACCACTGAGCAGTCCCCGCCGCTGCCACCACTGAGCAGTCCCCGCCGCTGCCACCACTGAGCAGTCGCCGCCACTGCCACCACTGAGCAGTCGCCGCCGCTCCCATCACTGAGCCGTCGCCGCCGCCGCTGCCACCACTGAACCGTGACCGTGGACACTCACTGCACCGGCCTGCTGCACGGCTCACCCGCCACGGCTGCTGCCGCCACCACGGACCCCACGGCTCCTGCCACCGCGGACGCCACCGCGCCTGCAACCACGGACACCACGGCACCTGCAACCACGGACCCCGCTGCCACTGACCCGCCGCGCCTGCCAGCACAACCTGTGCCTCTTGTGACCCCGCTTCACCACCACTGCTGCCCCCCCTCCGGTAAGAGAACACCGGAGTATAAGACGGACCCCATTTTTCTTTTTTTTACCTTTTTTTATGTCTAAGTTTGGGGTGCGTCTTATATTCTGGTGCGTCTTATAAAGCGAAAAATACAGTAAATGTGGTATTGCTGTAATCATTCTGACCTAATTGAAATAGTAACAAAAAAAAATCTTCAACTCATCCTGCAAAAAATAAAGAGCTCTTATGACTCTGACGGCAGAAAATTAAAAAAGATATAGCTTTCAAAATTTGGTGATGCAAAAATAACTTAATTTTTAATCATACTGACATGAGAAATAAAGGCATCTAATCACTTATACCGCTCTGTGAATGGCATAAAAAAATAAATAAGCAAATCCAACTGCTGTTGAGTTGTTCATTCTGCCTTTCAAAGATCACAGTATGGCATGGCTCATATTTATCCTGTGCTCTACGATGAGCGCTTACCCTGGGGACCATATGAAAACTATGGGGACTATATGAAAATCTCTGAAAAACGTGATTCAGACAAAATTCCCAACTGAAAATTCACTATAATGAAGCAGATGGAGTTACGTTGAACTCCTGTCTGACCTGTGGTAAGGGGGTGCCTATCTTTTTACTCCTTTGTTTAGGTGTGCACAAAAGTACGATCATCAACGGATACCACTGAACAGAGGCCAGAAGAAGTCTGCAGTAACTCTGCTTCCTCATTATGGAATGGATCCGTCAGGAGTTTCACCAGAATCATGTATTTCGGAGATGTAGATGGAAACCCTGATGTAAGTGCTAGGCATCGTGCACAGGATAAATGTGAACTGATCCAAAATGTTCTGTACACCAAATTGCCAGCAAATAACATTCAACTCAATCCACAAAAACACAAGATCCCTCTCAGGTCCGTCATCTGTTAATGGAAACATAGGGGGCTGCCATTTTAGGCCATGTGCGCACGTTGCGTATTTTTCATGCGTTTCCGCAGTTTTTTCAACTGCAGTGTTTTAATGCAAAAATGCATGCGTTTTGATTTTCAGGCAAAGTCTATGAGAAATAGGGCTTTCTTGTGTGCACAATGCTTTTAAAAACGCTGTGTTTTAGTTGGAGAAAATTTGTCAAAATCTCTGCGTTTAAAGAAGCAACATGTCAATTATTTTTGCCATTTTGGCAGTGTTTTGCTAACATTAAGTTAAGTTTTAAAACGCATCCTAAATCAAAATCCTAGCGGTTTACATGCTTTTTTGATGCAGAAAGCATGCTTATTTAACAAAATAAACGCAGGCGTTTTTGACATTATATTAAGGGCATGATATGGCCCTTTACACACACACACACACAGTCCGACAATTAAATTACTGAAAATCAGTAATTGAACGTTATTTGAAACATAACTATTAGATCACAGTTATCATTTTAATAAAATAAGCTATTTTGTGTATGATTTTAAGCATGATTTTTGTTATCATTTTTTTCCTTTTTTTCATAGTGTTTGAATGTTTAAACTTTATTTAGTAATGTATTTGTATTCAAAACACATCTGACTTTAAGCAATGAAAAAGCATGTAAAACGCAGTCAAAACGCAGTTAAAACGCATGCGTAATTTTAGCATTTTTGTGGTCAAACTCAAATTTGGCAAAGACAATTTCTGCCAGAGGATGCGTTTACAACTGCAAGTAACTGAACGCAACGTCCGCACATGGCCTTACTTGTAGCACAAATGATCTGCAAAAATGGCACGGCTCCACCCAACTAAAAGAAAACTATCAAAATCTGTGCTCCCAAATCCAAATGCCCCATCTCTTCTGAGCTCGACAATGTGCCTAAACCTCCACAGTTGGCATTACTCTAGTGGCGAGAGCCTGCTTAATTTATGGGGAACTGGTTTCTGGAAACATGAGCTGGGCACAATGTATGGGCACTACAAAGTACTGGGCACAACAATTTTTAATTCTGCAACATTCATTGCTTTAGACATCATAAGGGTTTTCTAGAGACTAAATCATCACTACAGCCATAGATTAACTGTCAAAGGGGTGTAATTTTCAAAGTATGGTAACTTCAGGGGATTTATGTTGTTCTGGCACATAGGGGCTCTGCAATTTGAATCCGCAAACTGCTTTATGAAATTATGTGCTCCAAAAATCAAATGGCTTTCCTTCCCTTTCAAGCCCTGCAATGGGGCCAAACTGTACAGTCACATGTAAGGTAAAGTCACATTCAGGATAAAGTGTGTAACATATTATGGGACCATTTTTCTTATTCCCCTTGTGAGAATTAGAAATCTAGGTTTAAAACAATATTTTAGTGGTAAAATGTAATTATTTATTATTGTATTTATTATTTCTTCATCACATCATGGTATAACATTTTGTGACACACCTCCTGTAATGTCAATATGCTCACTGCACCCCTGGGTGAATTCATTAAGGGTTGCAATTTGTAAAATAGGGTCAATTGTGGGGGGGTTACTTCTGCTCTGACATCTCAGGGGCTCTGTGTGCCAGCATACCATTTCTAAAGTTGAACTCAAATATTGTGCTCAATCCCTTCTTCACTTTGTTCTTTGCCTCAAAAGTAGCTTTCGACCACATATGGGGTATTGGCGAGAAATTACTCAGGAGAAATTACAGAACAAAATGTATGAGCCATTAATTCCTGTTACCCTAGTGAATGTGAAAAGTTTAGTGTTAAAGCAACATTTTTGTGGTTAAAAATGTATTTTTTCATTTTCATGGCTTAATGTTATAAAATTCTGTGAAGCATTTGGGGGTGCAAGGTGCTCACCAAACATCTAGATAAGTTCATTGAGGAGTCTAGTTTCCAAAATGGGGTCACTGTGGGGGAGCTCCACTGTTTCGTCACACCAGGGGTACGCCAAACGCAACTTGGCATCCACTAACAGTTACAGTTAATTTTGCTTTGAAAAAGTCAAATGGTGCTCCTTCCTTTTTGAGCCCTGCTGGGCTCCCAAACAATAGATTTCAACCACAGATAGGGTATTGGTGTATTGAGGATAAATTGTACAACAAATTTTAAGGTGCGTTTTGTTGTTACAGTTTTAAAAATGAAAGATTTGGTGATAAAACAACATTTTTGTGGTAAAAATGTATTTTTGCTTTTCAAAACTTAAAGTTATAAAATTCTGGTGAAGCATATGAGTGTTTAAGGTGCCCACCAAATATCTAAATATATTCTTTTAGGTGTCTAGTTTCCAATATGGGGATCACTTGTGGGGGAGCTCTACTGTTAAGGCAAATCAGGGGTTCTCCAAATGCGGCATAGCAGCTGCTATCTATTCCAGACAATTTTGTGCTTTAAAATACAAACGGAACTCTTTCCCTTCTGTGCTCTCAAACAGTAGATTTTTACCACATATGGGGTATCAGCGTACTCAGGAGAAATTGTACAACAATTTGTACAGTTCAATATCCCCTGTTACCCTTGTGAAAATGCCAAATTTGGGGCTAAAGTAACATTTGTATGGGAAAAAGTAAAATTTTCATTTTTCCTTCCAGACTGCTTTACTTCCTGTGAAGCACTTAAAGGGTTAATAAACTTCTTGTATGTGGTTTTTAGCAGTTTGAAAAAAAAAGATTTCAGAATGGGGTCAGTTTTGGGTATTTTCTATCACCTAGGCCTCTCAAAGTCACTTCATATGTTATCTGGTCCCTAAAAAAATGGTTTTGTAAATTTTAGAAACATGATAAGTTGCTGATAAACTTTGAACCCTTCTAACTTCCTAACCAAAAAGAATGATGTTTAAAAAAAATGTGCTAATGTAAAGTATGTGTGTGAAATGCTATTTGTTAAAGGGAATCTGTCACCAAGTTTTTTCTCCCCCATCTGAGAGTAGCATAATGTAGACAGAGACCCTGATTCCAGCGATGTGTCACTTACTGAGCTATTTGCTGTCATTTTGATAAATTAATGTTTTCTCTGCTGTAGATCTAGTAGATATACAGAGCTTATGAATATGCCAGACTACCTGGCAGCACACCAAGTAGTCCTGTAATGATAATCTACTGCTGATTAAACAGGGATTATATCAAAACTACACTAAGCTGCCCAGTAAGGCCGGGGCAACATGAAGACTAATGCAATCCTTGCAAGACACTCGGCTCACGCTTGCAGCACAGTGGGAGCTGAGTGTCATGCGCGTGTCACTGCGACTGAGGTCAGATCATGTGATCGAACCTCAGCTGCAGGGGCCGGGCCAGTGCTGAGGAGGGGCGGGCCGGCACTGTGGAAGGGAGGGAGGGATTTAGCTCCCTCTCCTCCATAGCCAGCTATTGCGATTCTCGCCCTGCACTCGCAGTACACCGGTGTACTGCGAGTGCAGTGAGATCTTTTTGTATCGAAAGGGGAAGGGGGTACTCGGTTCCAGGCAGTAACAATTGGAAATGTCACTCTGGTGGCCGTTGCCCAGTCCTGTGCCCTGGGACGCTTAATGAAATGGCAGGGGCTATTTACAAGGGATAATAAAGTTAATGTTCATGATGCCACCTGCGGTAGTGCGGCAAGGGTATAGGCGCCACCGCTGCGGCTTATGAGGGACTGGGGCTGATGGAATCAGCAGCAAGTGTGTTAACCCCCTACCAGTGTATTCTAGGTGCTGGACGAAGTGGATAGTGCAGGAACAGGCTATGAGACCTCTTGGTGTTGGATGAGATACACAATGCAGGAAACAAGGACACACACTGCTGGTTACCATGGTGTTGAATGAGGTGCAGGCTGAAAGGAATCCAAACAGGCAAAGTCCGAGTGAAACGGGGAGTCTTTACTGAATATTTACTCACATGTTACACTCCCCTGGTGCTGGGGACAGATTCCTGGTTCAGTTTGTCCCGGCTTTTTCTGTGTAGCCTGGCTATGGCCCCCTCCGTGCACTTCTCTTGCACAGCTCTGTCAGAGTCCCTTGCAGACCCCACAGCCAGCTAGCTTCTTCTCCCCTGGGCATCGTGCGAATCGAATCTCAGGCCTCGCACCCAGACCTGACACCCAGCCGGGAGTCCTCCTCCTTCCTCTTTCTATCTCTCTTTCTGTCTGGACTTGTCTGATTTTCTCCTCTACTTCACTCACCAACCCCTCCCCTTCCCTCTAGGGACCTAGCTAGCTACAGGAGGGTTGGATTTACACCTCCTAGGCAACCTCCACTTCCTGGACAGGCTTTACACCATAGGATGGCCAACTCTTTTTTAAGTCAGGGCTGTGTGAGTGTTTTAGGTGTGTGCGAGTTTAGCTAGAGCTAGGACTCCAGGAACCAGGTTGCAGATCTTAGTAGCATGACCGCAGGGGTGCTACATTTCTCTCGCCCCGTAGACTTGAATGTGTGCGATAGAAAGAGACTCACATTACAATCGCAGCATGCTGTGAATGTTTTCTCGGTATGATTTGGGCCGAGAAAATAATCGCTCATGGATTTTGGCACATAGCTTAACATTGATCCCAGTGGAATGTGATGTTTTATCGCATTCTACTTGGTCTGATTTTCATGTTGTGTGTCTTAGGCCTAAGGCGGGCTTTGCACGTTGCGACATCGCAAGCCGATGCTGCGATGTCGCACGCGATAGTCCCCACCCCCTTCGCAGGTACAATATCTTGTGAAAGCTGGCATAGCGAAAATTATCGCTATGCCAGCTTCACATGTACTCACCTGCCCTGCGACCGTTGCTCTGGCCGGCGACCCGCCTCCTTATTAAGGGGGCGGGTCGTGCGGCGTCACTGCGACGTCACACGGCAGGTGGCCAATCGGAGCGGAGGGGCGGAGATGAGTGGGATGTAAACATCCCGCCCACCTCCTTCCTTCCGCATATTCTACAGAAGCCGCGGTGACGCCGGTAGGAGATGTTCCTCGCTTCTGCGGCTTCACACACAGCGATGTGTGCTGCCGCAGGAGCGAGGAACAACATCGGACCGTCGCGTCAGCGTAATTATGGATTATGCCGACGCTGCACCGATGATACGATTACGACGCTTTTGCGCTCGTTAATCGTATCATCGAGCCTTTACACACTACGATGTCGCATGCGATGCCGGAAGTACGTCATTTTCAATTTCACCCCACCGACATCGCACCTGTGATGTCGTAGTGAGCAAAGCCCGCCTAAGAGTGACACATCGCTGGAATAAGGATCTCTGCACCTATGTTATGCTGTTCTCAGATTAGGAGGAAAATGCATTGTGACAGATTTCCGTTAACTATTTTGTGCTTAATGCCATAAAATTAAAAGTTTTAAAATTGCAACATTTTTGTAAAATTTCTGATATTTTTACATATAAAAGTAAAAATACTGTCCAAAATTAACCATTGTTGTCGCGGGCGGAGGGGTTTGGGAACGCCTGGGAATCGCTGGCGCTCGGGTCCGGTGCTTCTGCTCCTTGGTGGCTCGAGCACGGGGCCGGACCCGGGGGCTCGAGCAGCGCCTCCTCGCCCACGAGTGAAAAGGGTGGTAGGTTTGTGGTGGGATGTCGGTTGTGACGCCACCCACGGGTTGTGGTGATGGTGGGCATCACCGCTGCTGGTGACGGGGGATCCCGGGAGCAATGGCGGAGAGCAGCTAAGGTGTTGACCCTTCTGTGGCTAGGGGCTGTTGGTCATGGGGCCCCAGTTGGGGAGCAGGGAGGAGGGATAGGTGCAGGTGCCGATGCGGGGAGGCAGCGCGGACGCGGGTGCAACGTTGTGGTGCAATGCGGTGCCGGATGGCACTGTTGTAATCTGGTAGACAAGAACAGAGTCTCTGGTAAACCAAACGGCTGGATGGACGGGGTCCGCAGTCGGCTGCGGTGTCTTCACTCTCTCCGGACGGGTTGATGGTGGCTGCCGTTCCCTGCACCTATGTGTAAGTGTTTGACTCCTATGGCTTCCCACGGGTAGTCCGCTCCCCGGCTTGTATGTGTCGGGAGAGCCCGTTTTGCCCGCAGGCGCTGGCCCTTGGATCTCTGGCCATCGGCGGTGGCTCTTAACCGGACGGGTTGGGCTGTTGCCTTCTGACGGGACTTGGTTGGGAATGAACCCCTGAGGTCCAGACCACAGAGAATTTGACCTTTATGGCGGCTTCCAAGCCTAGTCGGGGTCTGAGTACCCTGCCTTGGTGCTTGGCTTCAATCTGCTACCCGGTTTGGTACCGGCGGGCCACCGCCCGACCCCGGTCCTACGG
The DNA here is from genome assembly GCF_048569485.1 of Anomaloglossus baeobatrachus. Lineage (NCBI taxonomy): Eukaryota > Metazoa > Chordata > Amphibia > Anura > Aromobatidae > Anomaloglossus > Anomaloglossus baeobatrachus. The sequence goes on along the minus strand of NC_134354.1, from coordinate 388,992,119 downwards.
TTCCGCTGACCTCCACCAACTCCTGCAGACGGCCACCACCGTCTGCCGACCTTGCTGATTGTGCCTGGGCTCCGACCCAGACACACACAGACTTTCCTCCTCCAACCTCCACCTCTCCACTTCAACGCCAAAACTCAACTGACTACTTTTCCCGCCTCCAGACCTGTGAACTCCTTGGTGGATATACCTATACCTGGGGCAGGGAAGGATCTCCACATCAGGTAATCCTACAAACAACACTTCCACTCCAAGCCTGGAGGGGGAGCTCTACAAGTCGAGTTAAGGTGAAGTCCCCTTTAAATTCAGGTTTGGATGCGGAGTCAGACAGACAGAGGACAGCTGGAGTTGAGCTCGAGCGAGGAGAGGGAAGACATCAAAATGGAGAGGTCTGTGCTAAGCCCTCATGAGTAGCTGTGTGACAGACTGAGGGATCCAGAAGTGAGGCAAAAGAGGAGTGACTGGGGAGGTGGAGCCTGATCAGTTCATCCCCGAGGAAGAGCGCTGATTACCGGACACCGGCGTCCGAGATTGTGAGGGATCTAATCTGCCCAGCAATAAAGAGCAGAGGCCAGGGAGACTCCAGATCTCCTGGCCGCAGCAGCACCTGAAGACAAAGCCGCTACACAGAACTTAGGGACCGCAGTGAGTGCAGCAGTGCCCCTTAGAGAAGCTCCCGCTGCCTGCCATACAGGTGAAGAGAGAAAGAGAGGGTCAAGGTGTAGCTCTAGGCAGCCTAGTACCAAGGAGAGACAGCGCAGCAGGGAGGCCACACATCTGACCTGGCATAGAGATCCTGAACTGTTCCCAGATCACCAAAAACTGTCACATCAGAAACTGAACCCATTTTTAATAACACCTGCAAGTAAAACCTGGTCAGAGTTAATGAATTGGTGTGACATACTTTATTTCTTTCCTCTGAGGAGCCATAGGCTGCTGCATAAAGTGACAGTTGAAAAGGCTGTGAAGAAAAACTGCCATATTTGTGCAAGACTACAAAAACTGCCCAGGGGATCCCGCTTCACCTAAGGGAAGTGTAAACAACTGGCTGCCTAACCATCACCCCAGAGGTCTGACCTGCAGCCCCAGTAACCATATTGGAACCGTAGGTGGCATCATGAAATACTTTTATTTTTTTTTTATTATTATTTTTTTATTATTATTTATTTAATTTTTTTTTTTTTTTAAATTATTATTATTTACTGACTTTCAGCGACCACCAGGGCCACGGGACCGGGCACAGGCCCCCATGACATAATCCCATTATCCAACGCCCGGAACCGAGTACCCCACGGCCCTGGGGCGGGTCAGTAGCAATGAATCTAACTCACTATTTCTTTATCCACTCAAATTAATAAATTAATAATCCCTTCTCCTACGGGTGATCTTCTGTTTTTCCATTATTTTTTTTTTGCTCCCCTTTTCCGAGAGCCGCAGCTTTTTTATTTTTCCGTCAATCTTGCCATATAAAGCCCGCTACACACGCTTCAATATATCTCACAATCCGTCGTTGGGGTCAAGTTGTAAGTGACGCACATCCGGCATCGTTTGTGAGGTGTCTGCGTGTGACAGCTACGTGCGATCAGGATTGAACGCAAAACCGTTGATCGCAAACACATCGTATCATTCTCTAGAATTGAGCGTTTTGTTGCAGGAACCTAGTGAATTGTAACGTGTGACATCCCTCATACGATTTCAGTGTCTGATGCTATGTGCGCAGGTGTGCGCTCTGCACCGCAGCTTAAAAAAGGTCTGCTTCAGAGCGCAGCTGAAAAGCTGCGTTCTGAAGCGCCTCACAATGTCTGTCATTCACTAATCTCTGTCAGTCGGTCACTATCTCTGTCCCTCACTCTCTGTCCATGTCAGTCTATCCCCCTCTCTCATATACTCACCGATCCCCGATCCCCGGCGCTGCACGGCATTCACACTGCTCCGGCGTTTTTTACTGTTTTGAAAAAGCCGGCCGCCCATTAAACAATCTCGTATTCCCTGCTTTCCCCGCCCACCGGCGCCTATGATTGGTTACAGTGAGACACGCCCCCACGCTGAGTGACAGGTGTCACACTGCACCCAATCACAGCAGCCGGTGGGCGTGTCTATACTGTGTAGTGAAATAAATAATTAAATAATTAAAAAAAACGGCGTGCGGTTCCCCCCAATTTTAAAACCAGCCAGATAAAGCCATACAGCTGAAGGCTGGTATTCTCAGGATGGGGAGCTCCACGTTATGGGGAGCCCCCCAGCCTAACAATATCAGCCAACAGCCGCCCAGAATTGCCGCATACATTATATGCGACAGTTCTGGGACTGTACCCGGCTCTTCCCGATTTGCCCTGGTGCGTTGGCAAATCGGGGTAATAAGGAGTTATTGGCAGCCCATAGCTGCCAATAAGTCCTAGATTAATCATGTCAGGCGTCTATGAGACACCCTCCATGATTAATCTGTAAATTACAGTAAATAAACACACACACCCGAAAAAACCCTTTATTAGAAATAAAAAACACAAACATATACCCTGGTTCACCACTTTAATCAGCCCCAAAAAGCCCTCCATGTCCGGCGTAATCCAGGATGCTCCAGCGTCGCGTCCAGCGCTGCTGCATGGAGGTGACCGGAGCTGCAGAATACACAGCCGCTCTGGTCACCTCCACGCAGGTAATGAAGACAGCCGCGCGATCAGCTGCTGTCACTGATGTTACCCGCTGTCACTGGATCCTCAGTTGCTGCGTGGAGGTGATAGGAGCGGCGGTGAGTAGCGCGATCAGCTGAGCTGTCACTGAGGTTACCCGCGGCCACCGCTGGATCCAGTGACAGCGGGTAACCTCAGTGACAGCAGCTGATCGCGCGGCTGTCTTCATTACCTGCGTGGAGGTGACCGGAGCGGCGGTGTATTCTGCAGCTCCGGTCACCTCCATGCAGCAGCGCTGGACGCGACGCTGGAGCATCCTGGATTACGCCGGACATGGAGGGCTTTTTGGGGCTGATTAAAGTGGTGAACCAGGGTATATGTTTGTGTTTTTTATTTCTAATAAAGGATTTTTTCGGGCGTGTGTGTTTATTTACTGTAATTTACAGATTAATCATGGAGGGTGTCTCATAGACGCCTGACATGATTAATCTAGGACTTATTGGCAGCTATGGGCTGCCAATAACTCCTTATTACCCCGATTTGCCAACGCACCAGGACAAATCGGGAAGAGCCGGGTACAGTCCCAGAACTGTCGCATATAATGTATGCGGCAATTCTGGGCGGCTGTTGGCTGATATATCCATAACGTGGAGCTCCCCATCCTGAGAATACCAGCCTTCAGCCGTATGGCTTTATCTGGCTGGTTTTAAAATTGGGGGGAACCGCACGCCATTTTTTTAAATTATTTAATTATTTATTTCACTACACAGTATAGACACGCCCACCGGCTGCTGTGATTGGGTGCAGTGTGACACCTGTCACTCAGAGTGGGGGCGTGTCTCACTGTAACCAATCATAGGCGCCGGTGGGCGGGGAAAGCAGGGAATACGAGATTGTTTAATGGGCGGCCGGCTTTTTCAAAACAGTAAAAGCCGCCGGAGCAGTGTGAACGCCGTGCAGCACCGGGGATCGGGGATTGGTGAGTATGAGAGAGGGCTGCTAACTTCAGTAATTTAGGGGATTAGCGGTCACCGGTGAGTCCTTCACTGGTGACCGCTAATCAGGGCGCGACACGGACAGAGCCGCAGCATGACCGTGAAGTCGGGTGAAGTTCACCCGAGTTCATTCTGACAGTGCGGCTCTGTCTGTGTCTGCTGTCATCTGCCATTCAGCTCTGCTACATGGCTGTCTGTGTCTGCTGTTAGCGGCCATGTAGCAGAGCTGAATGGCAGATGATATAGTAAAAACGCATCCCTACACATTACACACGCTTGGCAAGTCAATAAATAAAAAAAAAAAAAGGTGCCCAATGCATACGTCACAGAACACATGATCTAAAGGATCGCACACAAAATTGACCAATTTAACATAGACTACTAACGCACGTGTGACAGCAAATGAACGACCAACGTGCAATCTCATAAGATCCCGTATGCAACCTTGGCGTGTCACATCGCAAATGCGATTGTACAACTAATTGCAACGTGTAAAGTGGGCTTTAGGGATTATTTTTAGCGGGATGAGCTGTACTTTTAAATGAAATCATACGTTTTACCATATAGTGTACTGGAAAACAGCAAAAATATTTCTAGTGCGGAAAAATTGCAAAAAAGTGTGATACACAATAGTTTTTGTTATATTTTATTCACTATGTTCACTATATGATAAAACTGATGTGGTGGTGTGATGTCTCAGGTCGGTACGAGTTTGTAGACACCAAACAGGTATAGATTTACTTTTATCTAAGGGGTTAAAAGAAATTCATAAGTTTGGCCAAAAAAAGTGGCACACTTTTAGCGCCATTTTCCAAAACCCGTAGCGTTCTCATTTTTCGGGATCTATGGCTCATTGACAGCTTCTTTTTTGTGTCTCGAGCTGACATTTTTAATGGTACCATTTTTGTGCAGATGCTACGTTTTGATCGCCTGTTGTTGCATTTTGCGCAAAATTTGCGGCAACCAAAAAAATGTAATTTTGGCGTCTGGAATTAATTGATTGCATATTTTGATAGATCGGGCATTTCTGAAGGCGGCAATACCAAGTATGTGTATAATTTTTATTGTTTTAACACTTTAATTTTCAATTGGCCGAATGAGGGATGATTTTATCTTTTAGGTTTTTTATTTTTTTTATTTTTTAAAACTTTTTTTTACTTTTTTTTTATTTAACTAGGTCCCCTAGAGGACTATATTCATCAGCAGTCTGATCACTCTTCTATTTCTCCAGATCACAGCTACACAGATGAAATCTGGAGAAAAGTGGTTTTACTCTCACACACTGCCCTCTGCCAGCAGTGAGAGAAAGTGACTCATAATAGCTATAGGAGTCATCACATGACCCTGTGCTACCATGGCAACCACCGGAAGTCACGTGGTTACATCACGTGACTTCCGATGGGGGTGGGTAAGTTATGCTAATGGCGGCGCGTTGATACATCTCGCTGTTAGAGTTTGGCAGCAAGATGCAAGGGGTTAATAGGCGCAGGTGGAACGCAATTCTACTCGCGCCTGGCAGGCACACATGTAAGCTGTTGAAATCAGCTGAGATGTGTGCGGATCGCCGCAGACTGCCCATGGCAACCCGCGGGGATTAACCGCACATGATCCATGACGTACCCAGTACGTCATGTGTCATGAAGAGGTTAAGGGTGGAAACACACCAGAAATGTGTTGATGCATATGCCATTATAGCGGTTTCCTTGTGAAAGTTTTGATGTCCTGTGTACTTGAAATTCTCAAGAAATAAAGAAGAAATTGTTCATTTGAGCTGGACTTTCCTGTTTTACTAAATCAATTATAGTCCACAAATGGTAACTTGTAAAATATAAAAAGAGAGAAATAAGAACAAGACACTCTCCTTTGTTCACCAATTTATTAGAAAGTAAAGTTCCCAGGTCCAATGTAATCCATTAGTTCTCACATTATTCCTTGATTACGTAGATCAAAGAAGAACGAGTCTCCATAGACTTTGAGCAGCAGTCACCACTGGATTATGTTGTGCTTCATAAGACTCGGCGACTGTGATGAGCAGCGACATAGGAACGTCACTTCTCATCTCTCAGATGAATAGTAAACTCAGGAGTATCATCACACTGCGATGTTCCTTACGTCACCGCTCATCACAGTTTGTCAGAGTTCAACGTGAGCCAGGAATAGTTGTTGCTCAAAGTCTGGGTCTTTGTTCTGAAGCTCTATAGACTTTTGTCTACATAATTGAGGAACATCAAAGGAAACTCTGTACTTCGTTGAAGCTGGGATCTATTCTTTCTAATAAATTGGTGAATGAGGGACAATCTCTTGTTTTTGTTTCTTATTTTTTATGTCTTTCAGGTTTTCATTTGTAGACTACTTTTAAATCCCTGGACTACTACGGCAGAACTGCATTTTTTTATATTAAAATTATGAACCAGGGAAAGTGTGGGGGAGTGTTTATTCAAATATTTTTTTTAACTTACTGGGTTAGAAATTGGTGGTATCTGATAGACACCTCTGTGTTACTAACCCCTGGGATTGATGATAACACTACAGAACTGACATCAAGTCTAAAAACCATTACCCTGATTGCCAACGCACCAGAGCAATCAGAAAGTGCTAAGGCAAAGCACCAGAATTGGTGAATCTAATGTGGTGCAATATTTCTGGGGCAGCTGTGGGCTGTTATTTTTAGTTTGGGAATGATTCATTAACCATAAAGTTTCCCAGACTGGTAATATCAGCTCACAGCTGTCTGCTTGATTTTTGTTAGTTGTTGAAAATGGGTGAGGATACCATCTTTTTTTGTATTATTTATTTGGTTAATAACTGTAAAATCTATCTATCTATCTATCTATCTATCTATCTATCTATCTATGCTCTTTGCACATCTTTAACATATAAAAACATTAATTTCTTGAATGCATTTCATTATGGTAAGTGTTACACAGATGGAACATGGATGTCACATTTTTTTGCTTACAGTGTAAGCCTATGGAATCTTGTCCTGACACACCATAGACTTTTATTGTAAAAGCCACTTCCGGTTCATATATACCCCAGTGTAACCTGGAAAGTCTGAAGAGGCATAATGTGACTCATGAGCAAGGGATTAGCGGACCCACAGGGCCAGAGTACACAGAAAAACCAAAGGAGGTTGCCTAAGGAACCACTTCTGGTTTTAACCAGAGCTTCTGATGGTGAGGGTGTTACACTGCAAGTGTGAAACCAGCTACCACTCAGAAAGACTGATGCTGCGACAGCTGGCCCCAGGGGCATGAACACTCACAGTCTCTGATGATAGAAGCAACACAAGCAGCCAGTATTGTGGATGGATGCAGTATGAGTGGCTGATGTGGATATTTGCCGCAGAGGCAGAGGCTATTGCAGGAATCGGCCAGCGTGGATGATTGCAATAATGGCAGCAGGTATAGTGGAAGTGGCCGGCGTGGATAGTTGCATCAGCAGCAGACTAGTTACACTCATATCAACAGTACACAGCACAATAACAGCAGCATCAGCACTATGAAGCTTTGAACTAGCAACATACAGAACTAGTTGCCCAGGCACTTCCCTTAAGAGGAAGGTACCTTAAATCTCTGCAGCCTCTCAGCTGCGTTTAGAGGCATTTCTGGGTTAGGGAGTATTGGTCCTTTAAGAAAAGGGGCGTGTCCACATGCACACCCTACGGGTATTCCCAGAAGGCATATGAGGCATGTGCAAGCCCTGGGAGACAGCAGCATGGATCAGGGATGGAACAGCAACTGCTGGGCGGCCAGAGAGGTGAGAGTGGCAGCGACCCCGCCGGGGGATGAGTCAGGGCAGTGCAGGATGCTGGCATGGGCGTTACACTGGATACTGGAGAAAACAGAGGTAGGTGAGTATATTAACACATTGACACTACAGTGCATGCGCATATGCACATGTTTAGGGGGAAAAAAAATTAATGGAATTGTTTTTTTAAGTTGACTTTTTGTCTATTTTCCAATGGATTATGGTATGGTATGAATAGACACTATGATGACAACACACAATTGTAACAAACAAGCAAGAAACTTTTTCATCCAAACACTTTGCAAGTAACTTTGCAGTATTGTTTCTTGTTACAGAATCTATTAATAATTTGAAAAGGCAGCCTGTAAGCGGAGTGTCGCCCCAGTAGATCGATCCATTTAGCACACAGAGTGCGGTGCGCTGGTTAGTATGCCGGGTGACTATAAAGTCATCCAGTTCATATTCTGGCCCTCCAGGTTCAATGCTATTAGGTTGGGTAAGTTTGAGGTGTTAGGCTATGTTCGCACGTTGCGTTTTTTTCAGCGTTTCTGCAGCGTTTTTAGCAGCAGCGTTTTTGCGCTAAAACGCATGCATTTTTGATTGCCAGCAAAGTCTATGGGAAAAGCAGAAATCCTGTCTGCACTTTGCTTTTTTTTCTGCAGCGTTTAATTTGCATATTTGTGGGCAAAAACCATGCTGAAAAAGAAGCAGCATGTCAGTTGTTTTTGCCATTTCTGCAGCGTTTCCTTAACATTGGAGTCAATGAGAAATGGCAAAACGCAACCAAAATCACAATTCCTGCGTTTTTCATACTTTTTAACTGCTTTTCCACTGCGTTTTTGGCTCCAAAAACGCATGCTTTTCTGGACAAAATTTAATGGGTTCTAATGTTCCTTTACACACACACAATAACCGAAAATTTGAATGTTAAAAAATTAGAAACTTCACCTATTTTTCTGTTAAAATGTGCATAACCACTATTTTCTCATTAAAAATGATAATTTCCCTTATAGTTTTATTAAAAGTTAATTTTATACTTTTTTTCTCTTTTTTAATTCTTTTTGACTAATTCAACTTTATTTCTCAGTGTCTTGATCTCAAAAACGCATCTGCAGAAACGCAAGTGAAAACGCAGGTAAAAAGCGCTAAAAACGCACTAAAAACGCGGTAAAAACGCATGCGTTTTTAGCGCTAAAAAATGGTCAAAAGCCATTTGGTCAAAAACCAAGGGAAGGAAAACGTGCAGAATAAACTGCAGGTACACCGACGCAATGTGCGGACATAGCCTTAAGTAATCAAGGAGTGGTGACTAGAGATGAGCGAACCGGTCCCGGTTCGGCTCGAGGTCGGTTCGCCGAACGGAGGTCCCGTTCGAGTTCGACTCGTCGAACGTTCGACGATCCGAACTCGAACTGCATAGGAAACAATGGCAGGCAATCACAAACACATAAAAACACCTAGAAAACACCCTCAAAGGTGTCCAAAAGGTGACAAACAACTCACAACACAACACAAACACATGGGAAAGTGACAAGGACATATACTCATGCGAAAACAAAACAGCTGGACAAGGAAAAAGAGGAGGACACACAGATATAGGCATGGCACTCCCTTCTAAAATCATGTAAAACACTGCAAGGTGACTCCAAGCGTAGTCTCCCTTTATTTCCAAAAATTGGGCCCCACACACACCCACCCATTCAGTGGCAGCACTTGTGCCCTAGTTGTACACTTCACAGCTAGAATTGCATCAAGCACATTCAAAAATACGCCATACTTAACCGTCCCCAGGATGACTCCGGGGTAGGTAGCAAAGTCTTTGCTGAACCATGACTTGTTCATCTTGGCTCCTTTTAAAAAACACAGCAAGCAAGGGTTACTCCAAGCGGAGTCTCCCTTTTTTTCCAAAAATTGTGCCCCACACTCACCCACCCATTCAGTGGCAGCACTTGTGCCCTAGTTGTGCACTTCACAGCTAGATTTGCATCAAGCACATTCAAAAATACGGCCTAATTAACCGTCCCCAGGATGACACCAGGGTAGGTAGCAAAGTCTTTCCTGATCCCAGCTCTGTTCATCTTGGCTTCTTTTAAAAACACAGCAAGCAAGGGTTACTCCAAGCGGAGTCTCCCTTTTTTCCAAAAATTGGGCCACACAGACACCCCATCAGTGGCAGCACTTGTGCCCTAGTTGCAAACATGATGTTTTGATTTGCATCAAGCACATTCAAAAATACGCCATTCTTATCCGTCCCCAGGATGACACCGGGGTAGGTAGCAAAGTCTTTCCTGACCCCAGCTCTGTTCATCTTGGATCATTTTTTAAAAACACAGCAAGCAAGGGTTACTCCAAGCGGAGTCTCCCTTTTTTCCAAAAATTGGGCCCCACACACACCCACCCCTTCAGTGGCAGCAGTTGTGCCCCAGTTGTACAATTCACAGCTAGATTTGCATCAAGCACATTCAAAAATACGCCATTCTTATCCGTCCCCAGGATGACACCGGGGTAGGTGGCAAAGTCTTTCCTGACCCCAGCTCTGTTCATCTTGGATCATTTTTAAAAAACACAGCAAGCAAGGGTTACTCAAGCGGAGTCTCCCTTTTTTCCAAAAATTGGGCCCCACACACACACACCCCTTCAGTGGCAGCAGTTGTGCCCCAGTTGTACAATTCACAGCTAGATTTGCATCAAGCACATTCAAAAATACGCCATTCTTATCCGTCCCCAGGATGACACCGGGGTAGGTAGCAAAGTCTTTCCTGACCCCAGCTCTGTTCATCTTGGATCATTTTTAAAAAACACAGCAAGCAAGGGTTGCTCCAAGCGGAGTCTCCCTTTTTTCCAAAAATTGGGCCCCACACACACCCACCCCTTCAGTGGCAGCAGTTGTGCCCCAGTTGTACAATTCACAGCTAGATTTGCATCAAGCACATTCAAAAATACGCCATTCTTATCCGTCCCCAGGATGACACCGGGGTAGGTAGCAAAGTCTTTCCTGATCCCAGCTCTGTTCATCTTGGCTTCTTTTAAAAACACAGCAAGCAAGGGTTACTCCAAGCGGAGTCTCCCTTTTTTCCAAAAATTGGGCCCCACACACACCCACCCCTTCTGTGGCAGCAGTTGTGCCCCAGTTGCACAATTCACAGCTAGATTTGCATCAAGCACATTCAAAAATACGGCCTAATTAACCGTCCCCAGGATGACACCAGGGTAGGTAGCAAAGTCTTTCCTGATCCCAGCTCTGTTCATCTTGGCTTCTTTTAAAAACACAGCAAGCAAGGGTTACTCCAAGCGGAGTCTCCCTTTTTTCCAAAAATTGGGCCACACAGACACCCCATCAGTGGCAGCACTTGTGCCCTAGTTGCAAACATGATGTTTTGATTTGCATCAAGCACATTCAAAAATACGCCATTCTTATCCGTCCCCAGGATGACACCGGGGTAGGTAGCAAAGTCTTTCCTGACCCCAGCTCTGTTCATCTTGGATCATTTTTAAAAACACAGCAAGCAAGGGTTACTCCAAGCGGAGTCTCCCTTTTTTCCAAAAATTGGGCCCCACACACACCCACCCCTTCAGTGGCAGCAGTTGTGCCCCAGTTGTACAATTCACAGCTAGATTTGCATCAAGCACATTCCAAATCCACAAGCATTTACTCTCCCCAGGATGACACAGGGGTAGTAAAGTCCTTCTGGATCCATGACTTGTTCATTTTGATGAACGTCAGTCTGTCCACATTGTCACTGGACAGACGCGTGCGCTTATCTGTCAGCACACACCCAGCAGCACTGAAGACACGTTCAGAGACAACGCTGGCAGCTGGACACGACAAAATCTCCAAGGCGTAACTGGATAGCTCTGGCCATTTTTCTAGATTTGAAGCCCAAAAGGAGCAAGGCTCCATTTGCAAAGTCATGGCATCGATGTTCATTTGGAGATACTCCTGTATCATCCTCTCCAGCCGTTGACTATGTGTCAGACTTGTTGTCTCTGGTGGCCTTGCAAAGGAGGGTCTAAAAAAATTATGAAAAGATTCCATAAAATTGCTGTTACCAGCACGAGATACGGTCCTACTGGTACGGGTAGACTGTTGAAGATGACGAGACTGTCCCATGTTTGTCAAGTTACAACTGGGAGATTCACTCCCTGCACCTGCACGGTTGTTTGGTGGAAAAGCCGATCTAAGATCGAGTAACAGCTTCTGCTGATACTCCTGCATACGTGCGTCCCTTTCTATGGCTGGAATTATGTCACAAAATTTGGACTTGTACCGGGGATCTAATAGTGTGGCAAGCCAGTAGTCATCATCACTTCTAATTTTGACAATACGAGGGTCATGTTGGAGGTAGTGCAACAAGAAGGCACTCATGTGTCTTGCGCAGCCATGCGGACCAAGTCCACGCTGTGTTTGTGGCATAGAGGTGCTAACCGTTCTTTCTTCCTCTGACATCTCCCCCCAACCTCTTTCAACTGAAATTTGACCAAGGTCTCCCTCATCTGCTGAGTCTTCCATGTCCATGGACAGTTCGTCCTCCATTTCTTCATGTTCTCCTGCACCTTCCTCAACATCTCGCCTGCTACCATGCGCCCTTGTTGATCCCTGTCCCCCATGGTCCCATGCCTGGCGCCTTGGTGATGATGAACGTCTGGACCTTGGTGATGTTGTTGTGTCTTGCGCATATGAATCCTCCTGTAGTTCATCCCCTTCCTGTTGTCCCACCCCCTGACTCCGAATAGTGTTTAGCGTGTGCTCCAGCATGTAAATGACTGGAATCATCATGCTGATAATGGCATTGTCAGCGCTAAACATATTCGTCGCCATGTCGAAACTGTGCAGAAGGGTGCATAGGTCCTTGATCTGAGACCACTCCATCAGGGTGATCTGCCCCACCTCTGCATCTCGTTGGCCCAGGCTATACGTCATGACGTATTGCACCAGGGCTCGGCAGTGCTGCCACAGTCGCTGTAACATGTGGAGAGTTGAATTCCAGCGTGTCGCCACATCGCATTTCAGGCGATGAATCGGCAGGCCGAAACTTCTGGAGCGATGCAAGTCGCTCAGCTGCGGCGCTTGAACGGCGGAAGTGAGCAGACAGTTTTCGTGCCCTGTTCAGAAGGCCATCTAGGCCGGGATATTGTGTTAAAAATTGCTGGACGACAAGGTTCAACACGTGAGCCATACAAGGTACGTGTGTCACCTTGCCCAGGCGAAGGGCCGCACCCAGGTTTGCAGCATTGTCGCACACGGCCTTACCAGGCTGCAGGTTGAGTGGAGACAACCATTTATTAAACTCGGACCGCAGAGCTGACCACAACTCCTCAGCTGTGTGACTCTTATTCCCAAGACATGTCAAGCTAAAGACCGCCTGATGCCGTTGCGCTCTGCTGCCAGCATAGTAATGAGGGGTGCGTGATTCCTTCTGCGCAGTGAGAACGCTGGTGGCCTGACCAGGCAGGCTTGGGGCGGAGGTGGAGGACCCAGATGAGGTGGAGGATGCAGAAGCAGTGGCGGAACTTGGACAGACAGAGGATTGACACACAAGTCGTGGGGACGGCAAGACTTGTGCAGCAGACCCTTCACCATCTATCACCATAGTTACCCAGTGCCCAGTCAGCGACATGTAACGTCCCTGTCCATGCTTACTGGTCCAAGTATCGGTGGTGAAATGCACCCGTTCACACACAGAGTTTCTCAAGGAAGCGGTGATGTTGTGTGCGACATGCTGGTGTAGCGCGGGCACACCTTTCTTAGAGAAGTAGTGGCGACTAGGCATCTGGTACTGGGGCACAGCGACAGACATAAGGTCTCTAAAATCCTGTGTGTCCACTAAGCGGAAAGGCAGCATTTCGGTAGCCAACAGCTTACAGAGGGATAGAGTCAACCTCTTAGCTTTGTCATGGGTCGCAGGAAGTGGCCTTTTATTTGACCACATCTGAGGGACAGAGATCTGGCTGCTGTGTGTAGACAGTGTTGAGTAGGGTGTCCCTGGAAAAATGCAGGTTTGTGAGGAAAGTGCAGGCGGAGACATGATGTTGCCTTCATCCAACGTTGGTGCTATCGATGTCTGAGAGAGCTGTACACACTCACTTGTTTCCCCTTCCAAACCAACTGACGACCTACCAAGCAAACTGCCTGTTGCGGTTACAGTGGTGGAAGTTGTGCGTGGAAAAACAGGTGTGACAGCTGTCTTTACAGTCCTAGAAGATGAAGAGCGCACGGATGCACTGGAAGGGGCAGGCGGTGGATGGTTTGCTCCGCTAGGCCGCATTGCAGCACGGTGAGCTTCCCACTGGGCCATATGATATTTATTCATGTGACGATTCATGGAAGAAGTTGTCAAACTGCTGAGGTTTTGACCTCTACTAAGAGAACCATGACAAATTTTACAGATCACATAATTTGGGCGATCTTTTTCTATGTCAAAAAAGGACCAGGCTAGGCAAGGCTTAGAGGCCATGCGACCTGTTGATCCACCCCGAATAATGCTCAGAGGCAGAGTGGTGGCTGAGGATGCAGTTGTAGATGTGCTACCAGTACTCCGACTGTGTCCAGGAAGGCGCAAGGTAACTTCGTCATCAGTTGCATCCTCCTCCACCACCTCTGTTGACCTCCTCGAGTGCCTGACTGTGGGTTGACAGTAGGTGGGATCTAGAACTTCATCATCAATTGTTGTGTTTGCACTCCCCTCCCCCTCAGACCGAGCCTCTTCTTGCCCTGACCGAATATTTAAGTTGTCATCCCAATCGGGTATCCTCCACCACCTTTTCCACCACACCTCTTCCCCTTTCCACCAGCATCTGTCATTTTGCCACTCATGTTGATTGCGACAAGATTGTGGACTGAAAATGTGGTAGTAAAAATTGAGAGGTGGTGTTGATTGCAGTGGTGGTCTAGCTTTATTAACAGCAGAATAATAAAGAATAAATATCCCTGACAATGCAACTACGGCCCTTAAACTGGCAGCAAAAATTGCTATTATAATGGCTTAGTTATAATGAGTTGGAGTGTGCAATGCAGGTAGAGGTGCTGCAAATGTCTTTGCACTAGTGGGACTATAGCAAAGTCCAATAGCCACGTTTAGGATGCCACTAGGTACACTGAGTGTTTGCTAGTATAATGGCTTAGTTATAATGAGTTGCAGTGTGCAATGCAGGCAGAGGTGCTGCAAATGTCTTTGCACTAGTGGGACTATAGCAAAGTCCAATAGCCACGTTTAGGATGCCACTAGGTACACTGAGTGTTTGCTAGTATAATGGCTTAGTTATAATGAGTTGCAGTGTGCAATGCAGGCAGAGGTGCTGCAAATGTCTTTGCACTAGTGGGACTATAGCAAAGTCCAATAGCCACGTTTAGGATGCCACTAGGTACACTGAGTGTTTGCTAGTATAATGGCTTAGTTATAATGAGTTGGAGTGTGCAATGCAGGTAGAGGTGCTGCAAATGTCTTTGCACTAGTGTGACTAGACAACAGTCCAATAGCCATGTTTAGGATGCCACTAGGTACACTGAGTGTTTGCTAGTATAATGGCTTAGTTATAATGAGTTGGAGTGTGCAATGCAGGTAGAGGTGCTGCAAATGTCTTTGCACTAGTGTGACTAGACAACAGTCCAATAGCCACGTTTAGGATGCCACTAGGTACACTGAGTGTTTGCTAGTATAATGGCTTAGTTATAATGAGTTGGAGTGTGCAATGCAGGCAGAGGTGCTGCAAATGTCTTTGCACTAGTGGGACTATAGCAAAGTCCAATAGCCACGTTTAGGATGCCACTAGGTACACTGAGTGTTTGCTAGTATAATGGCTTAGTTATAATGAGTTGGAGTGTGCAGAGGACAGGAGGGTACAGTGCCAGGATTGTGGGGTTCTGGGTAGAGGAAAGGAAGCCTGCCTTTCTATTCCCTCCTAATGGGGAAATGCAGCGACGAAATCCCTGACCTTTGCTACACAGACGCTGTCGCTGTTTTCAGGACCTGTCACCTTAACTCTGACCCTGCCGGTACGAGCCCTTAAAAGGACTGATGGAAAGTGCTATCCCTATGCTGTCCAGCGCTGTGTATGGAGCGCATACAGCTGTATCAGCGATAGGACTCAGGACGGAGCTGCGCCAGTGATGTCTGACACCAAGGACGCAGAAGAGATAATGGCGTCCTGGAGGAAAATGTCCGGTTTTATAATGCAGGGACATGTGACATGGACATCCTATCACACATGCTGTTGCTTCTCTGGCTAAAAGTCCACTTAGCTGTGTGTGTGTCTGGGATTGGCTGACATGCTGGCCCGCCCCACAAGACGCGCGCGCTTAGGGAAGGAAGACAAGGAAAGAAAAAAAAAAATGGCGATCGCCATTATACAAACAGCAGTGATCTGAAGGCGCTGTTCACGCACACTATACACTGAAGTGTCATAATAGTGTGAGTCACAGAGTGACTTACACTATTACAGCGGAAAGCCAGCTAGGAATTAGCTGTTTTTTTGCTGCTAGAACCGTTCTCGAACATTTCTAGAACTATCGAGCTTTTCCAAAAAGCTCGAGTTCTAGTTCGATCTAGAACAGGCCCCAAAATCACTCGAGCCTAGAACTGGAGAACCTTGAACCGCGAACCGCGCTCAACTCTAGTGGTGACCTTGGGATGCATTTATTCACTGAGCCTGGGAATCCCAGTTGAATTTTGGCCCTTTTGCACAAGCACTTTTTATATTTTCTTACTTATTTATGCATACAGTCTTTTCCAGGTCTTATGGCTAGATAGGGAATTTTTAAGTTCCCAGTAGATGGTCCAGCCAGTATTACATTGGATAACCTTCACTATTTATTTTGATTGTGTTCACTGTATGTCATCTCATCACTTGGATTGGTCAGGATGTGCCTTCCCTTACAGGTTCCTTTCTGATAGGTCTGGGGGGGAGTGTGTGGTCATCAGGTTCTGCTTTTCTCTGACCCCTGGCTCTCCTGTATCAGGAGAGGAGCCAACGTATATAGATTCTAGTTCTCGCTTGGGTGGGAGCCGAGGCAGATGATAGGAACAAGATTGGGTCTCCCTTGACTTTGTCTAAGGGAGGCTATCAGTCCCTTATAATCCCTGTAGCCTTCTGGCTCGGAGGGACCGGTATAGGTCTATTTAGAGCCTTTCTCCTCTTGGAAAGGTCTACTATTAACTGTATTCTAGTGCACTTTTATGTGCCACTTGTCACTATTTTAAGCACAATCTTGGGCTAAAAAAACAAGTAGTATTGGTAGAGCGTATTAAAGTACATGTAGTACCGACTGAGAGGTATTAAACACATAGAGAACAGGTAGAGTCCAGTGCTGTACATGTAGTATAGGTAGAGAGCAGTACAGGTTATTCTGGTAAGTACATGATTTACAAGTAAGACTGTGGTACACTACATTATTCACTGAAGTTAAAATGTTAAAGTGGTCTTAAAGTCATAGAAAAATGTAAAAATTATAGAATGTTTTAAAATAAAGAATAAGTCATACTAATAGCATGAATATCATATCACTGAATAAGCTCTCTGGATATAGTGGATCAGGGTTGGACATATCATTGGTGCAACCTGTGCAGCCACAAAGGGGTTCAAAAGGTAAGGGGCCACCTCCATTCCAGAGCAGGTTGGATTGAGCATTATGATGAGCTGTTGGACTGCAAAGGGCCCATATATTGTTCTTGCCTAGGGGCACGTTATGTATATGTCCACCAGGGTAGTGGATCATTGTGCTTGGAGTAGGCATAGAGTTGTCCATGATGAAGACATCATCAATATTGTCACTAATCTATTATGCTATCTATTAAAGAGTAACTATATTTCATTTATATCATATAAAAATTCCTCTGTTTCCTAATGTTCTCTCCTTCCCAAGGGAGAAAGATGGAAAGTTACATAAGAGTTCAAAGTCGCGAAGATGTGGAAGGTTATGATAACAAGAAGAAAATTTAATTGGGAAAGCAAGAAAACAGAGAACAGTGTTGTGAGCAGTATCATGTGGCTACGCAGTGGTGCTAACAAGAAGCTCAAGACTGTGTTAACGTCTCAGTCATTTACTTGACTTGTCATTATACCATAAGAATTAGCGGTTGCTATAGTGTAATTCTTGAGAAAGCACAGCCGACTCATAAACACTTGGCTATAATTGTAATGTTGAACCAGCAAACCACAGATAGCCCGAGATAATAATTGGAGATGATTACCTTTGACACTTATGTTTCCAAGGATTGTAAAAGCTTGTTTTCAATGAAATGTTTACTACTGTATAGTTGTAAGCGCTAATTTCTACCTGATAAACATTAATAAAGTAAGCGGCAGCACGCGTGTCTGTAGATTCTCGTTATCTTTCTAAATGAGCTCTATTTATTAGGCTTAGTTAACACTTAAGAAAAATCGTGATTAGCACTTATCGGTGCATAGCTCCAGTGAAGGGAACTAGATTAATGCGTTCATGAGCTGCTACACTAAGTTCGCTGTCAGTTTGGCAGCTAATTACACCCTGCAGTGCCTGTGGACGGTAGAAAAAAAGATTCGGATCTAGTTCTGCTACTCTGGCATAGTTGATGGTAATTACGTACATCCTAGCTAATTAATATATGGTTTTTATGCCATTTTGTTATATACTAAAATCCTCTATATGTAGTAGTATATTGTATTATTAGTATTTTTCAGCAATGTGCCTCTGAACGCAAGGAAGATATTAAAATATTCCTACACTGCATAGTTCAACAGAAATTTAGTTTTTATTTCTAAAACCTTAAAGTAAACATTATAGCTGAACAATTGTTAATAATGTACTGTATTTTCGGATTATGAGAAATACTTTTCCTCCCAAAAATTTTGGGCGCAAAATAAGGGGTGCCTCTTATAAGCTGATTGTAGGTTACCGGGATGTTGCTGAAAAGGGGTCACAAGAGGCAGGGGTGATGCTACAAGCGGTGGGCTGTGCTGCGAGCGGTGCCCTGTGCTGCATGCGGTGCTACGGCCTGTGAATCAGGGGCTGCCATTCTGAAATGTCGGTGGTGCGGGCTTCAAATACTGTAATGGTGCCTGGAGTCAGATGCGCTCTTGGTCAAGATCCCATCTGCGCATCGCTGCCTCTAGCCTATTGATCTTCCAGCAGCGGACTTAAGGAAAAAGGCACCCAGAGATGGTGCATGCACTCCTATCATCTTAGCTTGTCATCAAGTCAATAGCTCAATCTGCACACTTGCTGACTCCAGGCGCCATTTCTTGATTTTCCTCCAGCCTTACGGTGCCCATGTGGTGCCCTGTGCCTAGTCGTCACAGATCACAATTACATGTGTATTTCAATCTGTTTGACATGTATTGTGAATCCTTGATGAGAATATGGTTATCTCTGCTGGTCACAACAAAACATACATTTTCATACACTCCCTTACTGGGGTTGTCACTTGAGAGAAAACCAACTCTTGAGTGATGAGCCCTAGAGGGAGAAAGGGGAGTAGCTTAGCTGTGAGGTAAATTTCAGTGAGTGGCAGTCAGTCGTCCTGTGAGGTGAAGTGAAGAGCGTACTGAGGAGTGGTTCTGTCCTGAGGTGATTTTCAGAAACCTCTGGAAGGGCCAGCTACATAGTCAGGGTATCAGTCCCTAAGTGTCTTCAAGGTTTGTGACAAAACTGAGAGACTGCAGCCTTTTTATAAGGAGCAGTGACATTTCCCTGGGAGCACAGTGGCACGTGTGAGTCTGGAAACGTCTAGAAGAAGTAGGGAGTTTTCCGTAAGGATTCCAGTCACCAGCTGCCCAGAAGAGATTACAAATCAGGATTATTGTTGTCTTGGAAATCCCAGGATACCTAGATACCTATACCCAAGTAGGGAAATCATAGCAGTGGAAGAGCACACTATCACCACACAGCAGAGAAGCTAAACTCCCATTGGGGCAGAGAAAACCACCATCATTGTGAAGTCTGTAAAGAGTGTCCAGGACTGTTCTGCAGAGCTTCAGTAAAAGCTCCCTGTCCTGTCTCTAGCTGATTTATTCCCTGCTGTGCCATCCCTACCTCGACATAATTCTCTAGGAGCCAACCCTAGTTGGGGGCGGGGGTGAGAGGACAACCCTCTGGCACTGCACATCAACACCTAACTCCTGGGGCCCACCAGCAGTGCCCGGCCATACCACAGCCGAACATCCCAACTGGCATCACAAACTCTTTATTTTGTTTTCCTTTACCCCCTTTATAAATATTATTTTACAAGAAGCCTATCGCTCAGGTCCGGTACAACCACATCACCACTGGGAGTCACTGCCGTGACATCAGAGGCCTCCGGAGCGGCACACCTGCAACGAGCATCTGGAATACCAACTGCACTGCCCACAGCATCACCCTCCTCCAGCACTGCCCCTGCCTCCTGTGACCCTGCTCCACAACCGCTGCCGTCCCCCCTCCAGTAAGACACCAGCGGATTATAAGACGGACCCCATATTTTTTATTCATTTTTTTTTCTCTAAATTTGGGCTGCTTCTTATAATCTGGTGAATTTTACAAACCGAAAAATATGGTAAATGTTTGATTTTACCATAATGTCTCTCCAGTAAAGGAGACAAACTCTAGCACAGCGCCACCTATTGGAAGTAGCGATCCTAAAAGTCACAAGTGGATTTTCAACAATCCATTGCAATATGACTCAGGATATATAAGCCAGATCAGAATCCCAATTTGCAGACACGGTGTTTCGGGGTGCTTGCCCCTCGTCAGTGCAAAGTATGGGGGTGTCTGATCTGGCTCATGAGAAAGCTATGTGGGGACCACGGGGGAACACTATTCTCCTTAAGGAGACTTTGCAAGCCAGTCTGGCTGCCAGGTAAGGGGACTTATAGCTGCAATGCCCCTCTGGGAAATATTCAAATTGTCTCTCCAGTAAAGGAGACAAACTCTAGCACAGCGCCACCTATTGGAAGTAGCGATCCTAAAAGTCACAAGTGGATTTTCAACAATCCATTGCAATATGACTCAGGATATATAAGCCAGATCAGAATCCCAATTTGCAGACACGGTGTTTCGGGGTGCTTGCCCCTCGTCAGTGCAAAGTATGGGGGTGTCTGATCTGGCTCATGAGAAAGCTATGTGGGGACCACGGGGGAACACTATTCTCCTTAAGGAGACTTTGCAAGCCAGTCTGGCTGCCAGGTAAGGGGACTTATAGCTGCAATGCCCCTCTGGGAAATATTCAAATTGTCTCTCCAGTAAAGGAGACAAACTCTAGCACAGCGCCACCTATTGGAAGTAGCGATCCTAAAAGTCACAAGTGGATTTTCAACAATCCATTGCAATATGACTCAGGATATATAAGCCAGATCAGAATCCCAATTTGCAGACACGGTGTTTCGGGGTGCTTGCCCCTCGTCAGTGCAAAGTATGGGGGTGTCTGATCTGGCTCATGAGAAAGCTATGTGGGGACCACGGGGGAACACTATTCTCCTTAAGGAGACTTTGCAAGCCAGTCTGGCTGCCAGGTAAGGGGACTTATAGCTGCAATGCCCCTCTGGGAAATATTCAAATTGTCTCTCCAGTAAAGGAGACAAACTCTAGCACAGCGCCACCTATTGGAAGTAGCGATCCTAAAAGTCACAAGTGGATTTTCAACAATCCATTGCAATATGACTCAGGATATATAAGCCAGATCAGAATCCCAATTTGCAGACACGGTGTTTCGGGGTGCTTGCCCCTCGTCAGTGCAAAGTATGGGGGTGTCTGATCTGGCTCATGAGAAAGCTATGTGGGGACCACGGGGGAACACTATTCTCCTTAAGGAGACTTTGCAAGCCAGTCTGGCTGCCAGGTAAGGGGACTTATAGCTGCAATGCCCCTCTGGGAAATATTCAAATTGTCTCTCCAGTAAAGGAGACAAACTCTAGCACAGCGCCACCTATTGGAAGTAGCGATCCTAAAAGTCACAAGTGGATTTTCAACAATCCATTGCAATATGACTCAGGATATATAAGCCAGATCAGAATCCCAATTTGCAGACACGGTGTTTCGGGGTGCTTGCCCCTCGTCAGTGCAAAGTATGGGGGTGTCTGATCTGGCTCATGAGAAAGCTATGTGGGGACCACGGGGGAACACTATTCTCCTTAAGGAGACTTTGCAAGCCAGTCTGGCTGCCAGGTAAGGGGACTTATAGCTGCAATGCCCCTCTGGGAAATATTCAAATTGTCTCTCCAGTAAAGGAGACAAACTCTAGCACAGCGCCACCTATTGGAAGTAGCGATCCTAAAAGTCACAAGTGGATTTTCAACAATCCATTGCAATATGACTCAGGATATATAAGCCAGATCAGAATCCCAATTTGCAGACACGGTGTTTCGGGGTGCTTGCCCCTCGTCAGTGCAAAGTATGGGGGTGTCTGATCTGGCTCATGAGAAAGCTATGTGGGGACCACGGGGGAACACTATTCTCCTTAAGGAGACTTTGCAAGCCAGTCTGGCTGCCAGGTAAGGGGACTTATAGCTGCAATGCCCCTCTGGGAAATATTCAAATTGTCTCTCCAGTAAAGGAGACAAACTCTAGCACAGCGCCACCTATTGGAAGTAGCGATCCTAAAAGTCACAAGTGGATTTTCAACAATCCATTGCAATATGACTCAGGATATATAAGCCAGATCAGAATCCCAATTTGCAGACACGGTGTTTCGGGGTGCTTGCCCCTCGTCAGTGCAAAGTATGGGGGTGTCTGATCTGGCTCATGAGAAAGCTATGTGGGGACCACGGGGGAACACTATTCTCCTTAAGGAGACTTTGCAAGCCAGTCTGGCTGCCAGGTAAGGGGACTTATAGCTGCAATGCCCCTCTGGGAAATATTCAAATTGTCTCTCCAGTAAAGGAGACAAACTCTAGCACAGCGCCACCTATTGGAAGTAGCGATCCTAAAAGTCACAAGTGGATTTTCAACAATCCATTGCAATATGACTCAGGATATATAAGCCAGATCAGAATCCCAATTTGCAGACACGGTGTTTCGGGGTGCTTGCCCCTCGTCAGTGCAAAGTATGGGGGTGTCTGATCTGGCTCATGAGAAAGCTATGTGGGGACCACGGGGGAACACTATTCTCCTTAAGGAGACTTTGCAAGCCAGTCTGGCTGCCAGGTAAGGGGACTTATAGCTGCAATGCCCCTCTGGGAAATATTCAAATTGTCTCTCCAGTAAAGGAGACAAACTCTAGCACAGCGCCACCTATTGGAAGTAGCGATCCTAAAAGTCACAAGTGGATTTTCAACAATCCATTGCAATATGACTCAGGATATATAAGCCAGATCAGAATCCCATTTTGCAGACACGGTGTTTCGGGGTGCTTGCCCCTCGTCAGTGCAAAGTATGGGGGTGTCTGATCTGGCTCATGAGAAAGCTATGTGGGGACCACGGGGGAACACTATTCTCCTTAAGGAGACTTTGCAAGCCAGTCTGGCTGCCAGGTAAGGGGACTTATAGCTGCAATGCCCCTCTGGGAAATATTCAAATTGTCTCTCCAGTAAAGGAGACAAACTCTAGCACAGCGCCACCTATTGGAAGTAGCGATCCTAAAAGTCACAAGTGGATTTTCAACAATCCATTGCAATATGACTCAGGATATATAAGCCAGATCAGAATCCCAATTTGCAGACACGGTGTTTCGGGGTGCTTGCCCCTCGTCAGTGCAAAGTATGGGGGTGTCTGATCTGGCTCATGAGAAAGCTATGTGGGGACCACGGGGGAACACTATTCTCCTTAAGGAGACTTTGCAAGCCAGTCTGGCTGCCAGGTAAGGGGACTTATAGCTGCAATGCCCCTCTGGGAAATATTCAAATTGTCTCTCCAGTAAAGGAGACAAACTCTAGCACAGCGCCACCTATTGGAAGTAGCGATCCTAAAAGTCACAAGTGGATTTTCAACAATCCATTGCAATATGACTCAGGATATATAAGCCAGATCAGAATCCCAATTTGCAGACACGGTGTTTCGGGGTGCTTGCCCCTCGTCAGTGCAAAGTATGGGGGTGTCTGATCTGGCTCATGAGAAAGCTATGTGGGGACCACGGGGGAACACTATTCTCCTTAAGGAGACTTTGCAAGCCAGTCTGGCTGCCAGGTAAGGGGACTTATAGCTGCAATGCCCCTCTGGGAAATATTCAAATTGTCTCTCCAGTAAAGGAGACAAACTCTAGCACAGCGCCACCTATTGGAAGTAGCGATTTTACCATAAAAATGGATGGCTGGTATTGAATAAGTATCACCATTTGATTAAGGGTTGAATATGCAAGATATTATAAAAGAGCATAACTACAGTGGCAGGATGCCATAGCAAAACAAGAACAAACATGGATATTTATTAACACCAGGTGTAAGAAAAAGGTTTACAATGTTTTATGGGGCATTGTCTTCACCTTCAATAACAATGAAGGACAGGTGGTAAAAGTGTATACTCCTCTAGTGACATTATCTAACAAGCCCTAAACAACCATAACTGCTTGACTTGAGGAGAATTGTTTTCCCTAGTATCTGGTATTGTGCCACTTGGATCTCCAACATTACACAGGTTAAGACATACTGTATTTTAGTGCTGTATCTCTGAAAGTACAATATTCAAGGTGTTCAGGGTGCTTTACACGCTGCGATATTGCTAAGGAGGTATCGTCGGGGTCACGGTGGTTGTGACGCCTCATTAGCGAGATCGCAGCGTGTGACTCCTCTGAGCGACTGTAAACGATCGCAAAAGAGGGAAAAAACAGTGGTCATGGAGAGGTCGTCCTAAAACAAAATATCGTTTTCTGCTCAGTAGCGATGTGGTTCGTCGCTTCTGCGGCACCACACATCGCTGTGTGTGACACCGCAGGAGGGACAATCATCACCTTACCTCCATCCACCGGAAAAGGAGGACGGAAGGAGGTGGGCGGCATGTTCCGGCCACTCATCTCCTCCCCTCCTTTTCTATTAGGCTGCTGTGACGTCACTGTGATGCTGAACGAGCCGCCCCCTTAGAAAGGAGGCGGTTCGCGGGTAACAGCGACATCGCTGACCAGGTATGTGCGTGTGACTCTGCCGTAGCGATAATGTTCGCTACGGCAGCGATCATGACATATCGGCTGTACGACGGGGGCGGATGCTATCGCGCTCGACATCACCAGCAAATGCTAGCGATGTCGCAGCGTGCAAAGTACCCCTATCTCTTTTATGAAGTAGACAATCATGCATCAATTGAATAGTTCAAGTACATTGAACACAACTCTAAAGACAGTGTAAAGACACAACTAGAGATGATGGGATTTATTTCAGTGGAATTAAATTTTTCTGGAGTTTTGCAGAAATTTGTATTCTTCAGACTATCAATTATTTGCAGTTTGCTCCTGTAAATTTACTTTTGCCTCCTTCGCTCATGTTGTGTCCTTCAACATGATTAGGCCTGTGACTTCACTGCACACTATGCTGACATGGCTCATGTCATGATGTCCCAGTGTGCATCCCCTGAGGCACAGTTTAGTTCTCCAGCGGTTTACACTGTAACATCATGACGTCATGTCTTGTTCCATGACAGCATGGATGCAGACACATCAGAGGCCTAGTATGCCTGAAGCCATGCCTACAGAAAATGAATGAGACAGGTGAAGGAAAAAAGACGAACAGAGAACTGGAGTTTGAGGATGGCAAGAAAAGTGAGCGGTGAGGAGATATAAATATTTTTTTACATTCTCTGCTTATTATGCCCTGCAGCCTATAGTGTCCCAAGAGCATAATAAAGAACTTTCAAGTCACATTGAATATCCTTGACGAGAGTCGATTTTCCCTGATAAATTGACGTGATTTGCTGAATTGGAATCTCTGCAGATTGATCATCTCTATTCCCAACCTCTCCACAGGACCCAGTTACAATTGGCTTGGTGCTTGGAGTTCCTCAGGTGGGTCTGAATTGTGAAACTCTTAGCTAGAGCTTCTGGTCTTCGTCAGTATTTCAGTCTTTGGATGTGATTGTCCTGTAGAAGGTTTTCATTTTTTTCATTCACACCATAATGTACACACAATGTTTTCAGTCTTCTGTAGAACCTAAAAAACCAAATGGATTTAAATAGTGCTACAAGTAAAAGGAAAGCATAACAGTCACCCCAGTTAACTCAAAGGATATGCAAGAACCCCACTATGTTTTAAAAACACTGCCCTGAATTATGTAGATCCTGCAACAGCCAAGTGCCCACACAAGTTTATGGACTTAATAGTAAGTCTATGGGTCTGCAAACCAGTCGTAGAGAGGTGTACAGACCCATAGACCTATTATTGAGCCAGTTTATACCTCTGTGGACATGGCTCATGCAAATTATTGTTATCTTTTAAAGTGAACCTGTCAGGTGTAATATGCACCCAGAAGCTTGAGCAGTTCTTGGTGTATATTTCTAATTCAGGCCTAACAGTCCCTGTATCTAGTAACATACATAACGGGATCTTTAGAAAAAGTATTTATAAAGATCCTTTATGATATGGTAATGAGCGCAGGGACTAGTCA
This sequence comes from Anomaloglossus baeobatrachus, assembly GCF_048569485.1. Lineage (NCBI taxonomy): Eukaryota > Metazoa > Chordata > Amphibia > Anura > Aromobatidae > Anomaloglossus > Anomaloglossus baeobatrachus. The sequence continues at coordinate 388,966,275 of NC_134354.1, read as the reverse complement.
CAAGGATATTAGTTCCTTCACTCATTCCATCCTCTTAGCATGTTAGCATGACCACAGGGGCGTGCTAACATGCTATTCAATGCCCATTGCCTAGTGTCATCAATGAGAACGCCCATACCCGAGGCCTGTTTTCACCAGAAGCTGGGCAGTGCCGGGACTTCTGATCATGTGCTCTGTCCGGCATCTGATGCATTGACAATGGACACAGGTACCCGCATCACCACTGATGACGCTAGGCAATTGGAAATTGGCATTGAATAACATGTTAGCATGCCCCTGTGGGCGTGCTACCATGCAAAGAGGGCAGAATGAGCGCAGGAACTAATGCCCTTGAGACTAGTTCCTGGCCTCATTAGCATACCATGAAGGATCTTTAGAAATACTTTTTCTAAAAATCCCTTTATCTATGCCATAGTATACAGGGATGGTTAGGCAGGGATTAGAAATATGCACCCAGAACTGCTCGTGGTTCTGGGTGCATATTCCATCTGACAGGTTCCCTTTATGTCGTTAAGGGAGCATGTGATAATAAAGGATACATAAACAGTTCATAGAATGCAAAAGAAAAATGTTTCACATTTCATTAGTCTTATGTATAATCATTGTGGGTACTGAGTCAAGCCCCATATTTAGTCTACCGCAGAACAGTCACATACTGTAGCTATAATGGCTACAAAAATGAATGTTGATCCCGCATCCTTGGCCCTCTGGTAACCCAAGAAGGTCAGTACCATAGACAGAAATGATTGTTGTGTGTCTTATTTTGTATCAGGACTAAAGCCTGCTTTACACGAGTCGATCTATCGTGCTATAGCACGAACGATCGTACCCGCCCCCATCGTTTTTGCGTCACGGGCAAATCGCTGCCCGTGGCACACAAACTCGTTTAACCCCCGTCACACGCACTTACCTTCCGGACAACCTCACTGTAGGCGACAAGCGTCCACTTCCTGAAGGGGGAGGGACGTTCGGCGTCACACGGCAGCCGGCCAATAGAAGTGTAGAGGCGGAGATGAGCGGGATGTAAACATCCCGCCCACCTCCTTCCTTCCATTAAGCCGGCGGGTGCCGTGGGATGCAGGTACGCTGTGTTCATCGTTCCCGTGGTGTCACCCTGAGCAACGTGTGATGCCACGGAAACGATGAACAACCTGCACCCATGAAAATAAACGATATTATGAAAGTTAACGACGAGTACACGACTCACGATTTGTGAGCGATACTGCGTCGCTCAGAGGTGTCACACGAGACGACGTCGTGCGCTATGCCGGACGTGAGTCACGAAAACCGTGACCCCGACGACATATTGCACAATATATCGTCTCGTGTAAATCCCGCATTACAGTTGTTAAACAATGTCTATACCGTAAAATATATATTGAAAAGACAATAATTTTATTAATGTAACAGGATGTAACATGTTTACATTTTACAGAGACATAGGCAATATAAACAAGACACTTACTCAATGCATTTGCAAAAGTGTGAATAAATGTATATATTTTTACTAAGGAGTATGTGTTGGTTGAATAGAAAGTCATCATCACCATCACTGGTGTTAACTGTTATATACACAGTGATAAATTGGTTGTAAAATATTTTTTTGTGATCATTAGTAAACTGTTACAGTCACAAGCTGAAAAAAAAGAAATAAATATTTAAGCTTTTGGAAATATAGGAGCAAACTCTGATTGTTCAAGCTTGAGACTGAGAGCAAATGAGGAGAGAAGGATTAAGTGTAAGATTATATATTTTTATGTAAAAATTATACTTTTGAGAACTGTCAGTGTAGCGCCCCTGAATACATCAGGGTGCTACAAGGAACTGCATTTTGTACCCCAAGGTGCAGGGCCTACCCCCATGGTTCCAGGTTCCCATCAACAGTGTCACTGACATCTGGACTACAAATCCCAACCACATCTCACACCAGGGCTGGACAGAGACACGAGTGGGTTGGTCAAGTTGGAGCATGGCCGCCCACCTAGGGGTCGGGCAGACTGGTGTTCAGTGTCAGCTCTCAGTGACAGAAGAGCTGAAGTGGCAGCTCCTGGGGAGCTGGGAGAGAAGAGAGAGTTCAGTGTAGCCATCAGAGAGTGAGGAGCAGGGAGTTGGAGCTCCCAGGGAGCAGACAGGTTGGGTCGCAAATGGTGGTCCGGGACCACAGAAGTCGGGGACCAGTATAAAGAACACTGGACAGGAGTGTAACAGGCACAGTCTAGGAGGACTGTTGGCACCAGAAAGCCCAGCCACCATACCGGTACTGAGCACGGCGGGGTACAGGACTGTACATCGGTGAGTAGCTTCAAGCAACCTGATAATTAGCCTGTGGAGGATAGTCTTTGTATGAACTGTCCCCAAGAGCTCAGAGATTGGAGGCATAAGCACAACACGGGGGATAGGGTTCTACAAAATACACAACCCACTGAAATCCCAAGTGCCCGCCACCAAGAGCACAGCTGCCATACACACGGGTAACGGGGCCCCGAAAGCTCCAAGTCAAGGGGCCACAACAGTAAAACAATTTGTGCACGGAGGCAGGGCTCCGAACTTACCAAGTGACACTGGTGGGAGCGGGACCTGGATGGGCTCCCCCCGTAGAGACTGTGGTTTACCATCTGTGTGAGTGTCTGCTTAATCCACCTGATCCACCACCACGACTACCGCAGTGAGTAATCTGACCCCTACACCCTGCTTCCCAAGGCCAAGCAAGCTACCCGTTTACCAAATCCCCACCGTCCAGGCCTTTCCCTACCTGCGGAGGGACTGACACCTGGCTGCCCCACACCATCTTCCCCGGTACTCCCATTGGCAGTGGCGGTACTTCCCTTTACCTCAACCCGCAGGTGGTGTCACGAACATTCATTCCCTGTAAATACCCCTTTGCATTCGATGTGGCCGCAAGCCCCCGGGTCCGGAGACCCTCGAGCCACAGCAACCCTGTGTAACGCCTGCCTGGATCAACAGACTCAGGGGGGATGTAATGGACAGACTAGAGGGAAGCCACTCACAAAGCAGGACCCCCAGAACCCTAAAACCCTTTAACCCCTATACAGGGACTTGGAATTACACAGGGCCCTGGAGATCACCACCTGTGGAAGGCTGCAGTCCGATGAGAGTAGTCGTCAAGCAGGGTCAAACCGGGAATAGCCGAACAGGGACAGAATTGGCAGACAAGGACATAATCAGAAAACGGAGCAGAGGTCAAATCCGGATCGGGCAGCGAGGTACAAAAACAGCAGGCAGAAGGGTATTCAGCAAACACGCAGAAGTCAGCACACAGGAATCACAAAACAGAATAGGGCAGACCAGGAGCCAGGAATAAGAACTATCTCTGGCAGTGGTCATGTGACAGGTGGGGAAATAAGAAGGGTGTGGTGTCTTCCCATTGGCTGTAGCTGAACGCTGGCAACTTCAGCTGGAAGACACACGCCACCCACAGTCAGCCAGCGGTACTGAAGATCCCAAGATAACCCAGCCCAGTGGATGAACGGAGCCTGTGCCCACCGGTGCCGCTGGCATCAACTCCTCTCCCATCACCAGCACCATCCACGGCAGGAACACAGCGTTGCCTGGTGATCGGAGCAGAAGTCACTGGAGCAGACTCCGGCGGTGACGTAACACCCTGGATCTGAGCAGTTCGACTGCTGCTGAGGTGGCACTTCAGCCTGTCAGCATTTTCAGTTGATCAGTTATTATGCCCCAGATGGCATTAAAAATCCGCTCTGACCAGTAGCGTAGCTAGCGGGGGGGGCAGAGGGTGCAGCCGCCCCGGGCCCCGTGCTCCGAGGGGGCCCACCTGGAGCTGCGATACCATTAACTACATCAGCGTGCACGGAGCGCCGATATAGTTAACCTCTGCAGCATTGCGGAGGAGACATTATCTCCCTGCACTGCTGCTGATAATAGCGCTCACGCAGGACACCTAGTCCCAGCGTGGTGACGTCATCGCTCAGCGTTGGGCAGGGGTGGGGGGCCCCCCTAGGCTGCTCTCCCAGCTATTGTAGAGGGCCGGCCGCCTGCTGCATAATGTCATTATAACACACATGGCCGCGCACAGTGAATTGCGCGCGGCCGTGTCTCTTGTACTGTGATGTCGCCAGGTACACTGACAGGCGCAGACAGTGCTGACCGACCGCATAGTACAGGAGACCCAGCCGCTTGCAATGCACAGTGCATGGCCACGTGTGTCATAATGACGTCATGCAACGCACGCTGCCTCCATCCAGCCGAGGAGCATCAGACAAGGGTTGCGTCTACATCTCAGTGGCTAGGAGCTGCCTGGGTAGTGGGCGTGAACGCCTGTATTAGTGGGTGTGGCCATGTTTCCTCCCTCTCCCCCTGCACCCTCCATCTGGAGCTCTTACCTCAGACCCCCGATTCTATTATAAAGAACTCCAGGACACCTGGAGTTTCTTTCTGTTATCAGCTGCGTTGCTGAGGCCCCGCCCCTTCTGATCACATGGGCATGACATCACCACAGGTCCTTTAGCCTACAGGGATTTACCATGAAACAAGTCTGTGGCTGCAAAGGGAGAGAAGAAGTGTCCCCCAATCATCAAAAGTAAAAAGCACCCCCAGTATGGGTCTGTGTGTCTATGTGTATGATTATTTGTATGTAAATATTTTCAAATATGTATACACTTCTATGTGACTATATCTATAAATGTGTCTGTATATATGTGTGTGTATATGGCTGTACGCAGGTGTCTGTATGTGTATACGGCTGTACACAGGTGTCTGTATAAGTATACGGCTGTACGCAGGTGTATGTATTCGGCTGTACGCAGGTGCATGTATGTGTATACGGCTATACACAGGTGTCTGTATGTGTATACGGCTGTACGCAGGGGTGTGTATGTGTATACGGCTGTACGCAGGGGTGTGTATGTGTATACGGCTGTACGCAGGGGTGTGTATGTTTATACAGCTGTACGCAGGGGTGTGTATGTTTATACAGCTGTACACAGGTGTCTGTTTGTGTATACGGCTGTACGCAGGTGTCTGTATGTATATACGGCTGTACGCAGGTGTCTGTATGTGTATACGGCTGTACGTAGGTGTCTGTATGTGTATACGGCTGTACACAGGTGTCTGTGTATACGGCTGTACGCAGGTGTCTGTATAGAGCTATAGGCCCATCATACTGTGTATAGGGGAGGTGTAGAGGTATCATATTGTGTATAGGGGAGCCATGGGAACATCATACTGTGTATAGGGGACGTATAAGGGCTTCATACTGTGTATATACGAACTGTACATGGAAGGGTCATTATTAAATGTTAAGTAGACACTTAGGAACCATTATTGTTATAGGGATAGTCAGGGTATTGTGACCATCAAAGGCACACTGGGGGCTCTATTACTTTCTAGGAACAATATGTGGGCACTTTTCTAGGGCACTTACAGGTCTTTAATATTTTCTAGGGGGAAATGTTACAATTTAGAGGGCACAAATGAGGCATTTTACCATGTAAAGGGCACAATGGTGGCATTAATATGTGGGGGGCACAGTGGTGGCATTAATATGTGGGGGGCACAGTGGTGGCATTATTATGTGGGAGGCATAGTGGTGATATTATTATGTGAGGGCGCAGTGGTGGCATTACTATGTGGGGGGCACAATGGTGACATTATTATGTGGGAGGCACAGTGTTGACATTATTAAGTGAGGGCACAGTGGTGGCATTACTATGTGGGGGGGCACAGTGGTGGCATTATTATGTGAGGGTCACAGTGGTGGCATTAATATGTGGGGGGCACAGTGGTAGCATTATGTGAGGGCACAGTGGTGGCATTATTATGTGGAGGCGCAGTGGTGGCATTATGTGGAGGCACAGTGGTGGCATTATTATGTGGGGGTACAGTGGTGGCATTACTATGTGAGGGCACAGTGGTGGCATTATTATGTGGAGGCACAGTGGTGGCATTATTATATGGAGGCACAGTAGTGGCATTATTATAAGGGAGGCACAGTGGTGGCATTATTACCCTGTGGGGACACAGTTGGGGCATGATTATGTGGGGGGCACAGTGGTGGCATTATTATGTGGGGGTACAGTAGTGGCATTACTATGTGAGGGCACAGTGGTGGCATTATTATGTGGGGGCACAGTGGTGGCATTATTATGTGGGGGCACAGTGGAGGCATTATTATGTGGAGGCACAGTGGTGGCATTATTATGTGGGGGCACAGTGGAGGCATTATTATGTGGGGGCACAGTGGTGGCATTACTATGTGGGGGGCACAGTGGTGGCATTATGTGGAGGCACAGTGGTGGCATTATCATGTCGAGGGACAGTGGTGGCATTATGTGGAGGCACAGTGGTTGCATTATCATGTCGAGGCACAGTGGTGGCATTATTACCATGTGGGGGGGCACAGTGGTGGCATTACTATGTGTGGCAGTAAGAGGAGTCGGTTTTTGTGCCACACAGCAGGTGCAGTAATAGGGACACACACGGCAGCAGCGGCTCAGCATTGGGGTGACGGCAGTATGAGGAGTTTGTGCAGGTTGGAATAAGATGGGGTTCGGTGCCGGAAGTGTGAGGAGTCAAATGTGTCTTTGTTGTAATTTCTGTAAATAAGATGTGGCTGGAAGAGGTTGTCATGTCAGTCTGGACCAGATGGAGAACACAGAAAAGGTGAACAATTCCATCCGAAAGAACGTCAGCTGTAAGTCACCATCTATAACTGCACTATGATCTCTTGTATGTGCTGCAGCACCGATATCTACCACTATATAGTCACCATATAGCGGTAATATCAGTGTCATCTGCCGAGGTTCCACTATACCACGATTAGTCTGCACCACCGTAGTTGTCATGGTTATCTGGTAAGGGGCCCACTCAGATGTTTTGCCCCCCCTGAGCTGAAACCCTAGCTACGCCACTGGCTCTGACAAAACACTAGTGACAGGGTAGGCCAGCACCTCCAAGGCGTAGAGAAACAGTTTGTGCCATGTGTTTAGCTTTTATACAGGATCTTGCATAGGGTGGAAACATGAAATGTTACCCCAGATGAAGGCACAATAAAATTTAATGTAATCAAAAATTAAAAACAAGGTGAGAGTCATGAGACATGTTTAAATATTGAAGCACAAAACACAATAAGTTTCATTTTGGAAAAAAAATGCTTTTTGTCCCCAAATTAGGCAAGATTGTCTTTTTTTTTAAACATAAATTTTATTGATTTATAACAATAAAAATTGAACATACATGTTATGAGTTATTTTGTCCAGTCGGTTATCCTTAATAGTAAAGATTATCCATTCCCAGACATTCATTACTATCCATTGAACTGTCAACATATAATATTAAACCCCAATGATTATACAGCCACTACAGCACCAGATGGACGTGAGCGCCAGCATTCCCCTTCTCCTATTCTCGCCTGGAATCGGAGAAATCTAGCCACTTCCCCCACATACTTCGAACTTGAACCCTCTATTATTTTTAATTACAATCATCCGCGCCATGCTACAATTGTGTTGCATCTAGGCTCTTATTTCTTGAGCAGTCAGAACCTGCGGTGTTTTCCATTTACTCGCAATACACATTCTTACCACTGTTAGAAATTGTACGGTTATTATTACATCATTATAATCCATGTCTTCCAGACCTATAGACAACAGAGCTGTTTCAGGACCCAGCTCCATATTGTATCCCAGTATAGAAGGGCAGTGAGCCCCATAGGGGTGAATGGACCCCATGACGATCGGGAGGGTGCAAGGTTAGGAAAGGGTTAATAGGTTTGCATGGGATGGGGGATGTGTGGGAGTACAGGATTGGTAGTAGGGAGCTGTAAGGGGATTGGGGGGGAGCAAGGAAGGGGTGGGGTGTTGGGAGAGGTATAAGAGAGGGGGGTGTGCTGTTTACCTCCCCTTTCGTCGATTGATCTTTGTGTCCCAGGACGTAGTGCTGCTGCTGCTGCTTCCTGCCATGGCTGCCCTTGCTGAACTCCTGGAGATGGTGCGGGGGGCATCCGAGGTCATGGGAGTGGATGCCCTGAGGCAGCAGCTGGCACCGGTCTGTGGGGCTGGAGCGGCGCCGCCTGCTGTTCCAGCGCCCGGGCCGTGGCTACGTGCTCGGCGGGCGCGACCGCCGGAGCGCTACTCCCCCAGCTGGAGGGGAAGAATCAGATCAAGGAGCCCCTGCGGGGACCCTCCGGAGCAGCGGCGGAGCCCTCCAACTAACCTAGGGGAGCAGCCGGCCACCGGGAGGAATCCGCGACGGAGATCCCGTGGGTCGGGGGTGGGCGGAGCCTCTGCGAGGCCCACTTCCGGTCCGCGGCCTGCGCAGCACCAGACCGGAGCATGGATGACGGCAGCCCCCAGTGATGTGCCGGCTGGGGGTGGTGCTCGGCGTGCCGGATTGCCGGAGGAGACTCCCTGCAGGCCGCAGGGGAGAGCAACAGGACGGGGGACGGGAGCGGATGTGAGCGGCGAGGTCAGGAGATCGGAGGAGGGGTACGGTGGCCCGCAGGCACAGAGGAGATCGGTAGTCACGGTCCCCCCCGGCGAGGAGCGTGCTGGGGGTGAGTCCCGGCGAGGAGCAAGCTCGGCACGGCCTTCCGGCAGTCGGCAGGGAGGGAGCCCATTGAGGACGACAGGGGAAGGGGCGGCGCAGCAGGATATCACGATTACAGCGGGAAGAGACGGCGGCAGGGCGCCACGGCGGGAGAAAAGGAAGAGGTCAAGCAGGAGTCGCCCGGACGAGCGGGGTGCGGTGACCGTGTGGGTCGACGGCCGCCAGGTGCGGGCTATCCCCTCGCTGGTCCCCCCTGAGGATTTCGGCAGCGCATCAGACTCCAGCGAGGAAGAAGGAGCAGCGGCAGGTCGGACGGAGCGGCAGCTGGAAGATCGTGGCACGGCTGTTCCGGCGTCGGCTCAACGGCAGCCTGGTGAGCAGACAACAGAAATGTTACATGCTGTGGGTAGCGCGGGCGAGGGCGGGGGTTCCGTCGCGGGACGCGTTGCGCTGGGGGCGAGTGCGGTCGGGCAGTCTGGTTTACCGGGTCCAGAGTTTTGGGGGCAGCTTTTGGGGGTGTTGCAGGGGTTGTCTGCGGAACGGGGTAGTCGGACTGGGCCTGGGGCTCCGGTGGGGGCGTGGGTGGGCCCCACGGAGGTGGTGCGGACAGAAGCGCCGGTGCGCGATGTTGCGGCGGGGGACACGACCTCGGCGGCAGGTACGGGACAGGAGGCTGGTGGGGCGGCTTCCGTGGGTGCGAGTAAGGAGGCGGAAAAGGAAAAAGAAAAGGAGGATGAGGTAGTGCGTTTGGATGATAGGGCACGGAGTGAAATTTATGTGTGCTTTGAAGGGCAGTTAGGGGTTCATTTGAAAAAGGAGGTGAGGGAAAAGATTTGGAAGGGGGAGTATGTGGAAATTTTTTCCCTGCTTCCCTTGGAAAAGTTTAATTTGGATAAGGTGAAACCCAGTGATACAAAAAAGGAGAAGGAGGATGAGGAAAAACGGCGGTATAGGTTGATCCCGAGGACGTTTACCAATTGGTTGCAGGCCTTTGCTATCTTAGCCAGTGTGATCGGGGAAAAGGAGCCGGAGCATTGTTCCGCCCTATTTGGATATATGGATGCGATAGGGGAAGCGTATAGAGTATACGGCGGTTTGGGGTGGTTGAGATATGATGAGCAGTTCCGGCAGCGGAAGGCTCTGCGGCCGGGAGTCCAGTGGGGCCACAAGGATATTTCTTTGTGGATGCGGTTAATGACGGCGCCGGCTCAGCCCTTTCGAGGGGGTGCCGGGAGCCCGGGTGCGAGTGGCGGGTCCTCGGCTGGACAGAAAAAGGGAGCTTGTTGGCAGTATAACGAGGGACAGTGTAAGTTCGGGGCCTCTTGTCGGTTCAGACACGAGTGTTCTGGATGTGGAGGGTCCCACCCTCTGGCCAGGTGCTTCAAGAAAGGCAAAGGAAAGGCGGGGGAGGGGTCTGGAAAAAGGGAGGACGCCAGTGAGGGTAGAGGCGATGCTTCCCTATTTAAGTAGATACCCGGATGTGCGGGCGGCGGAGTTGTTGGAACGTGGTTTTACAGAGGGCTTTCGGATTCCGTTTGAATCTGAGGCGCCGGTGTTTCGCCCGGGAAACTTGCGGTCCGCAAAAGAACATCCGGCGGTGGTGAAGGAAAAGCTGCAGAAGGAGGTGGAGTTGGGGAGGATGGCGGGCCCATTCCAGGACCCGCCATTCTCTAATTTACGGATTTCCCCCCTTGGGGTGGTACCTAAGAAGGAGCCGAACAAATTTCGGCTCATTCATCATTTATCTTATCCGGCGGGATTGTCGGTGAATGATGGGATATCACCGGACTTGTCGGCGGTATGTTATGTATCATTCGATAGGGCCTTGGAGCTGGTAAGGGTAGCGGGGCGGGGGGCCCTGATGGCAAAGGCGGATGTGGAAGCAGCTTTTCGTTTACTCCCGGTGCATCCAGAGAGCTTTCATCTCTTAGGGTGTATGTGGGATGGTGAATACTATGTGGATCGTTGCCTGCCGATGGGCTGTTCCATTTCGTGTGCTTATTTTGAGGCATTCAGTACGTTTGTGGAATGGGTAGTCAAGGAGGTGGCAGGAGTCCATTCGGTGATTCACTATTTGGATGACTTCTTTTGCGTGGGTCCGGCGGGCTCTTCGGTTTGCTCCTTGTTGTTGTTTACGTTAGAGCGGATCGCGCGGAGCCTGGGTATTCCGTTGGCAAAAGACAAAACAGAAGGGCCGGTGACGGTATTATGTTTCTTAGGTATCGAAATTGATACACTGGCAATGGAATGCCGGTTGCCGGAGGGAAAGCTGTTGGATTTGAAGGCGTCGGTGCGGTTTTTGTCTCAGGCCAAGAAGGTGCGGTTGCGCGAGTTGCAGTCAGTGCTCGGAAAATTGAATTTCGCTTGTCGCATTATGCCGATGGGGCGGATATTTAATAGGAGACTGGCGAGCGCAACCGCAGGGGTAAAAGCTCCAAATCACTTTGTCAGAGTGACAAAAATGATGAAAGGGGATTTGTTGGTGTGGGAGGAGTTCTTGGACCGGTACAACGGTCGGACCCTTTGGATGAGCGAGGCGGTGTCCAATAGCCAGCTGGAATTGTACACGGATGCGGCTGGGGCGACAGGTTTTGGAGCAATTTTTCAAACGCGCTGGTGCGTGGGAAAGTGGCCGCGGCGGTGGGTGGAAGCAGGTTTGGTGAGGAATTTGGCGCTGTTGGAATTGTTTCCCATTATTGTGGCGGTGGAGTTGTGGGGCCCTGTTTTTGCTGGAAGAAGGGTTTGCATGCATTGTGACAACATGGCGGTGGTGCATTCCATCAACGCACTGTCGGCAAAATCCCTGCCGGTTGTGGGGTATTTAAGGCATCTAGTGTTGCGTTGTTTGGAGTTAAACATTTGCGTGGTGGCTCGGCATGTGCCTGGGATTCGCAACGAGGTGGCTGATGCGCTATCACGGTTTCAGTTTTGCAGGTTCAGGAAGCTGGTGCCGGAAGCGGACGCGGAGGGGGAACCTTGCCCGAACTGGCTGTGGGACCTGGCATCGGTGTAGCTTTTGAGGGAATTCGGAGATCGGTGTCTGAGGCTACTTGGTGCCGATATCAGGCGGTGTGGCAGGAATGGGCAGAGTTGGAAAGTAGGGAGTTCATGGAGTCGGATTACCAGGGTCGAGTGTTGGGGGGTACTGATGTTAATAAGTGGGGATTTTTCGGAAGGCAGGTCTGTTTCGGTGATTGGTTGCAAGTTGGCGGCGTTGGCCTTTTTGTTCCAGATGCAAGGGGTTCGGGACGCGACTAAGGATTTTCTGGTGCGACAGGCGATGAAGGGTTTTCGAAAAGGGGCTCAGTCGCGTGACTGTAGGCGGCCGGTGTCATTGCCATTGTTGGTGCGTTTGGTGGGGTGTTTAGGGGAGTTGTGTTCGTCTCCTTATGAGCGGGTGTTGTTCTCGGTAGCTTTTGTACTGGCGTTTTTTGGGGCCTTTCGTATTGGCGAATTGGTCAGCCCGACTAAGCAAGCGATGGGTGGTTTGCTGTTGGGTGATGTGATGCTGGGGGAGGATAGAGTGGAATGTCGGCTTCGTTTTTCTAAGACGGATCAGAGGGGCCGGGGGCGCTTAGTAGTGTTGTACGCTTTACCGGGGCACCAGTTGTGCCCAGTGTTACATGTGTCAGAGTTTTTAAAGGTGCGCGGCGGTTACCCTGGTGTTTTTCTTAGGCATACGGACGGATTGGCTTTGTCGCGGTATCAATTCAATGCGGTGCTGAAGATGGCTCTAGCAAGGGTGGGGGAGGAGCCACGTGAGTACGGGTCTCACTCCTTCCGGATTGGGGCGGCAACGGAGGCCGCCAGGTGGGGTTTGAGTGAGGATTGTATCCGGCGGATTGGGAGGTGGGAGTCTTCCAGGTTCCGTTTGTACATTAGGCCTCACTTGGTCAGGTGATGGTCAGGGGTGGGGGATTCAAGGTTGGTGTTAGATGCCGGTTTGTGGGCAATTTCTTGTGCTGTTGCTGTTTTTATTCGTGGTCTTTGTATTTTATAGGTCCATGCCTTGTGTGGATCCTCGGGCACTCCTATGTGTATTGGGGAGCGTTACGGGCGGATGTGCGGCGTGACGGTCGGCAGCTCGGAGTGTCGGTGTCGGAAGCTCGAGTAAAGTGGCTCGGAATTCGGGGCATGACCTGGGGTAGGGTGCGCCCTGAGGTGGCTTATTATAGCCGTATGGATCGTGTCCCTGATGTGTTAATTTTGCATGTGGGAGGGAACGACTTGGGAGTAAGGTCGGCGAGGGAATTGAAAAGGGATATAAAGCTGGACCTGTTACATTTGTGGAGGGCGTTCCCGGGCATAGTTATCGTTTGGTCGGACATTATAGCTCGGACGCAGTGGCGTTTTGGGAGGTCGGTGGACCGTATTAATAGGGCTCGGAGCAAGCTGAACCGGGCTATTGGCAGGTTTGTGGCGAGAAATGGTGGGTTGGTGGTGCGGCATAGAGAATTGGAGGAGTCCACGGAGCAGTATCTAAGGAGAGATGGGGTTCACCTGACTGATGTGGGTCTGGATTTATGGATGTTGGGTTTGAGGGATGGCCTAGAGCAAGCACTGGGGGTGTGGGGGGCTCGGGCCAAGTAAGGGTGTCACTTGGCCGGCCTGTGGCGGGGTGATAGGTCCGTCTGAGAGGTTGGGAGTACCGACAGTCGGCTTGTTGGTACGAAGTCGCTCAAGGGGAGTGGCTTCGGAGTGGATGGGAACTTGTGGGCGGAGGTCCCGCAGGTTCTGGGTAGGGGTAATTAACGATGGAACGTTGTTACCCCTCACCTCGGGCCGGGTGGTCACGGCCGAGGTGGTCCTCTGGGCCGGTTTGGAGGTTACGGCCGGGGGGTTAGGAATGATGGTTTGCCTCTCGGACGGATCTATCGGTGTTTCTGGTTATACGGGTATATATGTATAAGGTTAAGTTTAACAATTGAGTGGCATGTTGGGCCACAAGTTTGGTATACATATATGCGGTAAAATAAAACTGTGGCCATTCCTGCAATAAAGTCGTGGTTCTCGTCTTCATTTAGGTAGATATGGTACGGGGGGTGTGTTTTACAGGATAACCTGCTTATCCCTTATAGATGCGTCAAGAAGGGCAGTGAGCCCCATAGGGGTGAATGGACCCCATGACGATCGGGAGGGTGCAAGGTTAGGAAAGGGTTAATAGGTTTGCATGGGATGGGGGATGTGTGGGAGTACAGGATTGGTAGTAGGGAGCTGTAAGGGGATTGGGGGGGAGCAAGGAAGGGGTGGGGTGTTGGGAGAGGTATAAGAGAGGGGGGTGTGCTGTTTACCTCCCCTTTCGTCGATTGATCTTTGTGTCCCACCCGCCCGCCCTGATATATAATTATATGTATATGTTCAAAAAAAAAAAAAAAAAAAGATAAAAAAAAAAAATAAAAAAATAAAAAGGTGAAAAGGTGATGGTTTTAAAAAAAAAAAAAAAAAAGAAAGAACTTTAAAAAAAAAAAAAAAAAAAAAAGAGGAATAAAGGAGAATACAAGGTTGAGTTGCTAATTTATTGTTGTCACAGCGGGGTGATAGGTCCGTCTGAGAGGTTGGGAGTACCGACAGTCGGCTTGTTGGTACGAAGTCGCTCAAGGGGAGTGGCTTCGGAGTGGATGGGAACTTGTGGGCGGAGGTCCCGCAGGTTCTGGGTAGGGGTAATTAACGATGGAACGTTGTTACCCCTCACCTCGGGCCGGGTGGTCACGGCCGAGGTGGTCCTCTGGGCCGGTTTGGAGGTTACGGCCGGGGGGTTAGGAATGATGGTTTGCCTCTCGGACGGATCTATCGGTGTTTCTGGTTATACGGGTATATATGTATAAGGTTAAGTTTAACAATTGAGTGGCATGTTGGGCCACAAGTTTGGTATACATATATGCGGTAAAATAAAACTGTGGCCATTCCTGCAATAAAGTCGTGGTTCTCGTCTTCATTTAGGTAGATATGGTACGGGGGGTGTGTTTTACAGGATAACCTGCTTATCCCTTATAGATGCGTCATGAACTTAAGCACTGTTGTGTTTCTGTCCCAACTGGTTGTATCATCCCACACTCCCACCAGATGTGAAGCAATGAACCCGGCTGGTTGTTACAGATCCAACATTTATCTGAGCTCCGAGGGTATATTTTCTTTAGTCTTACTGGCATGTAATACCATCTATATAGGAGTTTCCTTGATATTTCTAACTGGTTGATACAATGGGACATTTTTGGGGTATTTGAAAGGAATACTCCCATTGTTCTTCCATGAATTGAGTTTGCAAGTCTTTTTCCCATTTCTTCACAAATGGTAAGGAGTGCGGGTTTTGTGTGTCATTCAGGGCTTCGTACGCCTTTGATATCCCCTCCTTTGTGTCTTTGTTAACCTCAAAGAAATTTTCATATGATGATACCAACTCCTGTTGTTTTGTTTTCACATTTGACAATAAGTGTCTAATTTGGAGGTATTTGTAAAAGTCCCTCTTATTTACACCGAATGGGCTAACAAGGTAACCAAACTGTCTGAGCTCCAAGTTATTCATGATGTCTCCTACCTTGGTTATCCCTATTGAAATCCAATCCCCCAGATTCATATTTTGGATCAATTTACCAATAATGGTTATCGGGAGCTTATGTGTTCTTGTGGGGAGTAGTCTCTGCCCTATCTTCTGCGAAAACCAAATGTTTGCGCCCCCTCGTATTGTGGGGTGTCTGGTGATTGCTCTTTTTTAGCCAAACGGAGATACCACATATATGAGGCCATAGAGGAATATCCCACTATTTGTGCTTCCAATTTTACCCAGGCTTTCGGGGAATTCCCATCCCACCAGTATCTCAGTTGATCTAGCATCGTAGCTCGATAGTATGCACATACACATGGGAATACTAGCCCTCCTGACCTTATTGGCATGTACAGGAATTTTGCCGATACCCTCGCTTTTTTTCGGTTCCATATGAAACTCATTAGAGCTGACTGGAGCTTATTGAGGGTGTGCAGTCGTATTTGAATAGGTAGGTTGCGAAAGTAATATAGGATTTGGGGTAATACCATCATTTTTACTACTGATATCCGGCCTAACCAGGATATCATTGCCTTGGGGAATGCTTGTATTTCCTTATTTATATTTTGCAATAGATTTGCATAGTTTATTTTTTCCCAGGTTTTTGATCGGATAAGTTAATTGAATCCCTAGGTATGGGATCTTGTCTGCCTTCCAAGTCAGAGGATACTGTTCCATTAGTTTCTAACACTCTATGAAGAAAAAGACATGGATCGCACATCCCCAAAATACAATGATCTAAAGCCGCTAGGCAAAAAATTAAATAGAACATGAGGTTCTTTTGTTACCATTCTGATCAGATTGTATTAAGCCCACTGCCACGTCACGGCAAACCTCTTGAGTGGGTCCCTAACCTGACCTTTTTTGTGCGGCACTGTGCACTGACCACCGCCGCAGCGACAAAGCACCAGCAGGGCGGGCGACCTGGTGCCTCACAGCACCCATGCTGCAAGGCGAAGCCCCCAAGGCTCCAGGCCGCGCCGCCCCACTGACACGACACCACCACAACAGCAGCCACCACACAGCACCAGCACACAGTGAGAGGAGCTGTGCACCCACCTCCCACTGGCTCCCATATGTGGACTGGGAGCAGGAGACTGCAAGAGGGGTCAGCCTTCTTTTTGCTCCCAGTCTACATATGGGAGCCAGTGGGAGGTGAGTGCACAGCTCCTCTCACTGTGTGTTGGTGCTGTGTGGTGGCTGCTGTTGTGGTGGTGTCGTGTCAGTGGGGCGGCGCGGCCTGGAGCCTTGGGGGCTTCGCCTTGCAGCATGGGTGCTGTGAGGCACCAGGTCGCCCGCCCTGCTGGTGCTTTGTCGCTGCGGCGGTGGTCAGTGCACAGTGCCGCACAAAAAGGTCAGGTTAGGGACCCACTCAAGAGGTTTGCCGTGACGTGGCAGTGGGCTTAATACAGTCTGATCAGAATGGTAACAAAAGAACCTCATGTTCTATTTAATTTTTTGCCTAGCGGCTTTAGATCAATGTATTTTTGGGATGTGCGATCCATGTCTTTCTCTTCATAGAGTGTTATACAACAGTCTATCCCCCTCTTTTTTTTTTTTTGCTTGGATCTGCACTCTCCCCATTTGGCACAGGTGATTTTAATCAGCAGGAGACTGCAAGAGGGGTCAGCCTTCTTTTTGCTCCCAGTCCACATATGGGAGCCAGTGGGAGGTGAGTGCACAGCTCCTCTCACTGTGTGTTGGTGCTGTGTGGTGGCTGCTGTTGTGGTGGTGTCGTGTCAGTGGGGCGGCGCGGCCTGGAGCCTTGGGGGCTTCGCCTTGCAGCATGGGTGCTGTGAGGCACCAGGTCGCCCTCCCTGCTGGTGCTTTGTCGCTGCGGCGGTGGTCAGTGCACAGTGCCGCACAAAAAGGTCAGGTTAGGGACCCACTCAAGAGGTTTGCCGTGACGTGGAAGTGGGCTTAATACAATCTGATCAGAATGGTAACAAAAGAACCTCATGTTCTATTTAATTTTTTGCCTAGTGGCTTTAGATCAATGTATTTTTGGGATGTGCGATCCATGTCTTTCTCTTCATAGAGTGTTCCATTAGTTTCTGTTTTGTGGCCTGTGGGATACCCATATCAAGGATTAAGCATTTACTCAGATTAATTTTATAGTAGCTAGCTTGCCCAAATTGGGTAATTATTCTAAATATATGGGGTTCCTCAGGGTTCAGACCTCAGGGTTCGTGACACATAGTATGACGTCATCAGCAAATAGGCCTATCTTGCTCTCCAAGGCACCCACACTGATCCCGGAAATTTCTCTCTCCATTCTTATGGCCTTAACAAATGGTTCCATCAAAAGAACGAATATCAGGGGGGAGAGAGGGCACCCCTGCTTGTTCCATTTGTTATATTAAATACTGAGGACAAATACCCATTTGAATATACCTGGGCCGAGGGCTTAGAGTATAGTGCCATGATGGATGATAGGATCGATCCCTCAAAACCAAAGCCTCGAAGCGTCCTTTCCATGAATCCCCAGTGGATTCTGTCAAACGCCTTCTCTGCGGATAAAGAACAAAGTCTCGCTCACTTCTGTGAAAGTTGGTGCCACCGAGGAAATATCAAATGTAGAAAAAGCAAACTCGGGCACTCAAAAAGAGAAAATCAGAGTCAAAGTGATACTTGAAGTTCAGTTTGCTTGTTTTTTATTGGTGCAAAGGTAAGAAACAGTTCTAACGTTTCGGCCCTAACATTCGGGCCTTCATCAGAGATATTCTAGAATAAGGCATACAGAAAAAGAAAAAATGTTTTTGTTATCAATCTCATACATTATACATGATATGACAATATATACAAAAGGAGAACAATATTTGGGCAAGCAAAATACTGATATGTGGTACATAAATAAATTTTAGGGAGACAATTGCGTTCTGTACATATGTATAGAAGGAGTCTAGATCTGTATTAGGAGAGGAGAGATTACTCATACATGAGGGCGCATAAGAGTAAATGGAAACATACCTATGCGGTTATAAGTAGAATAAACGCATATTCACAAATGTGAAAAATCCAGATAAGTGAACAATGGTTACCTAGGGAATAGATGAGAACGTTCAGAAACTATAACTAGCGTTGAAAATATGTAGACTCATAAAGGGAAGTTTTACCTTCTAGAGAGATCTGGAAAGAAGAAAACCAGGAGAGAGAGTGTGTATAACAAGGAAAAAGAGGGGAAGGTGAGAGTGAAAAACTGGTGAAGAAAGTGAGTAGTAAGAAAACAACAGAAGAAAAGGGAGATGAAAAGGAGAAAGAGGGAGAGGAGAGAGGAAAAAAAAGAGAAAAGAACCGAAAAGATGAGAGAAAAGGAAAGAAAAAACAGAAGAGGGGAAGAGGGAATAACCTCAGAGTGTAATGGTGGATACCTTTGCTGTTCACCAAGGTTGCTGAGACACGGATGGATCAGAACGTCCAAGCTAAGGACCAGTGATAGGTCCAAAACTATAGAATGCGCTTGAATAGACTATAATCAGGATATCTATACCAAAGATAATGATCCAATAATCAGAAAGAATACAAGAAGGTGTCTAAGCAGTGTAAATCGGCCAAAAACAAGGTTACGGGATACATACCCTATTGTTGGGTAGACAACATACATGTATTCATAAAAAGAGTAAATAGAGTTCCTGGGGTCTAAATGAAGTCCAGAGAATAAATCTATGAAAAAAATGTATGAATACAAAATCACATATTTGTAAGAAATTTAATATAACAAAAATATGAGGACCCCACCGCTGAAGGTAAAAGGTAAACGTTGCATACCGCTATGTGTGGGTAGGGGAATGCAGGTACAGGTCAGGACAATGACCCCTAAGGTTAAAGATTAGCTGTGACTGGATCTGTGGATACAGTTAGGTCCAGAAATATTTGGACAGTGACACAAGTTTTGTTATTTTAGCTGTTTACAAAAACATGTTCAGAAATACAATTATATATATAATATGGGCTGAAAGTGCACACTCCCAGTTGCAATATGAGAGTTTTCACATCCAAATCGGAGAAAGGGTTTAGGAATCATAGCTCTGTAATGCATAGCCTCCTCTTTTTCAAGGGACCAAAAGTAATTGGACAAGGGACTCTAAGGGCTGCAATTAACTCTGAAGGCGTCTCCCTCGTTAACCTGTAATCAATGAAGAAGTTAAAAGGTCTGGGGTTGATTACAGGTGTGTGGTTTTGCATTTGGAAGCTGTTGCTGTGACCAGACAACATGCGGTCTAAGGAACTCTCAATTGAGGTGAAGCAGAACATCCTGAGGCTGAAAAAAAAGAAAAAATCCATCAGAGAGATAGCAGACATGCTTGGAGTAGCAAAATCAACAGTTGGGTACATTCTGAGAAAAAAGGAATTGACTGGTGAGCTTGGGAACTCAAAAAGGCCTGGGCGTCCACGGATGACAACAGTGGTGGATGATCGCCGCATACTTTCTTTGGTGAAGAAGAACCCGTTCACAACATCAACTGAAGTCCAGAACACTCTCAGTGAAGTAGGTGTATCTGTCTCTAAGTCAACAGTAAAGAGAAGACTCCATGAAAGTAAATACAAAGGGTTCACATCTAGATGCAAACCATTCATCAATTCCAAAAATAGACAGGCCAGAGTTAAATTTGCTGAAAAAACCCTCATGAAGCCAGCTCAGTTCTGGAAAAGTATTCTATGGACAGATGAGACAAAGATCAACCTGTACCAGAATGATGGGAAGAAAAAAGTTTGGAGAAGAAAGGGAACGGCACATGATCCAAGGCACACCACATCCTCTGTAAAACATGGTGGAGGCAACGTGATGGCATGGGCATGCATGGCTTTCAATGGCACTGGGTCACTTGTGTTTATTGATGACATAACAGCAGACAAGAGTAGCCGGATGAATTCTGAAGTGTACTGGGATATACTTTCAGCCCAGATTCAGCCAAATGCTGCAAAGTTGATCGGACGGCGCTTCATAGTACAGATGGACAATGACCCCAAGCATACAGCCAAAGATACGCAGGAGTTCATGAGTGCAAAAAAGTGGAACATTCTGCAATGGCCAAGTCAATCACCTGATCTTAACCCAATTGAGCATGCATTTCACTTGCTCAAATCCATACTTAAGACGGAAAGACCCACAAACAAGCAAGACCTGAAGGCTGCGGCTGTAAAGGCCTGGCAAAGCATTAAGAAGGAGGAAACCTAGCGTTTGGTGATGTCCATGGGTTCCAGACTTAAGGCAGTGATTGCCTCCAAAGGATTCGCAACAAAATATTGAAAATAAAAATATTTTGTTTGGGTTTGGTTTATTTGTCCAATTACTTTTGACCTCCTAAAATGTGGAGTGTTTGTAAAGAAATGTGTACAATTCCTACAATTTCTATCAGATATTTTTGTTCAAACCTTCAAATTAAACGTTACAATCTGCACTTGAATTCTGTTGTAGAGGTTTCATTTCAAATCCAATGTGGTGGCATGCAGAGCCCAACTCGCGAAAATTGTGTCACTGTCCAAATATTTCTGGACCTAACTGTATATGTATGCATAATTGTATAAAGGAAAAAATGGTAAGCAAGGATTAAAGATACAGCAGATTAATGTGAACAACACCAACCTGTATATGCTGGTATAATGAATTTACTGGAGGCTAGAGAGAGGATATCAGTCACAGACCTGATGAGGACAATGCAAAGAGAGCAAAATGGAATAACGAAAAGGCATAAATACAGACTAAGGAACAGTGGGGAGAAGGAATGGAAGTACTGTACTACCTGTGCTTGCAATCGGGGAATCCCTCTGGGATGAGGAGAGTGCATCCTGCATGTGGACTCCTGTGGTGCATGGGGTGAGGTGAAGACTGTCTATTTAACCGCAGCTAAAGATACGCCCTAATCAGAGAATCAATGGCGTGGAGCGCTAGGCCGGACAGCGGAACGCACACCGGCGCATGCGCCGAGCGGCCGGGAAGAAGGCCACTCAGCGCATGCGCGGGCAGCGGCCGCAGACGGCCAGCGCGCATCCCCAATGGGGTGTGCAGGTGAATGCCGGATATCCGGATGTGATATTATAGGGCGGTCCGAGCCAGTCAAGTCACTCATGCGCGGAGGAGCAAAGGGGCCGATCGGTGCTTGCGCAAGCAGCAACCGTGGAGGGTGAATGACGTGCAGAGGGAGTAAACTGTGCGCAAGCGCAGATCGGCTGTGGATGCAGGCGTAACTACGCACGCACAGATGCACTCCCCCTTTCAGTGATGACAACCAGTGATGTAGGCAGGAAACTCCATGCAGTGAGGAAGCCGTGTGTCAGTTATTGCGTCTGGAAAGTAAAGAGAAAATATTATCATGGGGGGAATTAGTGCAAAGAAAAAAATATTAGCATTCTCACTGTGACATCTATTAAGGAAAAATAGTTCACAAATGGTATGTAATGAGAAAAGTGTATTATGATAAAGAACAGATGTCCAAAAATAAGAAGAAAATAAATGGAGTGAAAAATGAAATGAAAGTGACCACGGTGCGCAGACTGAGGGAAACATAAGGCAAAGATAATAAAAGGATTGAAAAGGAGAGGGGAGGGAGGGGAGGGGGAGAAGAAAATAATACATATATTAAATAATTTTGAAGGAAGGAAAGTGGAGATAAAAAAGAAAAAAGAAAAAAAGAAAAGAAAAATTATGAACGGAAATGGAATAGAAATAAAAAATACTACTGAAAAAGTGAATAGAGAAAAATAAAAAATAAAAAATAGTAATATAATAATTAGTGATGAGCGAGCATGCTTGTCACTACTCGGTACTCGCACGAGTATCACTGTACTCGGGCTGCTCGGCGGGGACCGAGTAATCTCGCGATACTCGTGCTTTACTCGTGGTCTTCATTTCTGCATGTTGGCGCTCTTTTGAGAGCCAGCCCTCATGCAGGGATTGGCTGGCAGACCACTGCAATGCCACAGCCCTGTTAGTTGTGGAATTGCAGTGATTGGCCGGCCTGCACAGCGTCACCGAGCCTTTATATAGGCCGGCGCGCTGTGCTCTGCTCACAGCTATTCTGACAGTGAGTGTAGGGAGAGTGTCGCTGATTCAGGGAAAGCTTTGCGGCCCTTTATAGCTTTTTCAGTTGCAGGGCTGCAAACAGTGTGACCAAAAGTCCTTCTCAGGACTATTCTAGTTGTATACAGGCAGGCAGGGTATAGCCAGGTCGGCGTACAGTAGCAGAGTCCTTCTCAGGACTATTGTTGCTATATACAGGCAGGGTATAGCCAGGTCGGAATACAGGCTAGTGACCAGAAGAGTCCTTGTCAGGACTATTGTAGCAGTATACAGGCAGGCAGGCAGGCAGGGTAGTGGTGACCGTATACCAGCCTTCATATCTGGGGCTGGTGTACACAGTGTAAAACAGTCCAGATAGTGTCTGACTTGTCTGTACTGTAATTGTCGCTCCCCAAAAAAACCTGTTAGGTTATTATTGCGTCCGTGCTTGGTTTTTAAAACCGCACGTGTGTGCCTGTTGGTGGCAGCGTACAGGTGCACTGGTGTGCGTTTTTACCAAACTATTATATAACGCACAAGTGTAGTGTATAATACACGTCAGTCAGCAGTGGCTGATAGTGTCAGAGTTCTTAATTTTTGCTCCTAAAACCTGTGTTAGGTTATTATTGCGTCCGTGCTTGGTTTTTAAAACCGCACGTGTGTGCCTGTTGGTGGCAGCGTACAGGTGCACTGGTGTGCGTTTTTACCAAACTATTATATAACGCACAAGTGTAGTGTATAATACACGTCAGTCAGCAGTGGCTGATAGTGTCAGAGTTCTTAATTTTTGCTCCTAAAACCTGTGTTAGGTTATTATTGCGTCCGTGCTTGGTTTTTAAAACCGCACGTGTGTGCCTGTTGGTGGCAGCGTACAGGTGCACTGGTGTGCGTTTTTACCAAACTATTATATAACGCACAAGTGTAGTGTATAATACACGTCAGTCAGCAGTGGCTGATAGTGTCAGAGTTCTTAATTTTTGCTCCTAAAACCTGTGTTAGGTTATTATTGCGTCCGTGCTTGGTTTTTAAAACCGCACGTGTGTGCCTGTTGGTGGCAGCGTACAGGTGCACTGGTGTGCGTTTTTACCAAACTATTATATAACGCACAAGTGTAGTGTATAATACACGTCAGTCAGCAGTGGCTGATAGTGTCAGAGTTCTTAATTTTTGCTCCTAAAACCTGTGTTAGGTTCTTAGTGCGTCCGTGCTTGCATTTAAAAACCGCACGTGTGTGCCTGTCGGTGGCAGCGTACAGGTGCACTTGTGTGCAATTTCCAGAAACTTTGATATAACGCACAAGTAGTGAATATACACGTCAGCAGTGCACAGCATTGCAAAATGCGCAAGGGCATTGGCAAGGAACAAGGAAGTGGACGTGATGGTGGTGCAGGCAGAGGCCGAGGTCGTGGGCAAGCTCTAATTTCGCCACAACAAAGGGCCACATCTAGTCGCTCGCACGTCCTGTCCCAAATTCTTGGGGACCGCAGCAGTACACCGCTCTTGAACCAAGACCAGTGTCAACAGGTTGTTAGTTGGATAGCGGATAATGCTTCCAGTCAGATTGGCACCACCACAAACACTCTGTCTTCCACACGGTCAAGTGTCAGTAGCCGTGATACTGCACCGCACATTTCTGAACCTGATCCTCCTTCCTACCACCAGGCTGAGTACACGTCCTCCTCGGACATTAATGATCCCACACTTGGACACTCGGAAGAGCTGTTCCCGTTTCCATTCACACATTCTGGCCTCTCGCCAGCTCATATTGAAGTGGGTCATGAGGAGATCGTCTGTACAGATGGCCAAATATTTGAGCAGCCACGTTCTCACGAAGTTGGCAACGTGTCTCAACAAGTGGTGGACGATGATGAGACACAATTGTCAGCAAGTCAGGAGGAGGAGCAGGGTGCGGAAGAGGAAGACGACGTGGTGGATGATCCAGTAACTGACCCAACCTGGCAGGAGGATATGCAGAGCGAGGACAGCAGTGCACAGGGGGAGGGAGGCGTAGCATCACAACAGGCAGTAAGAAGCAGGGTGGTGGCCCCAGGCAGAAGTCAGGCAACCGTTCCCCGGAACAACACGACGACACAAGGTGCCTGTACAAATGTTAGGTCTTCACGAGTCTGGCAGTTTTTTAAGTTGGATCCAGATGATTCAAAAAAGGCCATTTGCAACACCTGCCGTGCCAGCATCAGCAGGGGTACCAAAACTAGCAGCCTGACCACCACCAGCATGATCAGGCACATGTCAGCCAAGCACCCGACTTTGTGGGAAGTACAACAGAGTCGAGGAGCAGTGCTTGCTGATGTCACTGCTACGTCTTCGCTGGTTGTGCATGCGAGCCAATCCTCTGTCCATGCTGCCTGCGAACAAGCCTCCTCCACTCCTGCACCTGCAGTTGCCTACGCAGAAAGAACACCATCATCAAGCACGTCCTTGTCCCAGCGCAGCGTTCAGTTATCCATTCAGCAAACCTTTGAACGCAGGCGCAAATACACTGCCAACACCCCACATGCCACAGTTCTAAATGCTAACATTTCGCGACTGCTTGCGCTGGAAATGTTGCCTTTTAGGCTGGTGGAGACAGAAGCATTCCGTGACCTGATGGCGGCAGCTGTCCCACGTTACTCGGTCCCCAGCCGCCACTATTTCTCCCGGTGTGCCGTCCCCGCGTTGCATAACCACGTGTCACAAAACATCACACGTGCCCTGAACAACGCTGTTTCACCCAAGGTCCACCTAACCACAGACACGTGGACAAGTGCTTGTGGGCAAGGCCGCTACATCTCGTTGACGGCACACTGGGTTAATATTGTGGAAGCTGGGACCCAGTCTGAGCGAGGGACGGAACACGTCCTTCCCACACCAAGGTTTGCAGGCCCTACCTCAGTCAGTGTTTCACCCACACTCTACAGCTCCGGAATGTCATGCTCTTCAGCCTCCTCCTCCTCCTGCGCATCCTCATCCACTGTGCCCTCCACACCAGTCACAAGCTGGAAGCACTGCAGCACTGCCTCGGCGAAGCGGCAACAGGCTGTGCTGAAGCTAATCTGCATAGGTGACAAACCCCACAATGCAGAAGAGCTGTGGACAGCTCTGAAACAGCAGGCAGATCACTGGCTCACACCTCTGAACCTAAAGCCAGGAAAGGTCGTTTGTGACAATGGCCGGAACCTGGTGGCGGCTTTGAGGCGAGGCCAGCTGACACATGTTCCATGCGTGGCCCATGTGCTCAACCTCGTGGTTCAGCGGTTTATAAAGTCATACCCAGAGCTGTCTGATCTGCTGGTAAAAGTTCGCCGCCTGTCTGCACATTTTCGAAAGTCACCTACTGCTTCAGCCGGCCTTGCCGGCTTTCAGCGCCGTTTGCATCTTCCGGCTCACAGACTGGTGTGTGATGTCCCCACGCGTTGGAATTCAACTCTGCACATGTTGGTCAGGATATGTGAGCAGAAGAGGGCAGTTGTTGAGTACCTGCATCACCTAAGCCGTCGGGAAATGGGTCAAACTCCACACATAACACCTGAGGAGTGGAGATGGATGTCAGACCTATGTACCATCCTCCAAAACTTTGAGGACTCCACCAAGATGGTGAGTGGTGATGACGCCATTATTAGCGTCACCATACCGCTACTCTGCCTTCTAAAACGGTCCCTGCTGAAAAACAAACATGATGCA
This sequence comes from Anomaloglossus baeobatrachus, assembly GCF_048569485.1. Classification (NCBI taxonomy): domain Eukaryota; kingdom Metazoa; phylum Chordata; class Amphibia; order Anura; family Aromobatidae; genus Anomaloglossus; species Anomaloglossus baeobatrachus. Next base: position 388,940,527 of record NC_134354.1, on the reverse strand, counting down.
TTGCAGGCGGAGCGCGATGAGTTGCAGCAAGAAACAGTAGTGGGTGTGGGTGATAACACACAGCCCAGCCTCGTCTCATCACAACGTGCAGTGGAGGACTATGACGAGGAGGAGGATGAAGACATGGAGCAACTCTCCGGCCAAATTGAGGATATGACATGCACACCAGTCATATCCTCGATTCAGCGTGGCTGGCCAGAGGACAGGGTAGATGAGGAGGAGGAGGAGGAGGAGGAGGAGGAGGACAGCATGTTCAGTCATCTTGTTGGTCAGGCTACTGAAGTCCTGGCTGTTAAGAGTCTGGCGCACATGGCTGACTTTATGGTAAGCTGCCTGTCTCGTGACCCTCGCGTTAAGAACATCTTGGCCGACAATCATTACTGGTTGGTAACACTGTTAGACCCACGCTACAAGGAGAACTTTTTGTCTCTTATTCCCGTGGAGGAGAGGTCAACCAAAATGCAGCAGTTTCGGAAGGCCATACTCACGGAAGTAGGCAAAGCATTCCCCTCACAAAACGCTAGCGGCATAGGTCAGGAATCAGTGGACAACCGAGGCGTACAGCCGAGAGAGGCACAAGTCCAATCCGCCAGAGGTAGGGGAACAGTCTTTAAGATGTGGGACAGTTTTCTCAGCCCCTCACGTACCACAGCCCCTGAGGTGCGGGGTAGTGCCACAAGAAATCCTAAGTTTGCCCAGATGCTGAAGGAGTACCTTGCAGATCGAACAACTGTACTCCGACATTCCTCTGTGCCTTACAATTATTGGGTATCCAAGCTGGACACGTGGCATGAATTGGCTCTCTACGCCTTGGAAGTCCTGGCCTGCCCTGCTGCTAGCGTTTTGTCAGAGCGTGTTTTTAGTGCCGCAGGTGGAATCATTACAGATAAACGCACCCGCCTGTCAACTGAAAATGCTGACAGGCTGACTCTGATAAAGATGAACAAGGGTTGGATTGGGCCAGACTTCACCACACCACCAGCAAATGAGAGCGGAATTTAAAGTTTGCCATGTACCTCCACTCACCCATGGGTACACTTCTCGACTTTGGATAATCGCTGGACTGCTCCTCCTTCTCCTCATGCGCCATCATGATGACCGTTACAATAGTTAGGTCTTTGTTTCAGGTATACCCCCAGTGGTAAATTTTTTCGCCCATTCTTTGCAGAATGGACATTACAACGACAGGAGACCCGCTCCTTTGCAATGGGAACAATGTTTTGAGGCCCTCATGCACGTCTCTACCCAGGGACAACGTGGAGCCTCCCAATTTTTGGCTGCCCTGCCTAAGGGCTATACTGAAATACACCCACTTCCTTAAAATGGACACTTAATGTTTTGAGGCCCTCATGCACGTCTCTACCCAGGGACAATGTGGAGCCTCCCAATTTTTGGCTGCCCTGCCTAAGGGCTATACTGAAATAGACCCACTTCCTTAAAATGGACACTTAATGTTTTGAGGCCCTCATGCACGTCTCTACCCAGGGACAATGTGGAGCCTCCCAATTTTTGGCTGCCCTGCCTAAGGGCTATACTGAAATACACCCACTTCCTTAAAATGGACACTTAATGTTTTGAGGCCATCATGCACGTCTCTACCCAGGGACAATGTGGAGCCTCCCAATTTTTGGCTGCCCTGGCAAAGGGCTATACTGAAATACACCCACTTCCTTAAAATGGACACTTAATGTTTTGAGGCCCTCATGCACGTCTCTACCCAGGGACAATGTGGAGCCTCCCAATTTTTGGCTGCCCTGCCTAAGGGCTATACTGAAATACACCCACTTCCTTAAAATGGACACTTAATGTTTTGAGGCCATCATGCACGTCTCTACCCAGGGACAACGTGGAGCCTCCCAATTTTTGGCTGCCCTGGCAAAGGGCTATACTGAAATAGACCCACTTCCTTAAAATGGACACTTAATGTTTTGAGGCCATCATGCACGTCTCTACCCAGGGACAATGTGGAGCCTCCCAATTTTTGGCTGCCCTGGCAAAGGGCTATACTGAAATACACCCACTTCCTTAAAATGGACACTTAATGTTTTGAGGCCCTCATGCACGTCTCTACCCAGGGACAATGTGGAGCCTCCCAATTTTTGGCTGCCCTGCCTAAGGGCTATACTGAAATACACCCACTTCCTTAAAATGGACACTTAATGTTTTGAGGCCATCATGCACGTCTCTACCCAGGGACAACGTGGAGCCTCCCAATTTTTGGCTGCCCTGGCAAAGGGCTATACTGAAATAGACCCACTTCCTTACAATGGGCACTTCAGGTTTAAAGGCCATCATGCACGTCTCTATCCAGGGACAATGTGGAGCCTCCCAATTTTTGGCTGCCCTGCCTAAGGGCTATACTATAATACACCCACTTCCTGACAATGGACACTTAATGTTTTGAGGCCCTCATGCACGTCTGTATGCAGGGGCATTGGTGAACCTCACAATTTTGGACTGCCCTGGCAAAGGAAAATACTACAAAGACTCACTTCCTCAAAATGGGCACATTAGACTCAAGAGGCCTTCATGTACGTCTCTTCTCAGGGACATCGGAGTGCCACACAATGTTTTCACGTAAAATCTTTCATGTATTAATCTCAAAAAGTAACATACACCAGATCTATCTCACTATTGGGTATGTGCCCTTAACATTTCCGCCATGAAAAATCATTTTGGGGTCATTTTGGAAGGTTTTCTGGTGAGTCCGTAAAAATGGCGTAAAACGCGGACAAAATTGTTCACAGCTGTGACTTTTGAGTGATAAATGCTTCAAGGGGTCTTCCCCATGCTGTTGCCATGTCATTTGAGCACTCTTCTGAGACTTTTGTGCCATTTTTAGGGTTTCTCCATGCTGCCGGGAGGTCATTTCACAAAAATACTCGGGTCTCCCATAGGATAACATTGGGCTCGTTGCTCGGGCCGAGTACACGAGTATCTTGGGAGGCTCGGCCCGAGCTTCGAGCACCCGAGCTTTTTAGTACTCGCTCATCACTAATAATAATAAAATTAAATATGTAAAAAGAAATTTGTGAAAATAAGAGGGGTAAATAATGAAAAAGAAGAAAAAAAGAAAAAAAGAAAAAAGGGAAAGGGAAAATAAGTGGGGTGGAAGAAAAATAGAGGGAACAAAAGAAGGAAAGAAGAATTGAGAGTAACTAGAGTAAGGAAAAGAGACGGGTCATGAGAGGAACAGTAATATTAATATAGGAGCTCATATTCACGATTAAGACCAAATGGTTCCAATGTTTGCAACGTATAGATCCAGAAGGCCTCTCGTTGCTTCAGCATTTTCACCCTGTTACCTCCTCTCCTGGGTAGAGATACATGTTCTAAAACTTGGTATTTTAATTGTGCCACTGTATGACAAAATTTGATAAAATGCGCTGGAATAGGTAAGAGTGTCTATTTGCACCTGATCGTGGATTTGTGTTTACTTATTCTGTCTCGGATATGTTGGGTAGTCTCCCCAACATATCCGAGACCACAAGGACACTTGATGAGGTACACAACATACATCGAGTCACATGTAAAGAAATCCCGTATATGGAAAATCCTACCAGTACGGGGGTGGGTAAAGGTGTTGCCTTTCGTAATGTTGGAGCATTGGATGCAATGTAGGCATGGATGGGTACCACTGCGAGTGGTTTGAAGAGTAGTTTGTCATTTCTGTCTGATTGGTGAGCCAATATCTGCTCTAACTAGAGTGTCTCGCAAGTTCTTTGGTCGTTTATTACAGAAGAGAGGTACCTGTTGAAATTCAGTAATGTTAGGATAGGCTTTGCCCAATAGTGACCAGTGCTTTAGGATAACTCCCTTGATGTATGCCTGGAAGGGATGATATGTTGCAACATAGGTAGCCCTTCGGCCCTGTGTTTGATTTTTGTGTCTGGTGGTTGGGTCAGGAGTTGCAATCTTGTGTGGATACCCCCTTGCTAGAAATGTATCACTCATTTCAATTCGACGTGTTTCACGTGTATCGGGGTTAGATACTATACGATCCACTCACATAATCTGTGACAGTGGTAAAGCTCGTTTAATGTGACTCGGGTGTGCACTAGTGTAGTGCAGTAGGCTGTTCCTGTCTGTAGGCTTGGTGTAAAGATCTGTTGAAATGGTGCCGTCGATGGATTTTAAAATTAAAATATCCAGGAAGTTCATTGTCTTTCTCTGCGTCCAAAGATAGGAGCAAAGAAGGCGCTCGACTCACCTCCACCTCAGCGATCAGGTCAATAAGGCGTCGGGTACCATCACTGCTCTGTCTATTTTTGACAAATCCAACTTGGTCCCAGTGAATTAGCTCAGGGAGGATGTGCAGGAGCCTTAGAGACAATGTTTTAGCATATAATTTGACGTCCGTATTTAATAACGAGATTGGCTGAAAATTTGCTGGAGTGTCTGGTCCTTTCCTGGCTTGGGCAGGGTAATAATATGAGCATTCAGCATTTCTACAGGAAAGGAACTATTCTTGGTGGCCTTATTGAACACTCTTACCAGGTACCAGGTGAGTTTTTATACTTTTTATAGTAGTCATTTGGAATGCCATCTGGTCCCGGGGCCTTATGTAATTTCAGGGTATCTATAGCTCTATTAATTTCCAATGTTGTAAGTGCCTGGGAGAGCAATTCCTTCTGTGTAGTTGATAATGTTGGTAAATTTACTGATTCTAAGAATGTCATTATTTCTGCATCGTTTGGTTGGTGGGTTAGTTTGTCTCCTTTTAAGTTGTATAGGGTTTCGTAATATTTAGCGAATATGTTTGCAATTTGCTGAGGATCCATTATTTTTTCCTTGTTGGGGCCAGTTAAGTATGGGATACGGGATTTTGCTACACGTATTTTCACCTGTTAGCCAACAGTTCCCCCGATTTATTTCCTTGCCAATAATACTTCATTTTGAGTTTTTTGAGGGCATGCTCGTATGTGTGTAGATTAAGCTCATGTAGCTGTTTATGCAGATCTGAGATCTCCGACGCTCTTGTGGACGAGTAGAATTGTTTATGCAATCTATGTAAATTCCCCAGTTTGGTTTGGATATCAGTTACTGCCATTTGCGAAGTTTTTTTGTAATGTGAGGCCTGTTTTATAAAATGCCCCCTCATGACCGCCTTATGTGCACACCATAGGGTTGTGTCCAATACTTCTCTATTGTCATTTTGTGCAAAATAATCTTGGATGGTTTGCTGCGTTTGTAAGTAGGGCGGTTCAGGATATAAGTATTGAGCCTCCATATTGGAGATTTATCTATTTCATGCTTCTCCTCTATTTCTAGTGTGATGGGAGCGTGGTTGCTACAGGTGATAATTCCTATTTTTGCAGCTAACACTCGTGAAATTATTGTTTTATCGACTAGGAAGAAATCAATTCTTGTATAGGTATTGTGTGAGTGTGAAAGAAACGTGTAATCTCTTGTGGATGGATTCTTTAATCTCCAAATGTCATATAATTCATGTATATGAAACAGTTTTGTAAGTCGGCTAGGGTTGAGCTTTTTTGATCTAGATGGGGGTCCTTTTTAACCTTAATGGATTTTACTATCGTTTTCCTAATGTGTGTATATTGTCCTTTATTAGGGGCATATACAGTTACCAGTGTGTATGGGATATTATTAATTAAACATTGTAGTATAATATATCTTCCATGAGGATCTATAATTTGGTCTGTTTGAAAAAAAGCCACCGAATCCCTTATTGCAATTGCCACCCCTCCTTTCTTCCTATCAGCTGGCGCCAGTATCACATGCGGGAATCTTTTATGCTTTAATCTACTCGTATCTTCACTATTTAAATGAGTCTCCTGTACACACAGTATGTCTGCATTGTTCTTCAATGCCTATTTCCATATTGTCGACCTCTTCTATGGGGAATTTAGGCCTTTGGCGTTTATAAATATGAATTTAACCCCCATCTAAATATTTTATTTTGTTTGCTGAATGACTCTTCTGTGTATATTTTGTCCCTTTTCTCTTGTGTGAATTAATGGGCCAAACTGTTACGCTCTCAATTTCATACTCATCCTTCATGCGGTCTCCTATATGTTTACTTTTTAGAACCTGCTGTACATATTTTGTCCCCTTTCCCATATGTGAGCTGATGAGGTGCAATGTCACACATTTAATTTCATACTCATCTAGGTCATTGGTGCCCACGTCCATCCCCTTATCATGTTGCTTCATGCCCCCCCCTTTCCTTCCCTACATTTCCGACTGGCGAATTCTTCCACTGTAAATAAAGAAAAAAATAAACACAAACACAAATAACTGTTGAACAAATAACCTTGCTCTCAAGAGCACAAATATAGCTCGCCCGTGTGGGCTTCCTATATCGGGTATTAGGAGCCAAGCAGAGGCCTATCAAACCAGATGTGGCCTGGGCTCTGATATGTTGCCCAAAAATGGATCGGAAAAAAGGAGAATACCGGTTCAAGAAAAAGACAGAAAAATAAAACATAAAAAATAAGAAGAGAAAAAAAAATTCAAAAAGGTTTTAGGTAAGTTCTCAATATAGAGAAAAAAACAAAAACAGAAAGCCGAGAAATCCAGGTGAAGGGTCCATGTCCAAGTCCCGATATCCATATTGAATGGGATCCTGCCATAAGTGACCCCTGACTTCCTCAGACCCGGACTGTCTTCCCAAAAAGGGGCCATACTGCTCTCAGCCTGTGTGTCCAGAAGGCGAATCCGAAAGGGCTCTTCTGAAAAGGATTAACTAGCAGAGTTCCTCCCCGGCTTTCCATACTCTATTCCGTGAGGCATAAACATTTTCTTGTTGTGCAATGTTCACGCTTGGGACTATTCCTCCAAGATTGGTCGGGGTAGTGGGTTTCTCTCCTGGCCTTCCCTGGCACTAGAGGGTAGATTCCACTCCTTGCAGAGTCGTAAGGCTTGCTCCGGGCTGTTCACCACATGTTTGCGCCCATCTTTTGTGATTACGAGCTTCACTGGGAACCCCCATTTGTATGGGATATTGTGTTCCCTCAGGATCTCTGTGCATGGTGAAAATGCTTTCCTGCATGCTAGGGTGAATGCTGATAAGTCCGCATATATAGATATATCTTTAAAGCGGTCGGGCAGAGATGGCGGATTCCAAGCAGCCTCCATTACTTTGTCTATTATATGGAAGAAGTGAATTCTAACTATAACATCTCTGGGTATTGAGGCTGGGAGATGTTTCGGCTTAGGAAGCCTGTGGGCTCTGTCCAGAACCAAATCCAGCTGTGTGGTGTCCGGCAACAGGCATGAAAAACAATCAGTAAGAAATTCTTTGAGGTCATCTGTTTTGACCGTTTCTGCGATGCCTCTCAGTCTGACGTTGTTGCGGCGTGGTCTGTCTTCCATATCCGCTATGTTGAGTTTAAGTGCATCTACCTCTTCATCTATGGACACCACCAAGTCCACCACCTCATTATGTGCAGTTGTCAGCAACGCCATCTTTCCTTCTATGTGAGACGTGCGTTCTTCTATAACATTGATGTCTCTTTGCATGGATCTAAGCATGTTTTGCATATCTCTTTTGAATGTAGACATTATTTCAGAAATAAGCTGTCATATAGTGTGCTCATTAAGTGGTTCTGCAGCTGTATCAGTTGTAGTACTATGCCTGCATTCTATAGTGAATCTATCCTTCAGGCCTCTTCCAGGAGGGGAAGCCTGGGGCTGGATTTCTGGGTCCTCCCCCTGATCCCTTTCTTCCTGGCCTGTGTGGTCCCTGGATCCATCCCATTCATGATCCTCTCTCCTGTGGCCAAATGGGCTGCTCCCACTGCGCTTCCCCTCCAGAGTCCCCCGTGGTGTCTCTCCTACCTCCCCCAGCCCGTGTGGGGTTGCTGATCTCTGCGTCTTCATGTCGCGCTTGTGCCTCCCGGCGCCATTTTGCACGCCCTCTGCCGCCGGATAGAACTGGGTAAGTTTAATGAGGCTTTTCCTCCCCTTGCCTTTGCCGCTGTGCTGGTCTTTCATGGCCCCGCACTCCTGGCTTCTTCCGCCGTCGGTCGGGTCTGGAGCCGCTGCTTAGTGTCGCTGTGTGCCGCTGTATGGGGTCAGTATGCACCGGAGAAGCACTACTGTGCTTCCTTCTCCATATGCTGCTGGACACGCCCCCGGCAAGATTGTCTTTTTGCAATAAATTGCAGCTTGTTACCTTTTATAGATGTTGAACACATTTGATTCTTTTGAAAAAGGCAGTACTATATAAGTGGTTCGGCATCAATTTTAATGAACTTGCAAATGTGAGAGTGGGAAGGCAAGAGTGAATTGTCAATCAAGGGGCCATGGACAGCATCAGATAGAAAAATTTAGGAATATACAGAGACCAGTAAGTGCAAGGTCAAGCCCCATGCACTTACATCTCACTTGCATACCAATAGAATAAGAAATACCTTTCCAATGGAAGGAATATAGAAAAGAAGGTTTCGATTTAATCACTGATACCTAACGTGATCTAACATATTGTTGGTTTATGGTATAAAAAACTGCTGACAGGTCCCTTAGTGATCCCAAAGACCCCCCAAATTGTATCATACTTTTGGTCAGCATAACATAACAGTGATAATAAATTTAGTATGGATGGAGCGGTCTGTGAGAAGATGAAGATGAGAAAAGGCATGGGATCAAAGTGATTGACAAAAATGTGAAGAGAAGAGAAAATGATGAGTGATGATGGACAATATAGACATGGAGTGCTTGAACTGCAGATGTCAGAGCAAATGATGGATTGCATCTGCACTGGAGATGTAAACTTTTCTTCAGAATAAAGATTTTAAATGATAAAGCTGTACCTGCTTGGAACTTAGAGATAATATGATAATAAGACAAATGAAACAAGTGAGAAGTTACTGAATTATTGGAAAAATATAATAGGAATAATGAAGTGAATGGAATGTATCTGTACACAAAATAAAATACAAGCTTGAAATATCAAATAAAATGTTAAAATGTTTAATTCTTCTGATATTTGGGTTTATACTTCTTGTTTTATTACCTAGTCCCAGTGCTTTAACCCCTTCCTGACATTTGCTGTACATGTATGGGGAAGCAGGCAATGCATTCCAGCAAATCAGGATCTAACAGTGCTCTTATCCGTGTAAGGCTATGTGCGCACTTTGCGTTTTTTCATGCGTTTCCGCATTAATGCCAAAATGCATGCGTTTTGATTTTCAAGCAAAGTCTATGGAAAATAGGGCTTTCTTGTGCGCACTTTGCTGTTAAAAATGCAGTGTTTTAGTTGCAAAAAATTTGGCAAAAACTCAGTGTTTAAAGAAGCAACATGTCAATTGTTTTTGCCATTTGGGCAGTGTTTTGCTAACATTAGAGTCAATGAGAAGTTGCAAAACGCATCCTAAATCAAAATTCCAGCATTTTACATGCTTTACACACACACATAGTCTGACAATTAAATTAATGAAAATCCATAATTTAACGTTATTTTATGCATAAATATTAGAACACAGTTATAATTTTAATAAAATTAGCTATTTTGTGCATAATTTTAATCATGATATTTGTTATCATTTGTTTCCGTTTTTTTCATAGTGTTTGAATGTTTAACCTTCGTCAGGCTGCATAATTTTACAACGTTAACAGCGACCCCTTATCTCGGAAGGGGGTGGAGATATTTTATTGAAAATTGGCCAATATATTCTGGACCAAAACTGCAGAGATGTCACAAAATTTCAGCCGTCTATGGCTTTTGGAAAAAAAAATGTATTGCAATTTTAAAACGGAATAGTTA